>NW_012106097.1:1086129-1087340 GCF_000951045.1 Mandrillus leucophaeus | reverse complement strand
TAATTAATTATTAAATAATTTTTTGAGACACTTTGTCTGGAAACAAATAAATTTTATTTTGCCCAGGCTGGAGTGCAATGGCATAATCATGGCTCACTGTAGCCTTGATTTCCTGGGCTCAAGTGATCCACCTCAGCGTCCTGAGTAGCTAGGGCTACAGGCCGGTGCCACCATGCCTGGCTACTTTTTTTTTTCAATTTTTTGTAGATGGGGTCTCACTATGTTACCCAGGCTGGTCGTGAACTCCTGAGCTCAAGTGATCCTCCTGCCTCAGCCTCCCAAAGTGCTGAGATTAGAAGCTTGAGCCACTGTGCCTAGCTAAAAATTTTTTTTCAGTTAAAATAATTGTAGTACATATGCATAATGGAATATTATGCAGCCATAAAAAAGAATGAAAGCATTCTTTTGCAGCAACATGGATAGAGCTGGAGGCCATTATGCTAAGTGAACTATACACAGAAACAGAAAACCAAATACTGCATGTTCTTACTTACAAGTGGGAGCTAAACAGTGGGTACGTGTGGACATAAAATAGGAATAGGCACTGGGGACTGCTAGATGAAGGAGAGAGAGGGATGTGGGCAAGGACTGAAAACTACCTTTTGGGTACTATGCTCAATACCAGGGTGATGAGTTCAGTCCCATCCCAAACCTCAGCATCATGCAGTATACCTCTGTAACAATCCTGCACATGTATCTCTTGATTCTAAAGAAAAGTTGAAAAAGAAAAAAAAGTCAGATATATAAAACCAATAGGGACAAAGATAACCTTTGCCTCCAAACTGCTGCAGCTAACCACTCCCTGGAGGTTATTTTTTGCACGGTTTAAAGACTAACAGTGTAATTTGGAAAAAAAAAACCAAACAAACAAAAAACATGAGTTTTAGATCGAGACAAGCCTGATGTTGAAGCCTGGCTGAATATTTATAAGCTGCATGTTCCTTTGGATGCATTACATAACCTCTCTAATTCTCAGTTTCCAAATGTGTGAAATGGAAGTAGTAATACTCTAGAGTTCCTTGCAGTGCAAGTTCCTAACCTTAACCATATCTTTGTCTCCCCAAAGGGCTAAATGAATTTTCTCCAAGTATTGAAAGAGTAGCTTGCAGAATCTAGTTCTGCCACCAAGTTCATTGCTTTTTTCACTACATCATGTGACTATACATTGTACTACTAACCAGGTCTGGAGTGCTTGGCAGTGACACATGTTC
>NW_012106097.1:1080214-1080999 GCF_000951045.1 Mandrillus leucophaeus | reverse complement strand
TTATTTTAGAATTTCTGAGAAATTTCAGATGTGGTTATTGGGTTTACCATAATTAAAAAATATTATTGTAACTTTAGCTGGGGACTAAACCTTAACGTGTGATTTTGAGACTGGTCCTGTCTGTCAGCCAGTCATTTGGTGAGTTGGTGGAGACTGCACATCTACACCGTAGTGGACATACCAGGGGAATGACCACCAGAGGTTGGTTGAAACATTTAGAGCCTGACCATCCAAAATCAAAGGCAAGGGCCAGGTGCGGTGGCTCATGCCTGTAAATCTAGCAGTTTGGGAGGCCGAGGTGGGTGGATCACCTGAGGTCAGGAGTTTGAGACCAGCCTGGCCAACATGGTGAAACCCATCTCCACTAAAAATACAAAAAATTAGCCAGGTGGATGGTGACGGATGCCTGTAATCCCAGGTGCTCGGGAGGCTGAGGCAGGAGAATCTCTTGAACCCAGGAGGCGGAGGTTGCAGTGAGCTGAGGTCCCATCTTTGCACTCCAGCCTGGGTGACAGGAGTGAAACTTGGTCTCAAAAAAACGAAACAAAACAAAACAAAAATCAGAGGCAAAATCCACTGCATTGTTGCCAGACTGACTTGTGGGTAGAAATATCATTTTCCATAATTGAAATATATATTTCACAGGTGGAAAAATAGCCCCATTTACAATTTAAACAAAAAACAACTACAAAAAAAATTCATCTTATATGCTTCACATTTGAAAAGCATTATCACTTTCATTATTGAGTCACCAAAACTTCCTGAGTATTTCTTTTTTAAGTGAA
>NW_012106097.1:1043643-1080164 GCF_000951045.1 Mandrillus leucophaeus | reverse complement strand
AAAAAAAAAAAAAAAAAATCAGAGGCGAAATCCACTGCATTGTTGCCAGACTGACTTGTGGGTAGAAATATCATTTTCCATAACTGAAATATATATTTCACAGGTGGAAAAAAATAGCCCCATTTACAATTTAAACAAAAAACAACTACAAAAAAATTCATCTTATATGCTTCACATTTGAAAAGCATTATCACTTTCATTATTGAGTCACCAAAACTTCCTGAGTATTTCTTTTTTAAGTGAAAGGACCAATCAGTAACCTGTTTCCTTTTCCACCTCACCATCTACAACAACAAAAAAAGAAGCTGAGAAATAGTGTGGTGAAACTGCGCAGTGGGCACGGTTTTTCTGTGGCTCTCTGCAGTCCCTTCTCGCACAGAACTCCTAGCCCTCTCTCTCCCTGTTCTAAGAGTCCTAGAACTCTTAAGGGATGCTTTGTACCTCTCCTAAAGTCTCTAAACCAGAGTTCCCTTTTCCTTCCCTTCCTGATGAACCAAACCCTGTATCTTTCCCTGTTCCTGACCTCAGTGGAGTGCTGCCATCTGATCCTTCATTTATCTCTAGTTCACTCCCCAGAATCCCTTTCCAGTTTTTCTTTGTCTCCCAGTCCCCACTACACACACTTACCTTGCAGTCTTCTTTTTTTAAGCCACTTTGCTACCTATGATGACATGATGGCAGCAAGCAGCTGCTTTGCCACTACTCACAATGTATTATCTGTGAATGGCACCCCTGGAGTTGGGTGCACAGGGAATACAATGGGAATGTAGCTGGGAGGTGTGAAGGTCACAGTCTTGGATGGGGCCATCTAAAGGGAATGACCACAGGTTACCTCTTTCCTCTTCAAGATTCCTCTTGGTTTCCATTCCTTCCTCCTTGCCCGCACCTCCCTTTCTTTGCAGATCACATGCTTGGGATTTAGGCAGACCTGAGTTCGGACTGGTTCGCTGCCCCTTTCCGGCTGTATGACTTTGGGAAAGTCACTTAAGTCTTCTAAGTATTTGTTTCCGTATTTAGAAAAATGGGGATATAATAGCACTTCTCTCATGGTATTATCAAGTGGAGTAAATGAGATAATGTCTGTAAGAGTAGTGGCCGAGGGGCATGGTTAGCAAAAGTTAGCTGTTGCTGTAATTCCTAATTCTAAGGCTGAGGTTTTACCCATGAAGTCCATAAAGTCTCTCTACAGTTTTTGAGAAGTGATCTGCTCCCCTCGCTTTTCCAAGAAAATTTCTGTTTTTCTCCATATTTATTTTTAAAACACATTTTACCACCTTAATAGCTGGAATTGAATTTAAACAGTCCTCAATACCTTAGAATGATCAAATTGTTAACACAGACAATCCCTCCACAAAGATTCTGTGCCCACTTTCCAGTGTGTTTTAGCCTTTGTGTCTCTTATGCTGTATTGGTCCTCAGCCTGTGTTCTTTCTCCATAATAATAATAGTAGTAGTAGCAGAAGTAATAATAATTACCATTTTCTAAATGTGTCTCTTTTATCAGTCTCCTTATTTACATTGCTCAATTTAATCTCCACAGTTGGTTGGCATTATTACTTCCTCTGTATAGTTGAGGAAACTGAGGTCAAGAGTTTTTCAATACATTGCCCAAGGTATCAGAGCTTTTAATGTTGAATCTGGGGATGTCTTATTCTAAAATTCATTCCTACTCCTAGCCCCAGGCAACCACTAGTTTATTTTCCATCTCCAGGTGCAGATTCTTTTGCATAAGATTATTAATTTGCCTAAGGAGAATTGCTTGAACCCAGGAGGCAGAGGTTGCAGTGAGCCAAGATCGCGCCACTGCACTCCAGCCTGAGCAACACAGTGAGACTCTCTCTCAAAAAAAAAAAAGATTATTTGCCTGTTCTGGGCGTTTCATATAAGTTGAATCATATAATATGTGACCTTTTGTGACTGGCTTCTTTCACTTAACATAATGTTTTCAAGATCCATCCATGTCACAGCATGTATCAGTACTTCAATCCTTTTGTGACTGAATAATATTCTACTGTGTCGATATATCACATTTTGTTTATCCATTCATCAGATGATGGACATTCGAGTTATTTTCACTTTCTGCCTATCATGAATAATATTGCTATAAACATTTATGTTAAAAGATTTTATATAAAGATATGTATCCGATCTTCTTACTCAGAGTGGAATTGCTGGGTCATATGGGAACTTTATATTTTTAAGAAACTGCCAACCTTTTTACTAACGTGGCTGTACCATTTTGCATTCCTACCAGCAATACATGAGGATTTCAGTTTCCCCATATTCTTACCAACACTTGTTATCATCCATCTTTTTGATTATAGCCATTCTAGTGAATATGAGGTGCTATCACACTGTGGTTTTGGTTTGAATTTCCCTAATGACTAATGATGTTGAGAGTGCCATCTAATTTTATATTATTGTTCTTTGGGTGAAAAGTACAATCCCCAAGTTTTAATGGATGCCGAATGAAGAATTATCTAGATAAATGTTTCTCTCCTCTGTAATTCACATTCTAAACTTAATATAATATTTAAAATATTAATTTGCTTTTCTGTAGTAGCCAAAGAAAAGACTTTGCTCCTGCTGCAGATTTGTGTGTGTGTGTGTGCTTGATTTGTTATTTGTTTTGCTTTTATATGGAGAAGGTTTTAAGTACAAAAGAAATATGTATAGACACTGCTGGTCTCTCAATCACCTGCCTCAGCCCACCTGACTTTAGAGCAACTTTAATGGACATTCCATACACTTCCTGTGCACACCTTGAGGGCACACTCCTGGCACCTGTTTGCTTTTGGTCTCAGGGCTTTCTCCACAGCCATAGAAGGATGCTCATCTGGATCCTAGAGCCCAAAAGTGCAAGAGAAAGAAGAGAGAAGGAGGATAGCTTTAAATACTGACCTCCAAAAGGAACCTTCAGTCGATAAGGTTTAGAAGTTGGTGGATAGACACTCTAGCCTCTCATACCCTGATGGGACAATTCTGGAGCATGGTCTACTCAGTTCTTTAGCAATGCTCAGCAGACGTAAGCCATAGTTGCTCACAGTGAAAACCTACTCCTTAGAAAACACTTGATTGACTTTCCTGTTTTCTTTGTCTCTACTTCCCAACTCCCACATTTCTGCTTCCTAGGATCACCTCAAAAATAAGCTACCGGCTCAAAAGTTCTTATCTCAGTATCTGCTTTCAGGGAAACCAAAATTGTGTAAAATTATGAAAATGAAAAATGGATAAATGAGTAAAGGCAGCATTAATTGATTGAAAAGTTACAAACAATTTGCTTTAAAGAATCCCTTTTGCTATTTTTCCACTATGGACCTAATGTTTTAAAGATTTTTTCCCTAGGAAATCAACTGTATTTATAAGATAATAATAAATGTTGTCTTAAGGTCAAAGACAATCTGCTTTTAATACCAGTGTTTTCTCCACCAAGATTATATTATTTTTGCCAAAAAGCAAAGAAGACTGGAGTTTTAACTAGTCTACTTAACATTTATGTGTGTGTGTTCCATTCGACTTGTTCAAAACAGTTTCCCAAGTCTGATTATTATACTGTATTATTTATCAAATAGACACACAGCACATGGTGGGACCCCAGAGGCTGAGAATTCTGTACTAGCAAGTTCTTCCCAAGAAGGGTGTCTTGGAGACCAGCGATAGAGTGCTGCCAATCCCTAGGTCCTAGCTGTTGGCAGCTTTCAGAGCTTGTTTACAGTCTCTTCTTTTTTGACTTGTGATATCCCAGTGTGGTTTGTAGGCCTTAAACATTTCACAAGTCCCCTGCCTCTATCTTCTCTTTTTTCTTTACAGACAGAGTCTTGCTCTGTTGCTCAGGCTGGGGTGCAGTGGTGTGATGTAGTTCACTGTAAACTCAAACTCCTGTACTCCAGCAATCTTCCCTCCTAAGCCTCCCAAGTAGCTAGGACTAAAGGAGGTCACCACCACACCCAGCTAATTTTTTTGCTTGTTTGTTTTTGGTAGAGATAAGGTCTCACTGTGTTGCCTAGGCCGATCTTGAACTCCTGTCCTGAGGCAAATCTCCTGCCCTGGCCTCCTAAAGCCTTGGAATTACCGGTGTGAGCTACCTCGTCCAGTCTCCTTCCTCTATCTTCAGTCTGCCACCATGCCACTTAACCCAGACTTGGCAGCTCTGTGTGGCCATCTCTCCACAGATGTTTGTTATTCCCCAATCCTCTGTTCTGTCCTAACTGCCATCTTCTGCCAAACTGAGAAATAATGAGACTGGCTGAGGCAGGATAGAAGAGCAGTGGTACTGAGTTAGAAGTATTGGGTTCTAGCTTCAGCTCTGCCTTTCCTTATATGGAAACACTAGACAAAGCATAATCTACTTGAACTCTGCCGTCTCATCTTTAATGTGGAGATAGCATGATCAATTTTGAATTCTCACAGGGTTTGAGAAGATAAAAACTGCTTCAGAAACAATAAGGCAAGGAAGTTCAGTGTAGTATTGTTTTTGAGATTGAAAATTAGTATTGGACTTAAATATTTAAATATGAAGGGCCAGTTAAATTTTGACATAATCATTATAATCTTTGCAACCATTAAGAATTATGTTGGAGAATAGTTAAAGGTGTTGGAAATTAAGTGGAAAAAAACAAATTACAAAACATTTATGTGAAAGTAGAGATTACCAGGAGTGCGATAGAGAAGGGCATGAGGAGTTATTTAATGGATACAAAGTTTCTGTTTGGGATGATGAAAAAGTTCTGGAAATTAATAGTAGTGGTGGTTGTACAACATTGTGAATATACTTAATGCCACACACACAAAACTTTTTTTTGAGACAGAGTCTTGCTCTGTTGGCCAGCCTGGAGTGCAGTGGCACAAGCACAGCTCACTGCAGCTTCTTTCTCCTGGGCTCAAGCAATCCTCCCACCTCATCCTCCTGAGTAACTGGGACTATAGGCACAAGCCGAGCTCATTTTTGTATTTTTTGTAGAGACAAAGTTTCACCATGTTGCCCAGGCTAGTCTCAAGCTCCTGGGCTCAAGCTATCCCCCCACCATGGCTTCCCAAAGCGCTGGCATTACCGGTATGAACCACCACACCCAGCCAGAATTGTACACTTAGAAAAGGTTAAACTTGGAAATTTTATGTTATGTATATTTTATCACTATAAAACAAAAGGTAGCTGGAAGGTTGAAGAAGGAAGTTCTTAATAAGTTAAAAACAAACAAAAAACAGTTCTCATGTGAAATCATGGAAATTTCTTATTGTTTATGACTATTCTAATTTTCATGGGCATATAATTAGATGAGCTATTAAATTATTTACTTGACATTTTCAGCACAAAAATAAATGTGTTTGTATTTTAAAAACAATTTGTGTAGGGTGATCCTATTTTATAATTTATGTATATATATTATATATGCACATTATAAACATATACACATATATATATGCAAACTACACGCATATCTGCTTTTTCTAATTTTTCTATGATGAATATTTGTTACTTCTACAACAAATGAAGTACCGTAAAAACCATAAGGAACTTTTATTACTTATATGGTGGCTTTGGCCCATCATAGTGTAGAATACACAACTGTTGCCAAAGAAATATGTCTCAGGTAATCTCCAATTGGTGGCTTACTTGAATTTGCAGGTGGAGACAATAGAATATGCAATGTTTGAAAAGTGATGGACTCCATGGCTCATTTGAGGCCTTGAAGTAAGTTTGTTATATTTGGAGCATTATGTCTGTGAATGGATGGTGTTGAGATAAAGGGCTTAGGATGAATCTGGAGAGGTAGGTAAGCAATAAAGGGACAAGTTGAGCACATTAGAATTTGGACTTCATCCTAAGGGCAACGGTAAACCACTGATGAAGTTTAAGCCAATGAAATGATTAGGTTTACACATTAAAAAGATTAAAGTGTTTGCCTCATGCTAAAGGGACCAGTGAGGAGCAAGACTGGAAGCAGAGAGGTTGATTATGAGGCTGTCACAGTCTCTCAGGCCATCTGGACAGGAGTGGTCACCAGAGGGATAAAGCCCGTGGATCTGAGACACATCTAGAAAGTAGAACTTTTGTGACACTTAGTTTTGATTGGATATAGAGAAGAAGGGTAAGCACTATCTAGGATGCCTCGAGGTCTTAGCTTTGGGCAACAGAGAAGGGGCTGTGTCACCTACTAAGATATTAATCAACCAGGAGCTTGTTTGAGAGTGGAGGAAAGTAACAGTTTTATCTTGGAACCTGCTAAGTTTGGTGTCTGTGCAGTTGGAAATCCAGAAAATGGAAATCTCAGAAGAGGTATCAGGAGCCAATGGCATATAGAGGGTAACTAAAGCCATGAGAATGGACAAGATTTCTCTAGAAAAGCGTGTAGAGAAGAGGTTTGTAGTTTTTCTTGGTGATAAAGGGGTGATAATCTGATGAAGTCCATGAACCTTTGCTTCAGAAAGGTTCTGAAGGGGCTTGGTTGTTAAGGAAATGAAAGAAATCAGGACATAGTTGAGGGTTGTCATGAGGTCAAGAAAGATTGAGACTTAACTATGTTTAGATAGACAAGTAATCAGGAAATGATTAGAGAAACAGAAGAGGGGAAGAGTATTCAACGAGAAAACCAAACCCTTGAGAAATGACAAAGACATGGGCTCCCTAACAGAGCAAAAGGCAAGAGTGTTAGGCAAAAGCAGGGGCAACTTTTTAAAGTCAGGAACAAGGAAGAAAAGCTAGAAGAGAATGCAGGTGAGCTTGGGAAGACTTTCTTATCAGATGACTTCTGTGAACTCAGTGAATAGGAGGTGAGGTCATCTAATGAGAGTGAGCAGAGGTCACCGGTCTATGAAATGACCACTGTAGAGATTAGATATGGAAAACACTATGGGATTTCTAGGCAGTAGAAGCCCAGCTAAATATGGCGACCAGGCATATATAACGACATAAATCTGGGTGATTTTTCTTCAGCAAATCTTGAGATCTTTGGTGAAAGGGAGAAGGAAGCAATGGTTCAATTTTTTAAGGGCTATCAATTTGCCAAGAATTGTGAGTAAAAGACAGCAGGGCAAAGGAGATGAGGAGTCAAATGAGAACTGATCACAGAATGATGAACCAGGTATCAAAGCTGTCTGGAAATAAAATGAGATCAGAAAGAGAATGATGAAAGGAGACAATGGAAATACCAGGGATTAAAAATACCAAAGTGTACAGTCAGTCAACGTGTGTGCTCAGCAGTTCACTTGCTTCAAAGACTTTTATTTTTATTATTTTTAAAAATCACCAAGTGTCTTGATGCACCTATGTTGTAGTTTGCTCATGAACTCCTGACCAGAACACCGAAGTTGAGGAAGCCATTTGAAATCAAATTCCTTGTTCCAGCCTAACAGCAAAGACTGTATAATCATTCGCCTTTGAAATACAGCACCAGAATTAGACAGTAAAATATATCTTCCATTCCCAAACTTGAGGCTAATATTACTTGCACATGTAAAGGCTGTGGACGAAGTATTAGATAACAATGGAGATTTATAAACCTTCTTATGTATATAATAATATTGTAGTTATATAGGTTGATGTCCTTGTTTTTAGGAGACACCTGTGAAAGTCTGTGGAGGTGAACTGCCAGCTTATCCGTGACTTATTTTCAAATTTTGGAAAATTTGAAATTTTGACTTACTTTAAAATTTTATTTTCAAATTATGGGAAAATGTATAACAAAACAAATATGGTAAAATGCTAACAATTATTGATCAGAGTTGATGGTTCTCTACAAAGGAAGAAGGTTAATTTTACTTCCTGGGGAACATTTGGCAACTTTTGGAGACATTTCTGGCTGTCTCAAGTCAGGGGGAGGGTATGTGTGCATGTGTATGTGTGTGTGTGCATGTGTATGTGTATGTGTGCATGGGCATGCACTACTAGCACTTAGTGAGAAGCCAGGGGTGCTGCTTGACATGGTTTGGCTCTGTCTCAACCCAATTCTCATCTCGAGTTGTAAACCCCACGTGTCAGGGGAAGGGCCTGGCGGGAGGTGATTGAATCATGGGGGTGGACTTCCCCTTTGCTGTTCTTGTGATAGCGAGTGGGTTCTCAAGAGATCTGGTTGTTTGAAAGCGTGTGGCACTTTCTTCTTCACTCTCTCTCCTGCTCGGCCATGTAAGACATGCTGGCTTCCCCTTCACCTGGCCATGATTGTAAGTTTCCTGAGGCCTCCCAGTCATGCTTCCTGTTAAGTTCATGGAAACTGTGAATCAATTAAATCTCTTTTCTTCATAAATTACCCAGTCTCAGGTAGTTCTTTATAGCAGTGTGAAAACAGATTGTACACAGCTCAATGTCCTACATTACATAGGAAGGCCCCCAATAACAGAATTATCCATCCCAAAATGCCATAGTGCTGAGGCTAAGAAACCCTGAGCTCATGGTAGATATATAGATGATCCTGGTGCCAATGCTAGTCTCTCACTTGTCCAAAATATTTTAAAACTTTTGCTAAAGGAAGTTTGAAGTGAGAACTAAAATACGAGAATAAAAGAAGAACATCTATCTTCTAACTAGTAAATAATAAATTATTATTGGCGGGTGGTCAGAGATTTTGATTGTGATTGAAGGATTCTCTTGAAAATCATGACTTTTAGGTGGATGGCTGGAAACCATTCCTCACCTTTCCTATGGTCAATCGTCAAAAATAGAACATTGTTTTTATTCAGTATTTGAATTTTTTTGTGCAAAATGTTCTCAGAGGAAGAAAAAGGAAGGAAAATGGACTGTTATAGACCACTTACTATGACCTAGGTATCACACTGAGCACTTTTCATACACAATCCTGTCTGGCTTGGAGTCAGCTGATAACAGATTTAAGTATTAGTTGAATGACTAATTTCATTCATTCATTTAATCATTTATTTCTCCTCTCAGCAAACTTTTATTAGATACCTACTAGGTTTCAGACACTGCTAGACCCTGGGGATATAGAAATAAATAAGGTATGCTGCTTGACCTCAGGAAGCATACGGTCTATTGAGGGAGACAGAAAATTTAATAGTGAGCCGTGAGAAATGATCCTTTCTAGAGGAATGGACAAGTTTCTCTAGGGACACATAGGAGGTCAACCAAACCAAAGACAACTTCTCAGACTTGGGATACTTAGGAGTAAATCCACTCAAGGGACACTGGGGTGAGACTGGGGTGAGTGAGTTATGAGGGTATGGGGTTAAGGGTAGCACTTGGAGCTGGAGACGGGGCTGGAGCTCCTTCTATGTGGGTGGAGCAGCATGTTAAAGGCCTGATGATGAGAGAGAAAATAGAATGCCTTAGAGTTCTTACATGCATTCTAAGGCTTAATTAACTTCAGTAGGCATCAGAATCTTCTAAAGGATTTGTGAAAGCACACATTACCAGGCCTCATTCTCATAGTTTCTGATTCAGTGGAACTGGATGGGGCCCAAGAATTTGTGTTTCTAGCAAGTTCTCAGGTGATGCCAAGGCTCTTTGTCCAAGGACCACACTTTGAGAATTCCTGCCTTAGAGAAACTACAGGTAGTTTGAGTAGGGCTGAAGCTGAAGAATGATCAAGTTTGGACTAAATTATGGAGCCAACAGGGAGCTATTGAAGTGTTTTAACCACTTGAGCACTTCAACGCATAATCTCTCTTAGCCCATGTATCTTCACTGTAACATGGGAGACTAATAACTATCAAACTAACTATCTCTCAGCATTCTTTTGAGAATAAAACAAGCAACGTTATGTAAGGAAATTACAAATCACCATATAAATGTCAGAGATAATTCTTAAAATTAACTCACAGCTGAAAATATTCTCTTTTTCCAGATAAAACTGAGGTATAGTAGGTACAGTTGTTATCAGCCAAAGAGTCTTGGCCCTGGCTCCAGCATGGTCACCACCGCACCACCCTGATCCTCCCTGCCACTCCAGTCCAGAGGAAAAATTTTTTAGTGTTACAAAACACCTCTGCTTCCAGTTGTCCTTCCAACTTCTTCTTGACCATAACCTATTGAGTGAAGTAGATGGTGAGGCTGAGTGCCCCAGGGTGGAATCTAAGAGAATGACTCACCTAGAGGTTAAATACGTAGCCCAGCTGAGAAAGGATGGCTGGTAAAGCCAAGGTCAGACAGTCAGGCATAACTCACAGTTCTGCCCACTGG
This sequence comes from Mandrillus leucophaeus, assembly GCF_000951045.1. NCBI lineage: Eukaryota > Metazoa > Chordata > Mammalia > Primates > Cercopithecidae > Mandrillus > Mandrillus leucophaeus. The sequence goes on along the minus strand of NW_012106097.1, from coordinate 1,070,032 downwards.
GCTTACCTGAGGTCTAAGAACTGGCACAGGGTTCTTTGCCAAGTAGATGCTGGACTCTGAGGTTGGCTCAGTCAGCAAGTGGCACCCAAAAGGTGAACTTCAAAGATTCATTCCTAGGAAACCCCATTAAGGAAAATAAAATAGTTTGGGGAATTGGCATCTTTTCAGTTTTCCTATTATGAGTGGCAATAAACAAAGCTGGCCAGGCATGGTGGCTCATGCCTGTAATCCCAGCACTATAGGAGGCCAAAGCAGAAGGATCACTTCAGTTTAAGAGTTCAAGACCAGACTGAACAACATAGTGAGGCACCCATCTCCATTTAAAAGAAAAAAGAAACCAAGCTGTATGTTTTTTATCTTTACATTTGTATATCACTTTACAGTTTTGATTTGCTTTCACTTTTACTTTCTCTTTTGATTCTCATGGGCAGTATTGTTGTTCCATTTTATAAATGGAACATTTATAAAGGGCATAATTTGGAACACTATAAACGAGAAGTTCAGTGGTTTGATAAGAATAACACAGCCAGCTGGTCTTTGGATTTCAAATCTTATGCACTGGACACCACCAAAATATTTATGTGAAATAAATGTGGCGTGTAACAACTGTTTTCAACAAATGTGGTGATTACATATGTAGTATATGTGTGTACGTGTGTGTGTATGTTTATGTATATCTGTCTGTCTGTCTATCTATCTATCTATCTATCTATCTATCTATCTATCATCTATCTATCTGAATGCCTTGTATGCTTTTATTTTCCCATTTTCTCCTGGCAATACTATTTGGTTATTTCATCTACTTTTTAATTGTTTGTTTTGATTTTTTTGGAATAACCTTCTATAATCTAGTCAGATGAATTAGAAAATATTTTGGTGGAAATAATTCTTGCAATATAAGGATTAAAAATAGTGAAAATGTGTGATGTGATTAAATGAAATGGAATTAGGAAAAAGTGCAGGTTTAATGGTGAAAACTCTGCACTATAAAAAGAACATTTAATTAATCACAGGAATTATCATTTTTTTAAATTCAGAAAACAAAGATTCTAAAGCTCCTTTAAACATTTTTCAGAAATAATGCACATAGTACTTCTGTCAGAATAGCCAGAGTGCTAAAGTAAAGTAAAAAGAGAGTCCTTGATCAGCTACCTCCACAGCCATAAATAATCTAGTTCAATAAACTGTAAAGGACTCACGGTTTGGTAGAGATCAGAGTTCAAATTCAGAAAGCCACTAGAAGCATTGGAGAATTTTAAGCACTTTTTCTTCCCTTCCTGAATAAGGTCTGGCGTTTGTGGAAGATCACTGATGGTCATCAATTTTTCCTCTTACATAGATTATACGTATATGAGCTTGAGCAAACCTGGGCTTCACAGAGGGTCTGTCTTTTTAAATCCAGAGTCCATTTGTTTTTCTTAAAAAAGATTACTGCCATGCTTGGAATCATAAACCTTTGAGACTGGGATGGGGTTTGTAGATTATCCAGGTGAAGACTGAATAAGTTGCCCAGTGTCACTTCACCAGCTGGGACCCAGGTTTCCCGACTTGCTTTCATGTTCTCATGATGATTCTAAGGAAGTAAAGAGACTAAAACAAAAATAAAAACAAATTATTTAATTGCATGGGGGGGGATGTTTATGATATACTGTTGTGTGAAGAAAGCACCTACCACAGTATACATCATGGGATTCTATTTGGTGGGGGAAGGATGGAAAGAATGTATGTATGTTAGCTACAGAAAAGGCCAGGGAGATGTCAGCAGGCCTAATAACTCTAGGTGGGGCAGTTGGCAGGAATTGCTTTTTTCTTCCTTGAGTTTTTATATATTTTCCAGATTTTTAAATGAATACATATAACTTTGATAATCAGAAAGAAATTGATGTTATAAGCAAGGGATTAAAAGCATCCTAAGAAGGTCACATGGGCACATTTCAGGAATACAAAGATGCATAGCTTTAGAATCCTTTGTTTCCAGAGACTGGAGAGCAGAGGACTGTTATTTGTAGAAGACAGGTATTTGACCAGAGCCGTGCAGCAGGATGATGAAGGCAGATGGACAAATTGACACCTAAGAGCCAACACACGGGCTACAAGACAAACATCCACAGTGAGGCTGCAGTGACAGCTTCTCCTTACTGGGCAAAGAGCACTGGATTAGGAGTCTGTGTCTGGATGCACCACTGAAATGGAACCCGGGCATGGGCAGCTGTTTTAACGATCTCCAAATGGCCCATGGCTGAATCATCTCCATCTTCACGTTGTTTGCCAACACAACAGACATTCTTTGCCACAGCTGGTTTTTGTTTGTTCATTTCTCTGATATGTTGACCCTACTCAATGTAGGAAAATAGAAAATTTCCTGATTAAATAAAATGAGATCGAACTCAAGTCTGTTTGGAAGACTGATTTAGGTGGAGGATAAACAGTAGGGGAAGTTTCTGGAAAGTGAACTCAAAATGGCAGCGCCCTGGCTGTCAAGCCTCATTTCCTTTTCTCGCTTCCTTTTCATCTCACATCCCCATCTCATAAATGTTCATCTTTCCTCTGTGAACTGACTGATGTCAGTCACATACAGAACTTCCTCAAAGTTCTTTTAAACAGAATCAACCCTAATGTGGTTTCCATCTAGTTAAGTGCTAGAGTCTTGTGTAAGTAAACAACCCAACTTTGACACCAGAAAGTTTGTGGTAGGGTTGGGGTTGTGGTTGGAGTGGAGGAGAAGCAGGCTTGAGGGAAATTTTACGTAGGAGATTTCTCTTCAGAAAAGAAAACGAAGTCTTGGCTGAAGTTGTTCTCTATTTCATCAGTGTTACAGGCACTCCACACCAAGCTCAGGTTGCACCCTGCCCTCTGCACTTGGCCTTGGGCTACAGGCCTGGGCAAGGGAAGCTGTGACATTTCATTGCCCTATTTCCTGCAAGAAGATCAAAGCTAGGGCGCACTAAGCCGAAGAAGATAAATTCTTCTCCGGTGACTGAAAAGTCACCTTCTTCAGCTCCTTCACCTTCACCCTTTTCTCTTCGGGGAAAGCTGCCCTTCTCCTGGGGACTGGTATGTTATCTTATGAATACTGGGAATTGGGTAGCTGGTGTTCAATTTTCATGTTTGCTCCAAGGAAACTCACATACAAATTTGGGATGCACTTCTCGTAGAGTGTGCTGGCCTTCAGGGCATAACTTGGGACAGTCATCTTACCTGTTTTTCACCTGATTCCTCCTACAATGTCTTTTATTTTCCATAGGTGTCTTAATTTGATGGATTTTTTAAAATCCTGCATTGCTTGTGTCTTTGCAAGCTGTCTTAAATTGTTCTGGGACAAGTAGTAAGAACTCCATATATCTGTCTAGTCACATATTTAGGTGTCTGTCCAACCTACCATAACACTCTTCTCCCCATTTTTCTGTAAGAACTGCCTCAGCCACAGGAATGAGACTCCAAGTCAACCTGTTTGCACTACACTATGTGATCCTGCCTGTTGGGTCAACTTAACTGGGATTGCGGTAGACACCTCACCCAACTGAGGCACACAACTCTCTCCTCCGGGACTTTGAAACTGGGACTGGCAAATACTAGGCTGGGTATTTGACCATGTGAATATCTGCAGCATTGATTCTTAATCCTGGCTGCCCCATAGAATCACTAGGGACACTGAAAAAATACGGGTCCATCTCTGCTTATCAAGGAATTTGAAGATATATACATTGTATGTGACCCATTAATTCTTCTCCCAGATAGATCTACTGATTGGATTTATTGAGCATCATTCCTCTAAAGAGTTTGTGACTGGAGAACATGAAATGTAACCCTTAAATTTTTCTACCTCTCGCTGAAAATTGTTGCATAGAAAGGATGCAAAACCAAAGTACTCTCTGTTCACTTCAGTCCCAACACCTGCAAGTAGAGAGATAAAATTTTGAATGAATTGAGGAGTCTCTCACTACCATTGAACTTTATTTCTGATACCATTATTGGTATTTCTGATTACCATTGGACTTTATTATATACAGTGTATTTCTAATTTTTTGTAGGGTCATGCTGCCCAGGCTGGTCTGGACCTCCTGGCCTCAAGTGATCCTCATGCCTCAGCCTCCTAAACCCCTGGGATTACAGGCATAAGTCACCATACACTGGGCCAACATACATTTATTTTCTTTTTTTTTTTAATTTTAGTTTTTTTGAGACAGAGTCTCGCTTTGTCGCTCAGGCTGGAGTGCAGTGGTAAGATCTCAGCTCACTGCAACCTCTGCTTCCTGGGTTCAAGTGATTCTCATGCCTCAGCTTCCCAAGTTGCTGGGACTATAGATGCATGCCACCACACCTGGCTAATTTTTGTAATGTTTTGTAGAGTTTCACCATGTTTGCCACACTGGTCTCCAACTCCTGGCCTCAAGTGATCCATCCACCTCGGGCTCCCAAAGTGCTGGGATTATGGGCATGAGCCACCATACTCAGCCAACATATATTTCTTTAACATTTTCTATGTTTAAGGCCCTTTGCTGGTGCTAGGGGTAGTCAGGGGAAGGGAAGAAAGTAGATATCTGGAAAGATTCGACTCTGGGGAGACAAGCGACAAGCAACATGGCGGAGAGGAATTAATGGTCATATTCTTAGGATATAGCAGTAAAGAAGGCACCAGAAGCCTGCTCCAAGCAGTACTAGCAGGTTCTGCTTATCTTGTTGTATGTCGAGTAATCTATTATTCCTTCCATTTGTGGAAATAATCATGGGTTGGCTAAAGTGTCATTCAAATTATGCCCATGAAGAGGCTAGATGCAACTAGCCTCCAAGAACTGTCTCATTTACATCTAGATAAAACCTATCAGATATTCCACATATTACAATTCCCATTTGAACTCCTCACTCCACACCAATTTTCTCAGTTGGCCTTTCTTGCCCTTTCTTTTTATTGTTTATCTACCTTTGAAAATAACAAAGAAATGGAGTGGGAAATGGAAAATTACTGTGTTGGAAAAACTCACCTTCTTAAATGTGAGTTTTCAATGCGTTTAGAAATATACTATAGAATTTCTGAGTGCACCCAGCTATCTCCTCAAGCTAGTGTAACTGACAGAGTTCCAGGTTGGAGAGAAAAACACCTAACAGTAATACTTAATATTTACTGAGTACTTACATGCCAGATAATTCTGCTAAAAGGCTAGATGCAGTATCTTACTTAATATTCAGAATAATCCTGAGTAATTCCATCTTCTCTGTGTTACAGAAGAGCAAACTGAGGCTTAGAGAGGTAAAGGAATGTGCCCAAGGCCTTGCAGGTCACTAATGGTGGGCACTGGATCCGTACTTTGGTCTGTCCACTAGAATTTCAGAACTTTGTTTTTGATAGTTGCCGTATCATTTACCATTCAAGTAATGCCTGGCATTGGAAGGCACTCAATAAATATTTGTTGAATGAGTGAATAAGTGAATGACTATCTGCCTCCAGAAGCAAATCTCTAGCAGGTGGGTAGAATCACATGGCTAATGGACAAAGCCCCTACACCGTGGATTATGGGCTTGAGCAGGGAGGTGTCCACTTTCAGAAATGAATGGTGGCACAGAAATAGTATCCCATGACCCAGAACAGCTAGGTTCTTATCTTGGCTCTTTAGCTGTGTGACCTTGGACCCATCATCCTCATGCCTTTCTGAGCTTCAGATGTCATTTCTGCAAGATGAGAGCCCTCAGAGTACCTCTACATTCTCTTCCAACGCCAACAGCCTGTCAGTCACAAGAATTTTACACTTCAGAAATTGATCTTCTGGATAAACCACTCCAAGGACAAACCCCAAATGGTTTGGGGCTGTCCGAAGAGATTCATTGCCACCCCAAATATAGTACTGCCTTCTCTGTCTCTCCGGATTCCCTACTGGGCTGCTGCATTTAGTGTTTTTTTTCTTTTACTTTCTTTTCTTCCCCACTTTTCAACTTCTAATTTTGAAATACTTTTTTACTTACACAAAAAATAAGAAAAAATTTCTGATTATCCTTCTTAGAGTCTCCCCAAATGTTAATATTTTTCATGCCACAGTGAAATGATCAAAATCAGAAAGTTAACATTGATAAAATACTATTACCCGACCTACAGTTCTCAAGTTCACCAATTGTCTCACTAATTTACTTTTTTTCCTGGTCCAAGATCCAGCCCAAATTTACGTGTTGCATTTAGTTTGTCTTGTTTTGTTTGTCTTCCTTGATTTGCAACAGATTCTCAGTCTGTCTTTGTCTTTCATGCCCTTGATGCATTTGAAGAGTACTGACAAGGTATTTTTTAGAATTTCCCTCAATTCGGGTTGGTCTGGTGGTGATTGAGTTCAGTTTATGCACTTTTAGTAAAAATATCACGGAAGTGATTTGATTCCTTATTTTACCTCCTATCAGGCGTGACATGGTGTCAATTTGTCATATTACCAATGATGCTTTTTGATTGCTCTCAGTTTTATCATATTCTAGATGTTTTATCTAAAAATAGAATAATAATAATACCTGCCTCACAAAGTTGTTGTGAAGATTAAGTAGAAAAAAGGCCATATAAAGCACAATTCCTGGGATAGTAGGACTCACCATTTTCATCTTTTTAAGTATATCAAATAATTAGGAAATTATTTGAGTAAAAATGGGAGTTTCTGATGGAGTTGGATTTGGGGCATTTGAAAATCCACATTTTGCCTTTGCATTCACTGCTGCAGCTGTGCCCCCTCAAGTCAGCAGAGTTCCAGAAGGCCCAGAAGGATCACAACTCTCAATGTTTCTCTGTAAGGGCAGCAAATGTAACTAAAGTGTCATTTGAATGTTTGGCTATTGTAAGCTCAGTGGCAGGGGACATGTCTATTCAACCCTGGATCTGGCCTACAAGATGTCAGGTAACCTTTTCAAGGACATGAGGTTTTAATAGTTTTTGAAGTCAAGTTACTAGATATTATGTTTTTGCCCGGGTAAAACATACAACTAATGTATAAATCTGGGTTTTACAGGTGACATCTGCATAGAGTGTTTATTTAACTAACTGCAGACTGACTGACATGTAGGTATTCTGTAATATTTTTCTATTAGTCTGTGAATAGGCAGTCCAATGAATTATTTATTGGGCTAACACATCCTGGTGCTTTTTTTTTTTTTTTTTTTGAACACTCTCTATTGGAAGTCATGGTTTACTTACTCAATTAACCTTCTCCTGCCCAGATCTTCTCTCTTGAGGAGTAAACCACCAAAATACAAAGCAGCATTTTGGTGTACAGAGGAAGGGATCAAGCTTGCTCAAGACCTTAGTCTCCTCCAGTTGTAATCTCCCTAAAATCACATGTAGAACCTTATTTTCTAATTGATTATAGGGCATGAGATGCACAAACACCCATCCAGTATGCTTTTCTAGAAATGAGTAAAGCTGTGGCAGAGAAGTAAAGAGAGAAGACATTCCCCTCATTCTGCCAGATTCCAGCCTCATTTCTCTGAAGATAGCCACCATTTGAAGAGTACTGCGAAGGTACTTTGTAGAACGTCCCTCAGTTTGGGCTGCTGCTGGGGATGGCAGTGACAACAAGAACTGTTGAATCGGAAAGTATTTTTTCTATTGTCCCTTTACCCTCTACGCTCTCTGTAGTGCCATTTTTTCCCCCTTTTTTCTTTTCCCCATATGCTATTGTGGTAGTTTAAGTCAGGTATGATCATGGCTTGAACTAGGGTGGTTGAGGAGAAGGGAATGAACAGTAGTGATAAGACTCGGAGGAGTATTTGAGCTTATTGTTGACAGGACTTCCTGATAGATTGGTTGACGGGGTGTGAGTAAAAGAGATAAGTCAATGATAATTCCAGGGCTTTTTTTGTTTTTGTTTTTTGAGTCGGAGTCTCACTCTGTTGCCCAGGCTGGAGTGCAGTGGCGTGATCTTGGCTTATTGCCTCCTCCTCCCAGGTTAAGTGGTTCTCATGCCTCAGCCTTCCAAGTAGCTGGGATTACAGGCACACGCCACCATACCCAGCTAATTTTTGTATTTTTAGTAGAGATGGGGTTTCACCATATTGGCCAGGCTGGGCTCAAACTCCTGGCCTCACGTGATCCACCCGCCTTGGCCTCCCAAAGTGTGCTGAGATTACAGGTGTGAGCCACCGTGCCCGGCCTAGGTTTTTTTTTGTTTTTTGTTTTTGGTTTTTTTTTCCTGAGCAACTAGATGGGTGCTGGTGCTATTTACTGAGGTAGGGAACCCAGAGAGAAGAGCAAATTTGGAAAGAAGGGCTCAAGAGTTTGGTTTAGGGCCTGTTAGGTTTGAAATGCCTATTAGAGAACCAACGAGACATGTCAAATAAGCAGTTTGGATGTATAAACCTGGAATTTAGGAAAGCATAGTGAAAAGAACATGGGATTTTGTGTGGTACATTTGGAATTACAATCTTTTTCTTTCCTTCTTTCTTTTTTTTTTTCTTTTTTTGAGACAGAGTTTCACTCTGTCGCCCAGGCTGGAGTCAGTGGCGTAATCTCAGCTCACTGCAACCTCTGCCTCCCAGATTCAAGCAATTCTCCTGCCTCAGCCTGCCATGTAGCTGGGACTACAGGTGCGTGCCACCATGCCCAGCTAATTTTTTTGTATTTTTAGTAGAAATGGGGTTTTACCATATTGGCCAGGCTGGTCTCAAACTCCTGACCTCGTGATCCGCCTGCCTCGGCCTCCCAAAGTTCTGGGATTACAGTCGTGAGCCACCGTGCCTGGCCCAGAATTACAATCTTTTTATAAGACTTCGATTATGTATTTAACCTCTCTGGTTCACAATTAGCATATACATCAATTATAAATTATATTACTCATATTTCAGTTATCTATTGCTATTTAACGAACCACACCAAAGTATAGTGGCTTAAAACAAAAATAACCTATTACTTTTATCATTTATTTATTTATTTTTAAGACAGGGTCTCACTTCATTGCCCAGGCTGGAGTGCAGTGGCACAATCTTGGCTCACTGCAACCTCCATCTCCTGGGCTCAAGCCATCTTCCCACCTCAGTCTCCCGAGTAGCTGGGACTACAGGTGTATACCACCATGCCCAGCTAATTTTTGAGGTTTTCTTTTAGAGAGATGGGGTTCACCATGTTGCCCAGGCTAGTATCGAACTCCTAGCCTTAAGTAATCCCCCCACTTTGGCCTCCCAAAGTGTTGGGATTACAGGCGTGAGCCACCGTACCTGGTCTAATGATTTATTACATTAAATTTATTCTGTGCGTTGGGGTTTAGCTGGGTGGTTCTGCTGGCTTTGCTTGGGTCTCTTATTCAACAATAATCAGCTGAGAGCTTGGTTAGGGCTGGAATGTCCAAGATGGCTTCTCACTCTCCAGAGCCTCTCTCCAGGTGACCTCTCATGATTTAGTAATTTAGTCTGAGCTTTTTACATGGCAACAACTAGATCTTGAGAAGACAGATCAAATGTTCAAGCACTTATTCAGCCACTACTTGTATCATGCTTGCTATTGTCCCATAGGACAAAGCAAATCAGATGGCCAGGCCCACCAGTCAATGTGGGAGAGGGTATAATACTGGAAGGTGTATTAATTGGGGACCACCATTAATTGGGTCTACCACAGCTGACTTGATCAGGTTTTTGTGAAGATGAAGGTAACACATGTAAATTGACTGCCACATGGTGGATTCTCAATAAATATTAGCTATTAAGACGTACCTTCAAAATCATTTCCCAAGACCTATAGATAATAGTCATATTTTACTAACATATGTATAGGAGAAGAAAATGAACATGCTTTCTTATTTCTTTATTGTATTCTCCAGCAGAAGTAGAGCTATAATTCCTTTTCCTTTGCACTCAATTGTACTGCCTAATAGATGTTCTATGATTATATAAAATTTGGTGAATAAGTAATCCAATACTCCTGTTTTTGAAAAGTAAAAATTCCCTTTTAATGTTCTCATTAAAATGGCTTTGAAACCAAAGTTTAAAATCTGAACACAGATTTTTTTCCAATAATTTTCCCAAATGTAAAATTTGTATTTCCTGATTTTTAAAAATTCTAACCCAAGTCTATTACTTATTTCTAACTATAGTTCTGCTACAATTTATTTGCTATTTAATTTTCTTCTACATAAGTCACATCAAGTATGTATACCAACAAAGAATACTATTCGGGAGAGAGTTCTGTTATTATTTTTTAAGGTAAGATTGCTTAGACATTTGGTATTTTTCTCCTTGCATTGTATAAGTTCTGTAGATTCTGTTTGGATTCTGGCCCCAAATCTTAAGCCGACTTGTTCCGAGAAGTCATTTCTTTGGGGTCCTTAATCCCTATGCTGTCCATAAATATTATGATTGGCAAAATGTTATCTCTTTGTTGAGCCTCTGTTTCCCTGCCATTGTGGTTCTACCTGACCTTCTGTATCCTGTATGTGTTTCTGCCTAGGTGTGGCCTTGGGAAGGATAATTTAGATTCTTTCCTTTGACAAGAAGAGTAACTTCTTCTTCAGGATCCAAACACAAAATGCTCCATTCATTGGCAGAAGCTGGATTGTCATAACATGTCTTGTGTAACACTTCTAAATACCTTCTCTTATCACAGCAGTGCAAGGTTGCACCTGTTCCGCCACATTGCATGCAGTGTTGTCTGGGTAACAACAGTAGAAGGACACAGAACAAAATGGGAACAAATCAGCTTGGAGTGTCAGAGTTGACTTTTCCCTTTCTTTCTGAATTTTTGGTGCCATTTTCACAAAACTCATGATTTACTTTATTCCTATGAATCATATACTTTCCCTTCTTCACTTTACTTGTAGAAATACATTACAATATTATTTTCTTTTTAAAAAAATATGGAATGCTTCACAAATTTGTGTGTCATCCTTGCACAGGGACCATGTTAATCTTCTCTGTATCATTCCAGCTTTAGTATGTGTGGTGCTGAAGTGAGCACTACAATATTAGTTTTAAATTGAAAAATCATTGACTATGAAGATGTATGTTTTCCCTTTGTCTCAGAGTCACACAGTCCTCATATCCATTTATGCATTTTCCTGAAGTGGAAGGACATTGATTAATTTTTCGCCATATTGTTATGTAAAAATACATGGAATCATATCAGTCAGGATAATCTCAATTATGCTTCAGTGACAACCAGCCCTGAACTTCAGTGATGCAATAAGGTTTATTTCTTACTCATGCTACCTCCCAGTGTGGGTTCACCGAGGAGCCAAGGTCATCTAGGTCTCTTGGGCCCCAGGCTGGCAGAAGCTCCATCTCAATTCACACTGTCATCATCATACAGGCACGAAATAGGGAAATGTGCAAATTGTGCACTGGCTCCTAAAGTTTTGAGCAAGAAGTGACATGTCACTTTATTCATATTTCATTGGCCAAAGTAAGTCCCATGGCCAAGCATAATTTCAAAAGGAGAGAAGAGTCCAAACCTGTTATGTTTCCAAAGGGAGATGAACTGGAATATGTGTAAACAGCCTCAATGACCACGGTAGCTCCTTAGAAAGAATTAATCTCGGGTGTGGGACGGCCGTGGAGCCGGGCGGAGCTGACCTGCGGCTCCCGTGACCGGCTCTCCGGCCAGAGACACAGCCGGGGGAACCGGCCTGCTAGGCAGGCCTCTCCCCAATACGGTCGCCGTGCCCAGGAGAGGAAAGCGACTCAAGTTCCGGGCCCACGAAGCCTGCTCCGGCCGAGTGACCATGGCGGATTACGCCAAGTCGGATTCGGCTGTCATGAGATCTGGACGAGTCAAGAAAACCGTAACCAACGCTGTTCAGCAGGAAGTGAAATCTCTTTGTGGTTTGGAAGCCTCTCAGGTTCCTGCAGAGGAAGCTGTTTCTGGGGCTGGTGAGCCCTGTGACATCATCGACAGCAGTGATGAGATGGATGCCCAGGAGGAAAGCATCCACGAGAGAACTGTCTCCAGAGAAAAGAAAAGCAAGAGGCACAAAGAAGTGGACGGGGCTGTTGGAGAAGAGTATCCCATGGATATTTGGCTGTTGCTGGTCTCTTATATCCATCCTGAGGACATTGTGAATTTTTCCCTGATTTGTAAGAATGCCTGGACTGTCACTTGCACTGCTACTTTTTGGACCAGGTTGTACCGAAGGCACTACCCGCTGGACGCTTCCCTGTCTTTGCGTCTGCGACCAGAGTCAATGGAGAAGCTGCACTGTCTCCGGGCTTGTGTGATCCGATCTCTGTACCATATGTATGAGCCATTTGCTGCTCGAATCTCCAAGAATCCAGCCATTCCAGAAAGCACCCCCAGCGCATTAAAGAATTCCAAATGCTTACTTTTCTGATGCAGAAAGATTGTTGGGAACAGACAGGAACCAATGTGGGAATTCAACTTCAAGTTCAAAAAACAGTCCCCTAGGTTAAAGAGCAAGTGTACAGGAGGATTGCAGCCTCCGTTCAGTAACAAGATGTTCATACCAATCCAGACCAGCACTGCTGCCTACTGCAGGTCACCACCCTCAGTTTCATCTGTATTCCGATTGTCATGGGCATGATATTTACTCTGTTGACTATCAGTGTGAGCACGGACATGTGGCATCATCGAGTGAGACTGGTGTTCCAAGATTCCCCTGTCCATGGTGATCGGAAACTGCGCAGTGAGCAGGGTATGCAAGTCATCCTGGACCCAGTGCACAGCGTTCGGCTCTTTGACTGGTGGCATCCTCAGTACCCATTCTCCCTGAGAGCGTAGTTACTGCTGCTCATCCCCTGGGGCAGCCCCGAGTCTAGTCCATTAGCAATCAGATTCCAATTTGGACAAGGCGGCTGGATTGTATGTCTGGTTAGTAATGTACATGCTCTTCAGGTTCCAGGGCTCCTGTTAGGGAAGGGAGAAATGTTGAATCCAGAGGAAGAACACCTACTATGATTTATAAACGTATTTTAATGTAAAAATTTGCATTTAAAAAGAGTGGCCCTGTTTTCTGTGTTAAAGCCCCATTTGGTGCTATTGAGTTTGTTTTTTATTCTTTCATTGCAGTGAAAATTGTTGATCTTGCTCTAGGGAAAAATTAAACTCTTTGAATCTCCAAACAAGGAAATTTCAGTTCCCTTATGGATCAGAGGAAACTTAGAAGCCTGAAATTGTTGCTTCCAGTTTAGCTGCCCCTCAAATTCAAGTGAATATTTTCCCTTCTCCCTTTACCCTTCTCCAGAAATAAAGCAGGTGACAGGGTTTTCAGACTCTTAAAAAAAAAAAAAAAAAAAAGAAAGACAGAATTAATCTCACCAGAAATACAAGTAATTAAAAATATTGAAAGAAAGAAAGAAAGAAAACAATAGTGCTGCCAAGTAACAGTGCTATGGTCACTCTCTTGCATTGATTATGAAATATTTCTGAAAAGCAATTTAGAAATATGTATTCATCAAGGGCCTCAAACATCATCCATAAACTTTGGACCTTATTTACACTTTCAGAATTTACTTTCATAAGAATAAAAATTGTAAATATCTAAATGTCTAATAAAGAGGAATTGGTAAATCTACTACTGTAACACACATGATGTAATATTATATAGCCATCAAATATCATAGTTTTGAATAATTTAAAAAGATAAAATGCTCAGGATGTAACATTAGGTGAAAACTATCAGGATATAATAGTGTTTTCAATGTTAACTTATTAAAGAACCTTAGTAGTAGTTATCTCTGGCAGGTGGGATTAAGGTTTTTATTTTCCATTTTTATACCTTTCACACATTCTAAAATAAACATACACATTTTTGTTGTTGTTGTTGTTGTTGTTGTTTTGAGATGGAGTCTCACTCTGTTGCCCAGGCTGGAGTGCAGTGGCGTGATATCCGCTCACTGCAAGCTCCGCCGCCTCCCAGGTTCACACCATTCTCCTGCCTCAGCCTCCCTAGAAGCTGGGACAACAGGCGCCCGCCACCTCGCCCGGCTAATTTTTTTGTATTTTTAGTAGAGACGGGGTTTCACCGTGTTCGCCAGGATGGTCTCGACCTCCTGACCTTGTGATCCACCCGCCTTGGCCTCCCAAAGTGCTGGGATTACAGGCGTGAGCCACCGTGCCCGGCCAACATACACATTTTAAAAGAAAAATATAACAACTTAAAAAATACTCAACACTTCTGTTTTATAGCTTTATTGAAGTACTATTTACATACCTTGACATTCATCCATTTAAAATGTACAGTTAGATGAGTTTTAGCAAATTTATACAGTTATATAACCATCACCACAATTAAAATTTGGAATACTTTCAACATCCCCAAAAAGTTCCTTCATTCCCTTTTGTAGTTCATTCCTGCTCACACCCCAGCCCTTCAATCTGTTTTCTATTGCTGCATAATTTTGCTTTTGTTAGAGATTTTATATGAATGGAACTGTATGCATATTTTATATCTGTCCCCTTTCACTTAGCATGATGTTTTTGAGATGAATTCATGTTGTTACATATATCAGTAGTTCATTCCTTTTATTACTGAGTAGTGTTCTATTGTACTGAAACACAATATTTTGTTTATCCATGGACATTGGGTTGTTTCCAGACTTTGGCTATTATGAATAATGATGTTATGAATATTTGCATACAAATCTTTGTGTGGATATATATTTTTATTTCCTTTGGATAGATATCTAGTAATGGAATTGCTGAGTCATATGGGAAGTGTAAGTTAAATTTTTTAAGAAACTGCCAACCTGTTTCCAACATGGCCATACCATTTTACATTCCCACCAGCAATGTAAGAGAGTTCCTGTTTCCCTAGATTCTTGCCAATACTTGGTACTGGTAGTCTTTTTAATTTTAGCCATTTTGGTAGGTTGAAAAATATCTAGCACTTGGATATTTCCCTCATAGGCATTTAGCTGGTGGTACCATTATAAGCTCTATTCACATGGTAGCTGAAATCTGGGATCTTGAGTTTCCATGCTTGCACACCTCCAGCATCCTAATCGAAAGTAAGGGAAGTCTTCATCAACAACCAACGGTTCAACTCTTTGTTATTATAGACTTAGGCCAAGTAGATTTCTTACGGTAACACAACATATGCAATTCAACCCACATACAAACTGACCAGACTTTTGTGTTTCTTAAAAATGTGTGTGTTGGGGTATTGCAGGGCAGGGGGAATGGGGATAGGATTATGTTGTGAACTTTTCTCTTTTGCATGAAAGCTAATTAAGGAACAGGCATGCCACTGAGTGTTTCTTTTCCTTTTTATTTTTTTTCTTTAGTTTGACAAGACAAAGTGTGGGCTGGATATATAATTTGAATATATACAATTATTTCTTGATAACTATAAGGACAAGAAGCAAGTGCTGCCTGACTCATGGAATCCTTTGGTATGGGATGTGCCTGGAGAAATGGTGTACTCATGTGTAAGAAAGTTAAAGAGAAAAATCCCAAGAGAAGCTCTGTACCATAAGGTTTCTCTTCAGTGTGTGGGGGAGTCGGACAGTGTCATTAAGGACACTATACTGGAATAAAAATTGTCTGGGTTCCAATTTAAATCTTTCGTTTATCAGCTGTGTGACCTCAGATGATTCATTTAATATCTCTGGCTTCCTCATCTGTAAAATGGGTGTAATAATATCTGACCTACCTACTGCATGGCAATCTTGGATCCAAACAGCACTATAGAACCATTTTTATAGAGCGCTTTGCCTTATTTGTACACAGTCCATTTGTACTTTTTATTTCATCTTTTATCTTATGCAATCACCAAATAACCCAGTGAGGTAGCAAAGCATAGTTATTATCTCCATGGTACAGATGACTAAACTGTGGCTCAGAGGCTTTGGAATCACAAAAGAAAGACTTCTAGTTCCCTGGTCAACAGAGTATTATTTTGCGCTATAGTTCTTATAGGTTATGTTACATGCTGTGCTATGATTTTTAATGTTGTAAATAGAATTGGGCCACACATTTGTTTACGTATTGTCTACACCTGCTTTTGTGTGACAAGGGTAGAGCTGAGTCATAGCAACAGAAACCACATGGCGTGCGATGCCCAAAATATGTACTCACTGGCTCTTTAAGAAAATGTTTGCTAGCCTCTGCTTTAAGTGCTTTTTACTATGTGTATTAACTCATTCAATCCTCCTAACAATCGTACGAGGCTGGTTATATTAGGCATTAAGGGAAACTGAGGCATAGAAAGGTAGAGTAACTAGATCAATTAAAACAGTGAGTAAATGGAGGAGCTGAGTTTGAACACAGGTAGTCTGGATCCAAACCCAATGCCCTTAATCCCTTTCATTACTGGCTTCTGTGATTCCTATTGGGCTGCATCTCATTTGGTCGACATTCACTGAACAGCTGTTAGTGGTTGCTAACACCATTCTAGGGATTGGGGCTAGTATAGAACACACTCTTATGGAGCTAACATTCCAGTGGAGGAGATAAAGCTATTGTCAAGTAATCAAATAAATGAGCAAGATTGTTTCAGAGAATGAAGTCTGTGGGGGAAAAGAATAGGTTAGAGTGATCAGAGACAGAGAACTAGATGGATAAAGGGGGCAGGAGAGAAGTTGCTAGAAACCGCTGTGTACATTGAACATATTTTGACTCTGATCCTCCCAAGGGAAGACCCTTATTAATCTTACTGCTCCTTCTTCTTTGTCTCCCCAGCCCCTGGCACAGAGTGAGCACTCAAAAACCACATGAGTACATATGACTGACCTTTCCATCACCTGCCTTCCCACTGACCTCTTCCTGCCCCTTCATCCACCTTTGTGTTTGAATATTCGTTCCCATG
This sequence comes from Mandrillus leucophaeus, assembly GCF_000951045.1. Taxonomy (NCBI): domain Eukaryota; kingdom Metazoa; phylum Chordata; class Mammalia; order Primates; family Cercopithecidae; genus Mandrillus; species Mandrillus leucophaeus. Next base: position 1,053,323 of record NW_012106097.1, on the reverse strand, counting down.
ACTTGTTCTTCCACACCAGATTATGAGCCTCTAATAGTCATGATCTCTGACTCTAAGTCTCACAAACCTAGTCCAGAGTCCTGAACAGAGAGGGACCTCAAGAATAATTTCTAAATAACATTTTAGAGTCAGCTCTTGGCCTGAATCTTTCAAAAATAGCCATGTACAGGTTGAAATTTTAGTTAAAACTGCATGTGGCCCATAGTTTTATCTCCTTTATCTGAGGTAATAGGGAAGGAACCACAGTTATTTGCAATAACAGATCCTACACCAGTTCTCTGTGCTTCTCTGTGAGTGACAAATCGTACTTCCACACTGCTGCTCTGTGTATCTAGCCCTGACCCCTGGTGAATCCAGCCTACCTGTGGATTTTGGGCTCCAATCTTAGTATATAAAAAGTGGGGAGAAGGGAATGACCCAAGTCCCCATAGGTAATACACAAATAGGATGATGCAGTAGTGGCTGATGAAGGGAGCTACAGATTGATAATGTAAACTTACATGAAGCACAGCTTTCCAGGATTAGGTAAAAATTTCATCTGTGTGCCAAACTAGCCCTTTATACGTATAAGCAAACCCAGAGTCTTCATGAGATGTAGGACAGAAAAATGATCAAATGCCTGACAAGAAACTAACATGGACATTTCTAGCTCTGGCTTCTGCTTTGACCTTGTATGACCTTTGCAACTGTCCTAGGCAGGCAGACTTCATGACACCTGTCCCCTGCAGCAACTGTCAAGTCAGCCCCACCTGGTTTCACTAAGCTGGAAGCCAGATCTGTCCATCACCGCCAGCTGTTACCCACATTTGCTTTTATGGCTTTCCTTTGCTTCCATGTCTTGTGTGGTCTCCTCTTGCTTACCCTCTTTTCCCCTCTCTTTACTTCTATGACTACTAATTTTCATGCTTTTTCATTCTAACTTTATTACATCTGCAAAGTCCTTATTTCCAAATAAGATCAGGGTTTAGGTCTGGACATAAATTTTGGGGGAGAGACACTGAACCTACTGCAATACGCTTCAGTTTTATTTAGCAATGCAAGGTGGCATCCAGTCAACATCATGTTGACATATGGGCTGCCCTTTAAAAACCCACCTTCAGACAAAGAAGGAAATGAATTCTGTGAGATGGTAGGAGCCTAAAAGGTGAACATACTGTGGTGAAAATTGGTCTTATGATGCCTTCCGGACAATTGCAGATAAATAGAATTGGCTTGTTCCATATTTCCTCTTCTGCACATTTTGGAATATAAGATAGAACCCTACCTTGCCAGAATTTGGGATGTTTCCTCTAGCAATTTGCCCATTGCCATCTTTTACTTATTGAGCACCTACAACATGGTAGACCCTATGTAGGTACTTTCTTCCCTAAAAAGTGAGGTAGAGTCTCTTATCCCTAATTTGAGGCTCAAAAGATTAAGTAATAACCTAACTATGAAAGCACAGTTGGCAAGTGGCATGGCTGAGAACTAAACTCAATGTTATCAATCTCTTTAGCCCACTTTCTTTGGTTCGGACATTAACACTTGTATTCATTATTGTCATTAAGCACCAAATGTTAGACCTTAGTGATAAAGCAGGGAAACCTGATGGTCATGCCTCCAAGCTTACATTGCAGGAGTGGAACTCTGGAAGAGGTACAGGAATCAATTACATGAAAAATCAGGAGAGGAGCATCCCATAAGCTCACTTCACAGAGCTAAACTGTCTGAAGTGCTGCCATTTTTAGCATGGGTGATATCTATTTTGTCATTTATGAACACTTAAGGATTAATGGAGAGAGGTTATCCTTAGAGGGCAAGGACTTTGTCATTTAAGATGACTTAGGATCCACACTTACGCACATCCCAAGGACTCAGGACCTACTACTCTGTTGCTAGCCTTTTTTTAACTTAAGTTCCTAAGACTGCAAAGCAGAGATGGAAAACACCTGGGTTAGTTCAAGGACTGTCCAAGGGACATGTTGAGTGTACTTAAAGTTCAAAAGTGATTACGATTGTGCTTTGAAATCAGCAGCTTGGTTCTTCCACAAGAGTTAATATTTATATCCCACAAATATAAGTTGCTAATTGCATTCCTTTTAGTATCAAGATACTTCCAAAGGAGAGAAAGAAGTAGCTAAAAATTAGCTTGGGCTGGCAAATATGTGGCATGTTGTTGAGAACGTTGTGATCTTTACATGTGTGGTGATCTCAGTAAAGCTGGACCTACTTCTGGGTTGGTGTTTCCAATCTGAAAACCTTTTTATGCTTTTTTTTAAAAATAGCGACAGGGTCTCACTCTGTTGCCCATGCTGGAGTGCAGTGAAATGATCACAGCACATTGCAGCCTCAGCCTCTTGGGCTCAAGCTATCCTCCTTCCTTAGCCTCCAGAGTAGCTGGGACTACAGAAGTGCACCACACCCAGCTAACTTTTTAATTTTTGTAAAGACTGGATCGTGCTATGTTGCCCAGGATGGTCTTGAACTCCTAGACTCAAGTAATCCTCCCGCCTCAGTCTCTCAAAGTGCTGAGATTACAGGTGTGAGCCACTGTACCCGGCCCCATCTCAAAAACCTTTGATAGCCTTCCAGGGATTGGAGAACACAGTCCAAACATCCTTAGCCTGGCCTTCAACATCCTCTGCAGTCTGGCCCCTACATTCTTATCCAGCTCAGTCTTCTACTACATCCCCTGCCCCCCACCAAGCCTGTACATAAGTCATCACTGTCAGTCCAGAGCCTTCTGGCTGTGGCCAGTGTGGTCCAGTTCCTGACCCTTGCTCAGCCTCTGCCTTCTGCCTGTGTGGGAGATTGTAAAAATGGCTGCAATTATTCTCCTCACTGTATCCACGGTTCTTTGGAATGTGACTTCGTCAAGAAGTGGAGCTTTTCCCTACCCCTTGAACCTGGGGTGGTCTTGTGACTTGCTTTGGCCAGCAGAATGGAGCAGAAGTGATGCAGTGCCAGTTCTGAGCATAAGTGTTCAGAAGCCTTGCTTACTTTTCGTTCACTCACTTGGAACTCTGCTGTCACCACAGGGACAAGCCAGGCTAACCTAGTGGGATGATAAGACCCACGTGGCACAGTCACCCTCTCCCTCAACAGTTTGCCATCCAGCCAGTGATGGATCTGCCAGGGGACTGCAGATGCTTGAGTGAGTGATAACTGCTGAGGCCGAGATCAGCCAAACCTAGCCCAGAGTAGCAGGGCTATCTCTCTTATCTGTAGACAGGCAAGCAAAAATCAATGGCTGTTATTTGAAGTCACTTAGTTTTGGGATGGGTTAATATGAAACAAGAGATAACAGGTACACTCTGGAATTTCCTTCCCATTCATCCAACAAACATGACCTAAGAGTCTGCTCCATGACTTGATCTGTGGTAGACACTGGGGGTTTAGCACCAACATAGACTATCTCCAAGGAGTTCCCATTTCCTTTTGTTGGGCCTTTGAAGTTCCCCTTCTTTCAAGGCAGCCAAAGATGGTCAAATCCCACTTCCCAGATGTCTTTTCAGATCTTCCCAGTCAGAATTGATCTCTCCCTTTCTCAGTCCCAATTGACTGTCTTTATATCATTTCTCTGGATTCTTTCTCACCTAGAGGGTTGCAAGAGCTGCTGATTGGCCTCTGCATGTCTAACCTGCTCTTGAATTTGTCCTTCTCAGACTCGCCACAGTGAGCTTTCGAAATGCAAATTATATTATGACCCTTGGAGTGAATCTCCTCACTGACTGTCAGACCCATGAAAAAGTCCCACATCCACCTTGGTGCTAAGTCACCTGCACACTTCTCCTGTCTCATCTGCCATCTTACATTTACTCTCTGTTAATAGTTCGCTCTCTCCTGTTCTCTCTTCTAGGAATGTTCTCCCCACCCAAGACTGACTGATATGCGTATATTTACCTTCTTAAATTCGGTTGTCACCTCTTGCAGGAAGTCTTTGTTGAACTCTGCTGCTTCCTTGCCCCACCTCCTCATTTCTGTGACTGTAATACTGTTACTGTGCACTATTGTAATTTCTTATGTTTACATGTCTGGAGACAAACGTTTGTAAAGTCAAGGCTCAGGTATTAATTTTATCTGTACATCTAGCTATCCCTTAGGCAAAATCTTCTCACTTAGACGATACTTAAAAGTGTTTGTTTGTTTATTTATTTATTTATTTATTTTTTTGAGACCGAGTCTTGCTCTAACGCCCAGGCTGGAGTGCAGTGGCGCAATCTCAGATCACTGCAAGCTCTGCCTCCCGGGTTCACGCCATTCTCCTGCTTTAGCCTCCCGTGTAGCTGGGACTACAGGCACCTGCCATCTCGCCCAGCTAATTGTTTGTATTTTTAGTAGAGACGGGGTTTCACCGTGTTAGCCAGGCTGGTCTCGATCTCCTGACCTCGTGATCCGCTTGCCTCAGCCTCCTAAAGTGCTGAGATTACAGGCGTGAGCCACAGCTACCGGCCTATTTTTTTATTTAATTAATTAATTTATTTATTTATTTTGAGACGGAGTTTCACTCTTGTTGCCCAGGCTGGAGTGCAATGGCGTGATCTTGGCTCACTGCAACCTCCGCCTCCCGGGTTCAAGAGATTCTCCTGCCTCAGCCTCCCTAGTAGCTGAGATTACAGGCATGTGTCACCACGCCCAGCTAATTTTGTATTTTTAGTAGAGACGGGGTTTGTCCGTGTTGGTCAGCCTGGTCTCACACTGCCGACCTCAGGTGATCCACCTGCCTCGGCCCCGCAAAGTGCTGGAATTACAGGCATGAGCCACTACGCCCGGTCAAAAGTGTTTTTAAAATGAATGAACAAATGACAAAATTAAGGAATAAAGACTGCCTTTACAATTACCTGCCCGGTACCCTGAAAGAATGATTATTCATATCTACACAGTCATGCATACCATTTTTGTACAAATAAATTTCCTGAGAGAAAATTTCACTTAGGAGAGGAATAGAATCAAAGTGTCTTGGATAAGATGTGAAGAAATGCCAATTGTAACAGAAGATTGATAGTCTGAAAGCTGAACATAATCTGCTATCCAATTTTATATGACCCGTATGACTCTTAGATCATTAGGTCCAGTCTAGATATTTTTTAAAGAAAGGAATTCCAATCTTTTTGTTTAATATTTCTAAAAATAGTAAAGAAAACCTGTTTTATCCAAGTAATATTTTATGTTTTATTTATTTATATTGTGATCCCTAAATGGTTCACACCACACATATTCTGGAATCTATTCCCAACATCACACTCACCCAAAGAAAACTATCCTCAGTCAGGAGAATTTTTATCCTTCTTTCTCAATATTCTTCACTCCCTCCTTCCCAGCTACCATATAGATCAACTTAACCTTTTAAAATCATCCCTTACTGACCTTTCTTCCACCAGTTTTTCACATTATCAAATCACAAAAGCCCAGGAATCATGTGGCAGAAAAATCTAACTTTCTAGGAAAGGAAGAGCTAGAGGGGAAACAATTTCACCAGAAAGTGCTAGCAAAGTGGATGAATTTAGGGACATTGATACTTGTATTAACTTTAATACACCCACCAGGCTGAATTATTCTGTCCCTCTTGGTATTATGTGATCTTTCTAGTCCCTGAGTTTTCACTAGTCCATAACAAAATAAGAAAAATAAATGATTACACTTTTTTAAAAATTATTAAAACAAAATTTTAGAACTGTATTTTAGTCTGGTGTCTACTTTTGGGGAGTTTTCTTTTCTTTAACAAAATCATGGTGATACAACATAGTTTCTTAATGCTTTATTTGGCATAATAGAAATTTGGCAAACATATGTAAGTTCATAGTTTAAAAAAACTTTTTATTAGTCTATAAAACCCTAAAATACGGGGACAATCAATTCATTGTTTGTTGAGTTTTTCAGTGGGGGAGAAAAAGGCCTTCAGTTGAGGGAGGAGGGAAGAGAATAGGTATCCTAAATTATAGGGGGTGTCCTAAATTATAGTAAAATATTTCCAGTTTCCAGAACCTGTATTTACTATCTGCTGTGTTCCCAGCCTGGAGTTCTCAACCCCTATGGACTTTTAAAGGTACTCTAATGAGAGTTCTCAAGCTATTTTCAGTATTCCAAAAATCTTTTAAAAAACTAGAAATTAGCCTGTATAGATTATACAGCAAATTTCTCTGCTTTTGGTGAAGAAGATAAGAATTCAATATGGTAACAAGAATTATCACATACTGTTTAGAAGCACTGATTAATACCTAGAGGTTTATTAAGAAAAAGATTAAAAATTATTGATTAAAGTGTTTGATTTGAAACAGTTTGGTTGTTTCTCAAGATGTTAAAATATAGAATTACCATGTGAACCAGCAATTCCACTGTTAGATACATACCCAAGATAATTGATAGCATACATCCACACAAAAATGTGTGTATAAATATTCACATCAGCATTGTTCATAATAGTCCAAAAGTAGAAATAGTTGAAGGTGAATGGATAAACAAAATGTGGTATATTCATATAATGGAATAATATCCTGTCAATAAAAAAAGATGAAGTACAGATATAGGCCACAACGGAGATGAACCTTGAAAACATTCTGATAAGTGAAAGAAGCCAGACAGAAAAGACCATGTATTATATGATTCAATTTATATGCAATATCCAGAATGGGCAGATCCATAGACAGAAAGCTGATGAATGGTTGCCAGGGACTGGGGAGAGAGGGAAATGGGGAGTGACTGCTAATGGATTTCATTTTGGTGTGATAAAAACATTATGGAATTATATAGCAATGATGATTATTACTTTGTGAATATAATAAAAAAATCACTGAGTTAAACACTGAAAAATTAAATATTAAAAACTTTTAAAAAGTTACAGTTGTTTTGTGGGTCATGGGTAGTATTATTTAAAACATGGGTGCATAGTTGCACTAAAATCTCCGAATTTACTACTATATAATTCATCCATGTAAATAAAAACCTCCTGTACCCCAAAAACTATTGAAATAAAATAAAAATAAAACATGCACCTATGAAAAAGGAGTAAAGTGAATCCTTGGAAAGAGGTTTGAGAAATATTGCCATACACAGCTTACAACTGTGTTAAAAGTCAGCTGTTCTGTATCCTGGCTTTACTCACATCCATGCAAACGAGGTGGCATTCACATTAATTCTTACAGTTTAAAAGTTTCCTGCTCTTTCCTATGTAACATGCTTAGTACCCAAACAGGCTTCTCTGTGCCAGCCATGAGGAGTTACAGAAAGAAAGGAGAAGGGGGTCAAATCCTGCTTTGTCCTCATGTGCCACCTGGTCCTGAAAGCCAACTGCTTGTTCCCCAGAGAATCACAGAAAATCTTTGTGAGTTTGAGTTCTTGACCTCCCACCCGTAGCTGCTGTACCCTCTTCCCATAGTTCAGATCTGGTTGATTGGCCCAACTCGGGATCCAGCTTGGGCTGTTCTCCTCTGTCCCCACCCATCTCTGCCTGCAGGACTTTGTTACTGGAGTCTGGTCCCCGTTTGTCAATCAGTTGTAGCTGAATTCTACTAGTTTGAGCTTGAGTTTAATTAAGTTTAATTCAACTTAAGTTTAATTCAACTTGAGCTCAAGCTCAAACTAGAGTTCAGCTACAACTTCTCTTGCACTTCTACAGTATTTCATTCTCAACTGATCTATCCGCATGAAACATTTAGAAGCCAAAGTGAAAAATAAAATTAAGGAGTGGATTTTTAAAGACTTGGTTGTTTGGGACTTTGGCGTCATATAGTCCCCGACAAAATGGTGGTTTGCCATCATGTGAAGGAAAGGAGTGCCTGCTATAGTCAAGGATTGTTTGGATTTCCCAGAGGAACATAAGGTATCAGACAGTACAGGGATAGGAGTTTCACAGGATGTCTAGTACAATGTCTCAGCAATTGCAGGACTCACTTCTAGTGCACTCATTTTTTTGTGGTGTTTTTTTCTTTTGTTTTGTTTTCGTTGTTGTTGTTGAGATGTGGGTGGGGGGTCTCACTTTGTTGCCCAGACTGGTCTTGAACTCCTGAGCTCAAGAGATCTTCAGGCCTTGGCCCCTCAAAGTGCTGGGATTACAGGCATGGAGGCACCATGCCAGGCACTTCTAGCATACTTCTGGCTGATGCCCATCAAGTCTCAACAGGTACACATCTCAGAAGAGGCACTGTCCTCTTTCACTTTGTTATATAACCTTTCATGGGTCCATGATTTCTTTCAGTTAAACTGTGGCTAACAAGATCATGCTTACATAGCTGGTTTTATTTTATTTTTAACATCAATATTGTAGGAAAGGCATTGTTTATCTCCATTTCACCTTGGAAGAAACTGAGTCTCAAAGAGTTTAAATGAATTGCGCAGAGTTGCAGACTCAGGACTCAAACTGAGCTTCTACCTCTAAACCCAATGTTATTTTTACTCTACACTCCAGCCTGCTAGAGATTTTAAAAGACAGAAATCATATATCATGCCTGTTTTTGTACAAGTCTTTAATAAATACTGTTTTAGTAAATTAATTCATTTCCCGCTAATAATTTTGCTTAGTAGATAGAGACTAGCATATAGTAGAATTATAGAGAAATGGATTTGAACACCATCTTGACTGCCTGCAAGATCTCTGATCTCGAACAAGTAGCCTAATCTTGCAAAGCTTTAATTCTCTCATTTGTAACATGATTTGATGTAAAATTTATATATTTTTTGCTATAAGTAAATACATATATTTGCTAGTTTCTAAAGTTGGCCCCTCAATGAGCCACACCTCTTAGTATCTACATGTTAGTATAAGTCTCTCCTCTGGGGTTGATCCTGTGACTCACGTTTAAACAATAGAATTGATGGAAGTGACTTAGTGTGACTTCTGAGGCTATATCATAAGAAACCTTGCAGCTTCCACCTAGTTCCCTTGGAACATTCAGTCTAGGGGGAGAAAGCTGCCATGTAAGAAGTCTGTTGAATAGGAGTGGTGAGAGAGGGCATCCTTGTCTTGTGCTGGTTTTCAAAAGGAATGCTTCCAGCTTTTGCCCATTCAATAAGATATTTTCTATGGGTTTGTCGTAAATAGCCCTTATTATTTTGAGATATGTTCCATCAATGCCTAGTTTATTGAGAGTTTTTAACCTGAAGGGATGTTGAATTTTATCAAAGGTCTTCTCTGTATCTATTGAAATAATCATGTGGCTTTTGTCATTGGTTCTGTTTATGTGACGGATTACGTTTATTGATTTGCTTATGTTGAACCAGCCTTGCATCCCAGGGATAAAGCCGACTTGATCGTAGTGGATAAGCTTTTTGATGTGCTGCTGGATTCGGCTTGCCAGTATTTTATTGAGGATTTTCACATGGGTGTTCATCAGGGATATTGGCCTGAGGTTTTCTTTTTTTGGTATGTCTCTGACTGGTTTTGGTGATGCTGGCCTCATAAAATGAGTTGGGGAGGAATCCCTCTTTTTCAATTGTTTGGAATAGTTTCAGAAAGAATGGTACCAGGTCCTTTTTGTACCTCTGATAGAATTCAGCTGTGAATCCATTTGGTCCTGGGCTTTTTTTGTTTGGTAGTCTATTAATTACTGCCTCAATTTCAGAACTTGTTATTGGTCTATTCAGGGATTCGACTTCTTCCTGGCTTAGTCTTGGGAGGGTGTATGTGTCCAGGAATTTATCCATTTCTTCTAGATTTTCTAGTTTATTTGTGTAGAGGTGTTTATAGTATTCTCTGATGGTAGTTT
>NW_012106097.1:988994-1042676 GCF_000951045.1 Mandrillus leucophaeus | reverse complement strand
TAATTGAACTAATGAACTTCTGCACAGCAAAAGAAAGTATCATCAGAGTGAACAGGCAATCTACAGGATGGGAGAAAACTTTTGCAATCTACCCATCTGACAAAGGTCTAATATCCAGAATCTACAAGGAACTTAAAGAAATTTACAAGAAAAAACAAACAGACCTATCAAAAAGTGGGCAAAGTATATGAACAGACATTTCCCAAAAGAAGGCATTTAAGTGGCCAACAAAGAAATGAAAAAAAGTTCATCATCACTGATCATTAGAGAAATGCAAATCAAAACAAAAATGAGATACTATCTCATGCCAGTCACAATGGTGATTATTAAAAAGTCAGGAAACAATAGATGCTGGTGAGGCTGTGGAGAAATAGGAACACTTTTACACTGTTGGTGGGAATGTAAATTAGTTCAACCATTGTGGAAGACAGTGTGGTGATTCCTTGAGGATCTAAAACCAGAAATACCATTTGATCCAGCAATCCCATTACTGAGTATATACCCAAAGGATTATAAATCATTCTACTATAAAGACACATGCACATGAATGTTTATTGCAGTACTATTCATAATAGCAAGGACTTAGAACCAACCCAAACTCCCATTAGTGATAGACTGGATAAAGAAAATGTGGCATATATATACTGTGGAATACTATGCAGCCATAAAAAAGAATGAGATCATGTCCTTTGCAGGGACATGGATGAAGCTGGAAGCCATCATTCTTAGCAAAGTAACACAGGAACAGAAAACCAAACACCACATGTTCTCACTCGTAAGTGGGAGTTGAACAATGAGAACAACATGGACACAGGGAGGGAACAACACACACCAGGGCCTGTCAGGCAGTGGGGGTAAGGAGAGGGAGAGCATTAGGACAAATACGTAATGCATGCAGGGATTAAAACCTAGATAACAGGTTGATAGGTAGAGCAAACCACTATGGTACACATATACCTATGTAACAAAACATGTGCATTTTGCACATGTATCCCAGAACTTAAATTTAAAAATAAAGAAAGAAAACAAAACAAGGAAGTCTGACTACCCTGAGACTGCCATGCTTTGAGGAAGCCCAAGCTTGCCTATGGAGATGACTTGGATAAATAAGAGATACCAAGGCAGCCCCTAGATATTACAGCTACCCCAGCTTAGGTTGTTTACTCATGCCAGAGAGGTATAACTGTAGCCCCAGTTACTTGTTACAGCTGCTGCCTGACATGCCAAGACAGAACCACTCCGCTGAGCCCAGTTAACCCACAGAATCATGAGAGATAACAAGGAATTATTGTTTTAAGTCACTGGGTTTTGGGGTAGTTTGTTGAACAGCAATAGATAGGCAGAATACACGAGGATGAGAATCATACCTAGCATGCAGAGATGGTGTGAAGATTACATGAGATAATGTACTTAAGTGCCCAGCACACAGTGGATAGACAATAAATTGCAGATTATCATTGTTGTTATATTTTATTCTAAGCCTCCTTGAAGTCCTTCTGTAAGATAATTAACTCATGGATCTGTCCCACACATGCATATTTTAAAACTCTGAGAACAAAGAGAGTATTTGCCCTGTGGAAGGTAAAGCTAAATTAGCTAAAAACCCTAGGGATTTACTTCTGGATTTCCTGCCCTTTGCTGTTAGTCTTTTTCTCTAACTCTTTGTATCTGGTTTTGTTGGGCTGGTTTCTGCCCACTACAGTTTCAGCCTGGGACTAGGATCTTATCTGCTGTATTGAGGTTTCTCGTTTCAAAGAGTCTTCAATTTGAGTCTCAAACCTGCCCTGGAAGAAATTCAAGACTGGAATTTTCACTCACGTTTCACAAATGAGGAAACTGAAGTTTGAAGTCTAAAGGCCTGATTTCTTCCAGGCCTCCTAACTCATAGTCTAGGACAGTTTCATGGCAATAAAGTGACTTTTCTTAGGCCAGCAAGCAAGTTCCAACCCAGTGAAAGAAAGAAATAGAAATGTCATGGACATAGAGGTGAGATAAAACCTTTCATTTCATTAAGTCATTGTGATGGTTAATATTGAGTGTCAACTTGATTGGATTGAAGGATGCAAATTATTGTTCCTGGGTGTGTCTGTAAGGGTGTTGACAAAGGAAGTTAATATTTGAGTCAGTGGACTAGAGGGGGCAGACTCCCCCTCAATCTGGGTGGGCACCATCTAATCAGCTGCCAGCGTGGCTAGAATAGACCAGGCAGGAGAAGATGGAAGAGCAACTTGCTGAATCTTACAGGCTTCATCTTTCTCCCATGTCGGATGCTTCCTGCCCTCGAACATCAGAATCCAAGTTCTTCAGCTTTTGGACTCTTGGATTTAAATAAGTGGTTTGCCAAAGGTTCTCCAGTCTTTGGCAACAGACTGAAGCCTGAACTGTCAGCTTCCCTACTTTTGAGGCTTTGGGACTTGGACTGATCCACCCACTGGCTTCCTTGCTCCTCAGTTTGTTGACGGCCTATGTGGGATTTTACCGTGTGATCATGTGAGTCAGTTCTCCCTAATAAACTCCCTTTCATATATACATATATCCTATTAGTTCTGTCCCCGGAGAGAATCCTGGCTAATACAGGTATTAAACAGAGATTTTTCATTTTAATTTTTAAAGAACTGCCCAAGTGAAATGGATATTCTTTTTTATACCATGGGTCTATACAATTCCTTACCTATAATTTTTGCAGTTGTATGTATTGTGAAATTTAGAATATTCCAGATAAATATGTGAACACACGCACATACATTCCATCAGGGAACGCCTTATAATTAAACATATTAATTTTCGCAGCATAACATGTAAACATTCATACAAAATTAGATAAAGATTGTACAGATTATGAATAGTTTCAGAGTTTATTGCCAAATGAGCTTGCTGCAGATTTATAAGCAAAACAAAAGAAAACTTTTTTGTTGGGCCTAGATGAATTAATGAAGCCTTTTTTAAAAAGAAAAAAATGAAGCTGTTTTTCCGGAGATTTTTGGACTTTAGAATTGTGGAAAATAGATTGTGGAATTGCATTCACACTATGAAACCGATCATTCTTTCAGCATTTTCTGCTATTGGGAACGCCACTTGCTCGCCTCGTGGGGTTTGTTCTCAAACTTTGTGCAGGAAAGATGACTTGAACAGAGTTTACACCTGCTGTCCTGTGTTTCCACAACTGGCATGCTCACAAAGAAAGGGCCTCAGCTAAGTTTGAAGTATGGTTTCAGGCTTTGGGAAGACAAGCCAGTGAAGCCAGCTAATAAACTCTTTTATCCAAAATTCCTAAGGGGGAAGAGAAAAAAGAAAAAGAAATTAAAATGGAATAGCAGCCTGCTTTCAACTTCATGAGAACTGATCACACGATGAAGCCAGAGGCATCTCATCAAGAAAGTCCAAATTTGATAAAGCAATTTCACTCTGGAAGCCTTAGACTAGACAGACCTGCAATGAACCCATTATAAGGTCATCAAGATGGGTGATAGAAGTGAGATCCGTACATTAATATTAATGGCAGTAATAACTGTGGTACCACTCCCCATTTCAGTCCCTGCCGGGGAGAAAAGGCTGGGCCCCTTCCTATGCCAAGAGGAGACAGAGAACATTTTCCAAGGACACTTAAGACTTGCTGTCTCTTTACAATTGGCCTTTTTTCCCAGAACACTTAGCAGGGAGCAGCATAAGTTTTGCTGTCTGGTCCTCTTCAGTGGAAGGTCATTTTGTTTCCAAGGTGACAGCTCTCTCTGGGGATAGGTATGTGACGTGGAGGTAGATAAGTGGATGGTGTGGGGATTAGCCCAGGGCCCATGGGGCCCTTAAGGTGATGGCCTGTACCCTGTGGTGGTCTGCTGAAAGAGCAGACCACTGCTGCTGCTGCCGCTGCTGCTGACTCTGTGTGACTCAGTGTGTGCCAAGATACCTGAGCAACTGCCCAGCAAGCAGCAGAAGGGGAAAGGTCTACGTCTGATAAAGGAGAGAGGAAATGCATTTTGAACAAAGCTTTTATTTTTATTTTTTAAATGATCTGCTCTCATTCATTTTACTTTATCCACAATGACCTTTGAAATCTAGTCAATTGTTTGGTATCTCCCTTGTTATGAAGAAAAAATATCAGGCTTCTAATTTTCTCCATTCTAACATCTTTTGCAGAATGATTCCCTTCTCTTTTGGTGCAACTGATTTCAATGCAATTTTTGAAAAGACCGTATTTTCAGCACTTCCTGTGTGTGCAGAACTCTGATGCCACAGATACCTGGGTTTGAATTCCAGGTCCATCATTTTCCAACCTGGAAAAGTTACTTAGGCATCATGAGATGTAATTTCCTCAATTGTAAAATGGCAATAATATGTGAGATGTTTGCTGTGAGAATGAAGTGAGGTCATAGGAGTGCTTATTACAGAACAGACACAGGAATAGTTTATTATAACTCAATGCTAAGAGGAACTTAAAGGTAAATAAAACACATACGTGCACACAAACACACACACATACTTCTTTAATGCAAGGAAAATATATAAAGGATTTTGGAAGTGACAACAGTACACAGTACAGAGAAATTGAACCATACAATGGAGAGTGTGCATTAGCTCCAGGCCTGGGCAGACACACGGACTATCAATAGGCTGGGTAATGGGAGTGAGGAGAATGAGGATGTAAAGGATGCTTCTAGGCAGAAAACATGGTGACACAGAGGCAGGAAAGAACTGAGGAGAAATGACAGAAAAAGACCTAGACTTTTCCAATACTGTAAGGATTGAAGGCATCCTTTCTCAATAGCCTCACAACTACTCCTTTCATTATAGAAGTAAGTGTTCTGATTTGAGGTCTGAAAAATGATCACTCTAGCATTTGTTCGAGCATTGCAACACATATAATCAGGGCGAGGTTCAGTGGGAGAAAAGAGGGGGAAGTTAGCTACTTGAGATTATTGAGGGCTTTGAATGCCACAAAAGGGAATGAGACTTTCTGCATTTGTTGCATAGTGAGGAGTCCTTTTGGACCTGAGCAGCACCAGTTTCAGAAGGTTACACCATCGATGTACAGATTAATTAGAAGTGGGATAGGGAGGCCGAGGTGGGCGGATCACGAGGCCAGGAGATCGAGACCTTCCTGGCTAACATGGTGAAACCCCTACTAAAAATATGAAAAATTAGCCGGATGTGGTGGCACGTGCCTGTAGTCCCAGTTACTTGGGAGGCTGAGGCAGGAGAATTGCTTGAACCTGGGAGGCAGAGGTTACAGTAAGCCAACATCGCTCCACTGTACTGTAGCCTGGGCAACAGAGAGAGACTCTGTCTCAAAAAAAAAAAAAAAAAAAAAGAAAGAAAGAAAAAGAAAAAAAAAGTGGGATAGACAAGGGCTAGGAAAGAGGGTTAACCAAAGAGTTATTGTAGAAAGGCAGGAGAAGTGGAAAAGGTGGATTAGAAGAGACATGTTGTAGAGAAGGGGCTAGTTGTATGTGTTTATTGAGTAGAAGTGGAGAAAAGAAAGGTATTACAAATAACACTAAGATGTGTAGCAGGGCTGACTGAGAAAAGGACATCTCTTTTACTTAGATAGTAGTCAGAATACCTGGGTTCGGGGGCGGAGGATGATTAATTCCATTCTATGTATTCTATTTTTAAACTGATAGAGACACTTTCATAGAGTGGCTTGGAGCTCATGATAGTTACTAGCTAGAGCTGTGGCTATAGAAAGCCTCTGAATTGAAGTAATAGGAAGAAGTGGAAGGTCATCAGACGACTAAGGCAGTGTGGCAAGAAGGTGGTCAATACTCAAAGGGGATGACTGAGTCCAGACTCTCCCTTTCACAGCCTTGTTTACCCACAAAAGTTCTCAACTTCATTTATTCATATCAAAGAGTGACTGATGATATCTTAAAATGTCATGTCTCATGGAGATTTGTATTTTACTAGGGATCAAAGCCCTGAACTAAAGAAATTAAGCTCCCAGACAAGAAATCCAGAAGTACTGGGAAAGGTGACCCTGTGACTGCCACTAATATGGAAAGACCTCTAATATTCAAAGGCCACTGGACCAGCCACCCCGTTGACAATCTAAAGGAGAATGCACGAAGGAGGTTTTCCCAAAGTACAAAATACAAGTATGCACGTATGGTCAATCCTCATTATTCACAGATTCCATATTGTAAGTTCACCTACTCACTACAATTATTTGTGGCATCAAAATTAACACTCACGGCACATTCCTGATCATTTTTGGATATGCACAGGGTTGTGAAAAAATTGAGTTGCTCAACAAGCACGTTCCCAGCTGAGGTCAAACAAGGCAATACTCTGCATTCTTGTTTCAGCTCATAATGTAAACAGTGTCTTTCTCTTCCTCTATTTAGTGCAATGCTTTTTGCATTTTTGTGCTTTTTGTTGATTTTGCTGTTTAAGATGGCCCCCTAGCATACTGCTGAAGTGCTCTCTAGTGTTCCTAAGTGAAAGAAGGCTGTGATGTGTCATATAGAGAAAATTCATGTGTTAGATAAGCTTCATTCAGGTATGAGTTGCAGTTCTGTTGGCTGTGATTTATGTTAATAATCAATAATATATACTAAATAAGGTGTGTTTAAAGAGAAACAGAAAACAAGGTTATATATTGATCCATTGACAAAAATGTTGGGATCAGAGGCTTGTAGGAACCTAGCCTTGTATTTCCCCTAGGATCAATGGTTTACAATTCACTAATTCAGTATTTGCAGTGATTTTATTTAACTTAGCTATTGTGAATAACAAGAATCAATTGAATTTCTATTTGTCTTATAGGGAGAGAGGTATTGTAGTTTTCCCTCAGCTTTATAGATGTGTAATTGACAAATAAAAATTGTATATTTTTAAAGCATACAACATGATGTTTTGATATATGTATACATTGTGAAATGATTACTGCAATTCAGCTAATTAACATGTCTACCAACTTAGTTATCATTTTGTGTGTGTATAATGAGAAAATGCAAGATCTACTGTCTTTGCAAATCTCAAGTATACAAAACAGTATTATTAACCATAGTTACCATGTTGTAAAATAGATCTCCAGAGCTTGCTGACATTGTCTAATTGAAACTTGTACCCTTTGACCAATATGTTCTTAACCCAACATCCAGCCCTGGAAAATATTATTCTACTCTCTGCTTCTATTAATTTAACTTTCTTAGATTCCACGTATGAGATCATGCAGCATCTGTCTTTCTGTGCCTGGCTTATTTCTCTTAGCATAATTTCCTCCAGGTTGCCAGGATTTCCTTCTTCTTTAAGGCTGAATAGTATTCCATTGTGTGTGTGTGTGTGTGTGTGTATATATATAATATATTATATATGTATATGTATGTATGCACCATATTTTAAAAATTCATTCATCTGTTAATGGACAGCTCTGCTTATGTGCTGGCCCTGCTGGAGGGGTTTGTTCTGTCGGATCTAGGGACTCAGCCACTCACTTCCAATAACAGTGCGTGGTCCTTTCAACATACATCAATTCAAAAAATGAGTCATCATGCTTCACTATTAGTAATAAGATTATTCTCATTACAAAAGGTTTCCCAGTGGAAAAGTATCTAACAAGGGCAGAGCATTTGAAACAAGTGATGCAATCTGACAGAAGTGGGTAAATGCAACTGTCAAGTGTAACTAGCTCCAGAGTCACAATGGCAAACAATTTTTATGTGATTAGAGAAGGTTTATGGTCAATGTAGATGGTAGTTTTCTTTCTTTATGTACCTGTCTGTTTTCTTGCCTGACTGCCTAGCCGACAACATTTTTTCCTTTCATTCTTACAAGAGGTGAGATAAGCCCAACGGTTTGATTGTACTGGAGGTTTGTAAGAAAATATAGGAAAAATAGGACAACTTTCATATGATTTGAAATGTGCCACAGTAAGGTGGGAACTCTTAACTACATTAGAAGGCCTTCCTAAAAGCTAATCATTTTAGGGATGAGAATCTCCCTACCCCCTCTCCTCCCCAATTGTAACAAAAAGAATATTCTGCTGAGCTGACAAAGACTAGCAAAATGTTTCTAAATCTATACATCTGGGAACTCTCATAACTTTTTTTCTAGGGAAAAAATTTTGCTTCTCTTCTTTGTGAACGTCAACCCTGATTGTATAGGAGAAATTGCCTGCAGCTACCCTATGCCATGCCCAGAAGCACCCTTCAGAAAGAAATGCATTCAGAAGATCAGCTATCCTCTCAAATGATGTGAATAGGGACACGGGGCACACTGAAAAAGGGCCTTCCAATAATGTGTTACTCCCTGATTACAAGGCAAACCCCTGGCTGCTTGATGGAGTAAGGCAATAGAGTTGTGATCTCAAGGAAAAACTAGGCTTCTCTAACTCTGTGTAGTCACTGTCGTCTGTCCATCCCGGACTTGATGGAGGCTGTCTCAGAATCTGTTTTATAGCCAATTCTTAAAGGTAATTGAATTTGGGAAGACAGGGTCTTGTTCTGTCACCCAGGCTTGAGTGCAGTGGTACCATCATAGCTCACTGCAACCTTGACCTTCCAGGCTCAAGTGATCCTCCCATGTCTCAGCCTCCTGAGTAGCTGGGACTACAGGGGTGGGCCACCATACTCGGCTAATTTTTGCATTTTTGTAGAGATGGGGGTTTTGCCATGTTGCCCAGGCTGGTCTCAAACTCCTGGGCTCAAGCAATCTGCCTGCTTCAGCCTCCAAAGTGCTGGGATTACAGGCGTAGAGCCATGGTGCCCAGCCAAGATATATTCTTTGTTATACTACAGACATTTGGGTTGTTTGGTATTTGGCTAGTAGGGCTAAAGTAGTTATAACTTTATTGTACTGGGCTATTTATGTTTCATTTTCTTTGGGTAAATACCTAGGAAGAGAATTCCTGGATTGAATAAAATCTTCTTTGAGTAGATTTCTCAGGAAATCACTGGATGCTGTATCGCTCAAAAAGACTTGGTTGTTCTCTTTTCCTCAAGGTATGGTTTCTTAACTAAATCATCATAAGCCTCTTTGGGGGAAGGACTGAAGGAATTGCTATTGAATCCCCTGCTGTGGTGTTGCAGGATCCTTTCTTATGGGAAACTGACCTATTCATTGAGGCATTCTGGTTCTGAGAACTGGCACAGGTCAGGAAATGGGACAACAGATTTTCTTTTTATTGGGCAGCTCAGCAGTCTTCTACCCGTCTGTTCTTCATCTATTTTAGAGGAAAATGAAATAGAGAGTGTGTTATTCAGGATTCTCCAAAGAAATGGAACTAATAGGATATTTATTTATTATGAGGAATTGGTTTACATTATCATGAAGGCTGAGAAGGCTCACGATCTACCATCTGCAAGCTGGAGAGACAGGGAAGCTGGTGGGACAATTCAGTTCAAGTCTGAAGGCCTGAGAACCAGGAGAGTCAATAGTGTAAATCCCTATCTGAGGGCAGGAGAAGATGAGAAAACATGCTGCAGCTCAAGCAGTGAGATGGGAAATGAAAGGGACAAATTCCTCCTTCTGCCTTTTGTTCTCTTCAGGCCTTCAACAGATTAGATGATGCCCACCCATGCTAGGGAGGACCATATGGACTATACGCTTTATTCAGTTCACCAGTTCAAATGCTAACCTCTTCCAGAAACACTCACAGACCCACCTGGATACCCAAATGTATATTTGGGTATCTTGAGGCCCAGTTAAATTGTTAAATAAAATTAAACATCACAAGTCCACTACTTGTCAACCTGGTACTCATAGACATCTCCTTAAATCATACCTAATCTCCAGATAAAGATATTAAGAAGATCCTAATTCTGACTAATATGACACAACTATCCTGATACAACCAAAAATGCACTAACCCCTTTGCCAGAAGAGCAGATAAAATCCTTGAGTGATATTTACTTTTCTCCTTGATCTCCTGCAACTTGAATATTATAAAATGACCAATATTTAAATGCCATGATATAAAGTCAGTACATCTTATGATAATAGGAGAATAAGAGAGGAAAGAAAACAAAGATACATACATATACACAAACACATATATATTCATAACAAAATAAGGAGGAAATGCTTATGATAATTACAGTCCTAGTTTCTGTAACTGGTCATATGGTTGTAGCTGGTATTTATAGCTACCTTCTTCCATTACTCATTCTGCATTCCCTTTGCCTTCAGCAAGCACCTCAGCTGATTGTGGTTCTTTTTTTTTCTGTTTGTTATTTTCTTTTTTTTAAATTTTTTTGAGACACAGTCTCATTCTGTTGCCCAGGCTGGAGTGCAATGGTGTCATCCCAGCTGACTGCAATCTCTGCCTCCTGGGTTCAAGCCATTCTTCCTGCCTCAGACTCCTGAGTAGCTGGAATTACAGGCACCACCACGCCCAGCTAATTTTTGTATTTTTAGTAGAGACAAAATTTTGCCATGTTGGCCAGACTGGTCTCAAACTCCTGACCTCAGGTGATCTGCCCGTCTCGGTCTTCCAAAGTGCTGGGATTATAGGCGTGAGCCACTTCATATGGCCAATTGTGGTTTAGCTAGCAGAGTGACCCAAACCTCCATTCCCGAAAGGTCTGGCCCATTAGTAGTCTTTCCTGGACTGAGTTGTTGCAGTTGTTATTAATGTTAATCACAGGACATGGAAATACTAAGAGATGCCTTAAGGTATCTCCTATATTTCAGACATACTCTCCTTACCTCTATTGCGGAGTAGTACTACAAAATCCTTCTTGGTAGTCAGGATTAATCACTCCGGCCAACACTATAACTCCTTAACCTATTGATTCTGAGGTACAAGGAGCCCAACATGGGTGGCTGGCAGCCTTAACTTTCAGTTCAGTGAAATCATTGCTGTCTATTCTGTTGGGAGCATTCTTCCCTCTGGAACTAAGACCTCTAGGTCATCAGAACATAAAGTAGTGAGAACAGGAAGCAGAAATTTTGGCAGTGTGTCATCAGGGGTAACAGTGAGTGGTATTATTCCCATTTCCACTCCTTGATTCCTGGACTTGTGAATTTTGGCTAGAGGAGAAACAATACCGTATATTGGATGCTGATTCAGAGCAACATAGTCTTCCGGAGAGCCTTGACCCAGCCCTACAAAGTATTGCTACCTAGTTGTCACTGTAACTGAGTCTTAAAAAGACCATTCCACCATTTCCTCAAATCAGTTGCTTCTAGATTGTGGGGAACATGGTAAGACCAGTGAATTCCATAAGCATAGGCCCATTGCTGTACTTCTTTTGCTGTTGTGGGCGGCAAGCCACCCAGGTGCCGAGGCAAGAGATCGAGGGCACGAGCTGTTCCAGTATAATAAAATATATAAAATAAAAATAGTTACACTAGATATAGATAATAGGTATGATTATGTATGAATATCATTAATCATTAGTTTGTAGCAATTACTCTTTACTCCAATATTATAATAATCCTTGCTCTACAATTATAATTTAGGAAAAACCAGGCCATACAGAGATAGGAGCTGAGGGGACATAGTGAGAAGTGACCAGAAGACAAGAGTGTGAGCCTTCTGTTATGCCCAGGCAGGGCCACCGGAGGGCTCCTTGGTCTAGCGGTAACGCCAGCGTTTGGGAAGACGCCAGTTGCCAAGCGGACCGTGGTCTAGCGGTAGCGTCAGTGTCAAGGAAACACCCACTACTTGGCAGACCAGGAAAGGAAGTCTCCCTTTCCCCGGAGGAGTTCAGAGAAGACTCTACTCCTCCACCTCTTGTGGAGGGCCTGACATCAGTCAGGCCCACCTGCAGTTATCCGGAGACCTGACCGTCTCCCTGTGATGCTGTGCTTCAGTGGTTACACTCCTAGTCCGCCTTCATGTTCCATCCTGTACACCTGGCTCTGCCTTTTAGCTAACAGTAGCAAATTAGTGAAAGTACTAAAAAGTCTCTGATATGCAGAAATAATGGCGTAAACTGTCTCTCTCTCTCTCCTCTCTTTCTCTCTGTCTCAGCTGCCAGGCAGGGAAGGGCCCCCTGTCCAGTGGACATGTGACTCACGTGACCTTGTCAATCATTGGAGATGACTCACACTCCTTACCCGACCCCTTTTGCCTTATATTCAATAAATATCAGCGCAGCCTGGCATTTGGGGCCACTACCAGTCTCCACATCTTGGTGGTAGTGGTCCCCCGGGCCCAGCTGTTTTTCCTTTTATCTCTTTGTCTTGTGTCTTCATTCCTACAATCTCTTGTCTCTGCACATACGGAGAAAAACCCACCGACCCTGTGGGGCTGGACCCTACAGCTGTGAAGTGGGTTCCTTGATTAAAAGCAATTCTGTGTGGAATACCTTGATAGTAGACAAGGCATTCTGTAAATCCATGAACGGTTATTTTGGCAGAAGCATTGCATTCAGAGAAGGCAAATTCATATTCAAAGTAAATGTCTAATCTAAGGCTAAAACACTGTTACTTCCATGAGGGAAGCAATCCAATGTAATCAACCTGCCATCAGGTGGTTGGCTAATCTCCCTGGGGAATGGTACCATATTGGAGAATCAGTGTTGATCTTGGCTGCTGGTATATTACACACTCAGTGGTGGCTGTAGAGAGGATGGCTTTGATTAGTGAAAATCCATGTTGCTGAGGCCATATGTAACCTTTATTCCTGCCACCATGCCCGCTTTGTTTATGGACGCTTTGGGTGATGACAGGGGTAACTAGGGAAAGACGCTGACTGATGTCCATAAAAATGGGTCATGCCATTCATTTGATTATTAACATCCTCTTCTGCTGAGTTCACTGTTTTAGCCAGGGTTTTCCAAAGAGACAGAACTGTGTGTGTGTGTATATATATATATATATGTATATACACACACACACACACACACACACAGTATCTCTCTCTCTCTCTATATATATATATATATAATATCTTATCAAAGTGAGAAGTAATTGGGACTTTCTTACTAGGTACAGTCGGTATGATGTCATCAGTTTGATATCTTGAAGGGAAAACCAATCAAGATATGTTAATTAAATTATGACATAGGACTGGAGGGTTGATAACCTCCTTAGGCAGGACAGTGAAGGTGTATTGCTGGCCTTTCCAGCTGAAAGAAAACTGCTTCTGGTGGACAGGTATAGAGAATAATGCACTTACTAGATGAATAGCTGCATACCAGGTAGCAGGGGGTGTGTTAATTTGTTCAAGCAATGAAACCACATCTGGAACAGCAAGTGCAATTGGAGCCACAACCTGGTTAAGCTTACAATAATTCACTGCCGTTCTCCAAGATCCATCTATCTTCTGCACACACCAAATAGGCAAGTTGAATGGGGAAGTGGTGGGAATCACCATGCCTGTGTCTTTCAAGTCCTTGATGATGGCGCTAATTTCTGCAATCCCTCCAGAAATGTATTGCTTTTGGTTTATTATTTTCCTAGATGGGGCATTTTTAATGGCTTCCACTAGGCTTTCCCACCATGATAGCCTTTCCCTAGGTCAGGGAACTGATGTTGAGATTCTGTCAGCTGCTAAATATGTCCACTCCAATTATGTATTCTGGAACTGGGGAAATACTCACAGAATTGGCTTGCGAAATTGGAAGAAACATGATTGGAAAATTGATGACAAAGATATTTTGATTTATAGATAGACAGAAATCCTCACCAGCTGCCTATCTATCTTGTCCCTAGGAACACTGCATTCTATTTGTCAGCTCCATAGATCCTTATGGATCAGACATTCCTGACTGCCCATTATGTCCTGCCTTATGTCCTTGCTCTGATGGTTGTGTTTCCATTTGGTTTCTGCTTTTCTGGGTCCTGTATCTGTTGTTATAAGGAAGCCCAATGCTGTAAAGTCCTTAGCTATAAAGCAGCAGTTGCCAACATTTTTAGCACCAAGAACTGGTTGTGTGGAAGACAGTTTTTCCATGGATAGGTGGTGGGAGATGGTTTCAGGATGAAACTGTTCCACCTCAGATCATCAGGCATTAGATTCTCATCAGGAGTGCATTGTCAAGATCCCTTGAGTGTGCAGTTGACAATAGGGCTCATTAATGCCATCGTTGATCTGATAGAAGGCGGAGCTCAGGCAATAATGCTTGGTTGCCTGCTGCTCACTTCCTGCTGTGCAGCCCAGTTCCTAACGGGTTCGTGGCCCAGGGGTTGGATATCCCTGCTATACAGGACAGCTACTACTGAGCTTCTCAATGATGCTGGTGGCTCTCTCACCATCATTTTTCTTGCCTTAGACATTAGAGCATCTTCCAAGCCCTCAGCATTTTTTTCTTTCTTTCTTTTTTTTGAGATGAAGTCTCACTCTTGTTGCCCAGGCTGGAGTGCAATGGCGCAATCTTGGCTCACTGTAACCTCCACCTCCTGGGTTCAAGCAATTCTCCTGCCTCAGCCTCCCAAGTAGCTGGGATTACATGCGCCTGCCACCACACCTGACTAATTTTTGTATTTTTAGTAGAGGCGGGGTTTTGCCATGTTGGCCAGGCTGGTCTCAAACTCCTGACCTCAGGTGATCCACCCACCTCAGCCTCCCAAAGTGCTGAGATTACAGGCATGAGCCACTGCACAAGGCTGGCCTTCTGTATTTGTCTGCTAGTGCTGCCATGACAAAATACTTCAGATTGGGTGGCTAAAACAACAGAAATTTATTTTCTCACAGTTCTGGAGGTTGGAAATCCAATAAACATGCCAAGAGGTTGAGTTTCTAGTGAGGCTTCTCCTCCTGGCTTGCAAATTGCTGCCTTCTTGCTGTGTCCTCACATGGTCTTTCTTCCGTGCATGCATGCAGAGAGAGATAGCTCTCTGGTATCTCTTCCTCTTATAAGGACACCAGTTTTATTAGATTAGGGCCCCACATTATGACCTCATTTGACCTTAATTCCTTCTTTAAATACAGTCACACCGGGGGTCCGGGCTTCAACAAATGAGTTTTGGGGGCAGGCATAGTTCAGTTTGTAACACTTTCCTAGGACACATTGTCAGCTGGTTGGTTTTCTAGTCTTATATTGTAGATTCTTTCCAACTGG
Organism: Mandrillus leucophaeus; assembly: GCF_000951045.1. Classification (NCBI taxonomy): domain Eukaryota; kingdom Metazoa; phylum Chordata; class Mammalia; order Primates; family Cercopithecidae; genus Mandrillus; species Mandrillus leucophaeus. The sequence continues at coordinate 1,027,731 of NW_012106097.1, read as the reverse complement.
CTCAGTTTGCTGTGCTTTTTGATTCCTTCTTCCATGCCATACTTCTTTTAATGTGGGCCATTGCTTTTTTATTCCAAGGGCCTTCCAAGCAGTAGATTAATACAATCTGGTTCCTGCGGCCCCTGCTATAGTATTAAATCCTGTGTTATGGGAAATTTTTCACATACTGGCAAGCTATTTTGCAGTTTTATATTACAGTCTACTCCCCCGGATATGGCACCCTCAAGATCCTCTCCAAGAAATACTCCTGATTCCTGCTGGTAAATGAAATCCAGGTATTGCAGCTCCTTCATTCAGCATGTAACTCCTCTCCTTCCTTGGCAGACTCAGCATTCCCTAGTCAGGCCACATTTAGCTTTTTTTTCTTTTTTTGAGACGGAGTCTCGCTCTGTCGCCCAGGCTGGAGTGCAATGGCCGAATCTCAGCTCACTGCAAGCTCTGCCTCCCGGGTTTATGCCGTTCTCTTGCCTCAGTCTCCCGAGTAGCTGGGACTACAGGTGCCCGCCACCTCGCCTGGCTAGTTTTTTGTACCCCGTCTCTACTAAAAAAACACATTTAGCTTTGAACCTACTTATTAGTGAGTATGCCTGGAGGGGAGGTAAGGGCAGATCCTGAGGAGGAAAAGCATTATCTTATAAGCCATTTGCATAATATTCAAACAAGGAGGAGGGATACTTCTGCAAGCCCAGAATGTTCAGGTGGATCGAAGTTCTCAGGGGCATCTACCGATATATCTCTATCCTAAGCCTCAGACTACCACACCTTCCCTGTCAGAGCTCTGACGTTGACATAGGGCTTCCCTACACTGAGAATTCAGCTTATCTTAGAGTTCTGCTTCTCTTAAAATTCTACTTCTCTTGCAGTAATTGTGCATGGCATTCAGCTCACTATGCCCTCTGGGAGAAGGAAATGTCCAGGAGTCCCATTGGCACTCACACTTTGCTTTAATTTAGCCACTCAATTTCACAGTACTTAGGAGTTAATTCCCTCATATCTTTCAAGTGCCAGAGACAAGGCACAAACTAGCGCATGCCTTCCCCCATATTCTATCCCTTCTCTCTGCAAGTGAAAGTTTTAGCAATTGTTTTATCACAACATGCTAGGAGTTATCAATACCTACCACCAATGAGGAAGTCCTCATTTTCATCTATATGACGAGTGAACCAATTCCAGGATCCCTTCATTAGTGTCTGGTCCCAGAATCACTCTTGGACATCAATTGCCTTAGGTCAGGTTGCCTCGAAGAAGCCTAAGAAGAGGCAAGTGATTTACTGAGGGAGTGCTCTTAAGTAAAACCTGTAAGACAGTGAGGGAAGTGGGATACAGCAGGGAAAGAATGCTAAAGCAGGTTCAGCTGAAATCTTGCCTTGGCCAGATCCCACAGGGAGCTCTAGAATGTGAATTCTAGAGCACCACAGAGTTCTCTCACTTTGAGTTAAGAGGGCTGAGCGTTTATATCAGTCAGTCATGGATTGCACACTGCCTCCTGTGGACAAAGGGAATTCTTATGAAGCCATTAGCCAACATTCTTAGCAGCTGGGGTAAGAGGCAACAGGGCAGGGCACCTCCAGGGCCTACTACAAGGCTTTGTAACATCTGGTGTATTTCTCCCCTATGTTCACTGTGTTATGTGTTGAGAGCATAGCATATTAACTTTTTCTAGTTATCATATTGTTAGCATTTCCTAAAGTCATTTTTTATGTGTCATATTTACTGGCTATATTAATATCTTTAATTTATTTAGTTATTCTGTTGATAGATGGATCATTTTAAAGTTTGCTATTGTAAATAATACTAGAATAATTGTCATTAGTCTTGATGTATTATTTTCACAAATTTTTAGATTCAGTTTGATCAAATTTTGGTAATTTTGCTTTTATATTTGTGAGAGAGATTGGCCTGTAGTTTTCTTTTAATGTAATGACTTTGCCTAGTTTTGGTATCAGGGTAAAGCTGGTGTCAGAAAATGAGTTTGGGAGTTAAATTTAGTCAGGTTATTTCTCCTTTACTAAGCTTTGGCAATATGTGTCTTTGAAGAAATTTTTCCATGTTTTCTAAGTTATGAAATTTGTTGTCAGAAATTTATTTACAATATTCCTGTATTACCTTTTTAATGACCAAAAGATCTAGAGTGATGGCCCCCTCTTTTATTACTGATATTGTCATTTAATGTCTTCTCTCTTCTTGTTCAGTCTGGCTAGGAGTTTATAACTGTATTTATCTTTTCAAAGAAAAAGATGGACACTTAGACTTTGGATTTGAGACTTTTATTTTCTTCTAATATAAGTAATCAATGCTATAAATTTCTCTCTAAGGACTCTTTTGCTGCATCCCACAGATTTTGATGTGTCGTATTTTTAATTTTATCCTATTAAAATATTTTCTAATTCCTTTTTGTGATTTCTTATTTGAACTATGGGTTATTTAGAAGTGTGTTATTTATTTTCATGTATTTAAGGATTTTCCAGATGGCTTGCTATTTGATTTCTAGAATAATTCCACTGTGGTCAGAAAACATACTCTGTATTATTTGAAATCTTTTTTATTTATTTAACTCATTGAGACTTCCACTTTTTTTTTTTTTTTTTTTTTTGGCCCAGAATATGGGCTATAATTGTGATGGGTTCTGCTGTTGTTGGGCATAGCATTCTATAAACATCAACTAGGTCATGTTGGTTGATAGTGTTGTTCAAGTCACTTATGTGCTTACTGATTTTTGCCAACTTCTTCTATCTATTCCCAATGGAAGAGTATTAAAATCTCCAAATATAATTGTGAGTTTGTCTATTTTAAAAATTCTGTCAGTTTTTGCTTCATGTATTTTGGATCTTTGTTACTGGATGAATACATGTTAAGGATTGTTATGGTGTCTTCATTAATTGACCTCTTTATAATTATGTAATATTCCTTTTCATCTCCAGTAATAGTCCTTGTTCCAAAGCCCACTTTGCTTGATATTAATATAGTCACTATAGTTTTCTTTTCATTGATGTTTACATAGTCTCCTTTTATCATTCATTTCTTTCAATCTAGCTGTGTTGTTTTACTTAAAGTGGGTTCTTTATAGATAACACATAATTGGTCTTGTCTTCTAATCCACGCTGATTATTTCTCTTTTATTTGGAATGTTTAGACTATTTATGTTTGATGTAATAATTGATATGGTTTTAAAATGTCATGCTGCTGTTTGTTTTCTGTTTATCTGTTCTTTGTTTCTTTCTTCCCCTTTTACCCCCTTTTCTAGCTTTATTTTTTTTTTATGATCTCATTTTACCATCACCATTGGTTTATTAGCTGTACTTCTTTGCTTTTGTCGTTGTTATTGCTTATTTTTAGTGACTGCTCTAGAATTTTTTTTTTTTCTTTTTTAGATGCCGCCCAGGCTGGAGTGCAGTAGTGTGATGTCGGCTCACTGCAACCTCTGCCTCCTACCTGAGCCTCCTGAGTAGCTGAGATTACAGATGCCTGCCACCATGCCCAGCTAATTTTTATACTTTTAGTAGAGACGGAGTTTCACCATGTTGGCCAGGCTGGTCTCGAACTCCTGACCTCAGGTGATCCGCCCTCCTGGGCCTCCCAAAGTGCTGGGATTACAGGCGTGAGCCACCGTACCCAGCCTCTAGAATTTATCTTTAGCTTGTAACATAGTCTACCTTCAACTCTGCATATGGTATGAGATTCTGTCATTTATTTCCTCTTTAGTCCTTGGTGCTATTATTGTCATTTGCTTTACCTCTGCATGTGCTAGAACTCCCACAATTAAGGAATGAGAAAAAAAGGTTTTTTTAATATATCCTCATATTTTCCATTCTCTGTGTTATTTACTCCTTTGTTAGATCCAAATTCTCCACTGACATCAGTTTCCTTCTGCCTGAAGAATTTCCTTTAGCATGTCTTGCAGTGGAGGTCTACTGGCTTTTATTTGTGTGAAAAAGTCTTTATTTTGTCTTTGTCGTGAAAGATATTTTCAGTGGGAATATAATTCTAGATTGATCGTTGTTTCTTCTTTCAGTCCTTTAAGACGCCACTCCATTGTCTACTGGCTTGCATAGTTTCTTACAAGAAATACACTCTAATTCTACCTTGTTTCTTGATATGTAAAGGGGTTCTTTTCTGTGGCTGCTCTTTATTACTGTTTTTCATCAAGTTGACTATAATGTGCTTTTATGTATTTTTCTTTATGTGTATTCTATTTGAGTTTTGTTGGGATTCTAATATCTATATATTTGCCATTTTTCATAAATTTTGGAAATTTCAACTATTATTTATTTCTTCAAATATTTGTTTTCCTTCTCTCCTCTACTTTTAGAGCTCCGTTTACTATATTTTAGACCACCTGATATTTCCCCAAATGTCATGGGGCTGTTTTCCTTCCTTCCTTCCTTCCTTCCTTCCTTCCTTCCTTCTTTCTCTCTCTCTCTCCTTCCTTCCTTGTCTTTTCTTTCTTTTTCTTTCCTTCTTTCTTTCCTTCTTTCTTTCTCTTTCCCTCCCTCCCTCTTTTCTTTTCTCTTCTCTTTTTCCTCCCTTCCTTTCTTCCTTCCTTCCCTCCTTTCTTCCTTCCCTTCTTCCTTTCTTTCTCTCTCTTTCTCTTTCTTTCTTTCCTTTCTTTTCTCTTTCTTTCTCTCTCTCTTTTCTTTCTTTCTCTCTTTTTTTTTTTCAGGGTCTTTTTCTTCAAAGTCTCATTCTGTTGCCCAGGCACAGGTGTGGTCATAGGTCACTGCAGCCTGTAACTTTCAGACTCAAGCAATCCTCCCACCTTAGCCTCACCCGTAGCTGGGATTATAGGTGCATGCCACCATGCCTAGCTAATTTTTTATTTTTTATAGAGACAAGGTCTTACTATGTTGCCAGGCTAGTCTCAAACTACTGGCCTGAAGCAATCCTCATGCCTTAGCCTCCCAAAGCACTGAGATTACAGGCAGGAGCTACGGAGCCCAGCCTATTCATTTTTTAAAAACCTTTTTTTCTCCCTGTGCTTCATTTTGGGTAATTTTTGTTCTTAGGTCTTTATATTCACTACTTTTTTTATTTTGTAGTTTTAGTCTGCTGTTACTTCTATTTAGTGTATTTTTTATTTAAAATGTATTTTCATATCCAGATGTTTCACTTGAATCTTTTAAAAAATATCTTCCATTTCTCTTGGCCAGGCATAGTGGCTCACAGCTGTAATTCCAGCACTTTGGGAGGCCAAGGTGGGCAGATCACGAGGTCAGGAGATCAAGACCATCCTGGCTAACACAGTGAAACCCCGTCTCTGCCAAAAATACAAAAAATTATCCGGGCGTGGTGGCGGGTACCTGTAGTCCCAGCTACTCGGGAGGCTGAGGCAGGAGAATGGCGTGAGCCCTAGAGGCAGAGGTTGCAGTGAGCCCAGAATGCGCCACTGGACTCCAGCCTGGGTGACAGAGCGAGACTCCACCTCAAAACAAACAAACAAGCAAACAAACAAACAAAAACTTCCATTTCTCTTATCATTGTATTCATGTTTTGCTTTACATTTTCGAGCACATGACGCATACCTCTAATAACTGGTTCAGGTCTTTTCTTTCTAATTCCATCATCTCTGTCATCTCTAGTTTTGTTCGTATTGATTGATTATTATCCTGATTATGGGTCATATTTTTCCGTTCTTCATGCCTGGTAATTTTTCATTAGGTGGCAGACATTACAGATATACTTTTGTTTGTTTTGTTTGTTTGTTTGTTTATGGGTGCCTGATTTTGTTGAATTCTTTCAGTAATTGTGGACCTTGTTCTGGTAGGCAGTTAAGTCACCTGAAAACAGTTAGATTCTTTCAAGTCTTGTTTTTAAGTTTTGTTAGGCTGGGTCCGGGCTTTGTTAGGCGGGGTCTGGGCTTTGTTTTAGGGTTAATTATCTCAATTAGAAAATGCCCTTTGAGGGCTCAGCACAATTCCCTGTGTATTATGAGGTCTCTTTACTCTGACTGATGGAAAAGCGAACATTTCCCAGCCCTGTGTAAACTCCAAGAATTACTGAGCTTACTTCTTTCTGGCTTTTCTTTTTCCAGTGTCACAGTTTTACCCCACACATGCACAGGTCAGCAGCAGCCAACGATTCGAAGGGGCCCTTCTGCAGAACTCCACAGTGCTCTCTCTGTGTGTCTCCCTCATTTCTGGTCCTTTCCCTGGCCTCCCTGAAACCTGATCTCTACCTCCTTACTCAATGAGACTGTTATACCTGTTTGGGTTTCCCTTTTCCCGTTCTGCAGCCTGGAAACTGTCTCCAGGCAGTAACTGGGGTAGTCATAAGGAGGGCTCACATCATATGCTTCCCCTTTCTCAGAGATTACAGTCCTGCTTTGCTTTCTGTCCAAAGACTGCAAACAGTTGTTTCATGTATTTTGTCCATTATTCTAGTGGGATATGTCAAGGAGGTAATCCTGTCACAGTTAACCCTTCATGGGCAGAACAGAAATCTATTTCACATTTCTCAGGCATTTTCTACCACTTGTCTTCTTTTAGTATCTTCAGCATAACTTTCAAAATAATTATATGAGACACGTGTGTGTATGTGTGTGTATATGTGCATCCGTATATATGGGTATATGTGTAATTATCCTCACTGTCCAAAATCTGTTAGTTCTCTGAGTTCAGATAGGGAGATTCTTGACAAGAGAGTTTGGACAGCAAGGGATGCCTTGTTATCTGAATCAATTTGGTTCTCGACCTTTAGCTAGTGAGTAGCAGAGTTGGAAGGGGAAGCAGAAAGGATTCTCAGTCGGGGTCCCAGTCAGAAAGTAATGGTTCATTCAACGGGTTTAATGAAAATGGGGTAAAAGAGAACGTTAGCTAGAGAGTGGTGGGCAAGATTAAGGGAACCAACAGGAACCCAAATACTAGCACCAATGGGAAGCAGTTAACATCCCTAGACCTAAAGGGCCGAGGAGGAGAAATGTAGTTCCCAAGGCCACCCAATAGGATCTGCGGCTGTAGAGGGGCTCAGCCCCTGCTGAGGTTGTGGCCAGGCTCTAAGGAAATGGATATTGGAGAGGCCTTCGTTGTGGTTCCCTAGAAGCAGACCCTGAAGCAAGGATTTATGTGTAAGTGAATGATTGAGGAAGTGCTCTCTGGAGATGCACATGAGAGAAACAGGGAACCAAGACAGGGAAAGAGGGAAAGCCTTGCAAAATTACAGATTCAAGCAATGTCCCAGCCCCAGCCCAACCCCAGAGGTTGTTCTGGAGTGAAATCATATATCGGAGTCATCACCCTTCAGAGTTTTTCCCACCTCAAGGAAAGGGAGCTGGTTTTCAACCTCTTACCTCAGTGGTTGGCTAATGTCCAGAGGTGACGTCCGCTCCCAGGCATCCCCAGCTGTCTACCTGTACTGGGTGAAGTGGCTCTGTGGCCCAAAGTGGGGTTCTGAGGAAAGCTGCAGGTGTCAGCCAACAGAAACAAAGGACATAGAAACAAGGAAATGGATGCTCAAAAACAGTCATGTGGGTGTGGCACCAGCAGTGTTTACCACAGGGGAGGAGGGACATAGATACCCCAAGCATGCCCACCATTGATCTCCCATTGGCCACGCCCAACTAGAAGCTGGAGGGCAAGGCAACTCAGGTGATGCTATCCTAGGTACTGGAGAGTGGAAAATGGATCTGGAGAGCAAAGGGAGAATAAATAGGATAGGACAGCATGGATCTAAAATTTTATATATATCCATTTGGTCCTTAAATTAAAAAAGTGATAGTCTGGAAAGCATGAGATACTTGTATGTGTGTGATATATCTGGGTTAATTCCTCATTTATAAAATTTCAAACAACAACAACAACAACAACAACAAAATGCATGTCTTCTATCTTCAGCAGGGAAGAGTTATGAAAAATAACATACCAAGAGGTTGAGATGAAAAGAACTACTTCTGAATCTTGCTTGACGCTTGGAAACATCTCACCATCTTTTGTGTGTTCAAATTCCAGGTACTGACAATATAGAAATAAAAAGGTATCCTGGTAGTGTCTTTAAGGAAATAGGATACTGAATATAAATTGAACAAAATGCCTTTGACACCTGTGATCGTGAGAAATCCTGAATATAATCACTGTCCTGCTTTTCTGAAAATTTCGCATGTATTTAATTTCTGCCCCTCTGATATTTGACATTAGCTCTCTGGAAAAATATCACTGTTGGTAAAAGCCAAGATGTATTGGGAGGAGATGGGCCAGGTATAAAGTTTTGGAAGATATTACCATCCTATCTATGGCACTGCAGCCAAAGGATGTGTCCTGAAAACTCTAGTGGACATCATTTCCAATACTGATATAACTTACTCAAGCCTCCTCTTTAGGAAAAAAAAAATACCCTAAAATCTGGATCCTTTATAAATAGATTTCCATTATATATGCTCATATGACTTACTTAGGCTCAAGGCCATGGACTTGTCAGAATCCCCCCTGCCCTACACTCTGTCTCTTTCCGTTTCTTGTTCTTTCTCTCTCTCTCTCTCTCTCTGTGTGTGTGTGTGTGTGTGAGTGTGTGTGTATGCCAGTAACAAAAACTTAAACCAGATTAGTGTGGGCATAAATGGGGATTTATTTGCTCTGTAACTCTACTGGAGAAATGGCAGCAGAGCCAGTAGAATTTGGGGGTAGACCTGGCTCTTTCTTCTGACTATTCCTTCTGCTTTCGTTTTTATGTTGGTTTCATTCTCTCTGACACGCTTTCTCCACTTGCAGGGAAGCATAGTCCGGCTCCCATCTCTTCACTTTACCAGAGGCTTAGGGCTCACTTTTTCTGGTGCCAAGTTTTAAAATCCCAGAGAGGGGCTCAATTGGCCTGGCTTGAGTAAAAAAAATCTATGGCCACAGCGGTAGGCAACTCTGATTGGGGTCTCTAGGTGAGGTGCTCATTCTTTGGCCAATGAATGAGGTCGGGCATGGGAAAGTAAGAAGAAATCAGTTCCCTTTGAACCTTATGGTTAGAGTCAGAGGGAAGAGCAAAGAAGAGGCTGTTGTTCAGGTACACACTCTGCAAAGTGGATGTGACTACCTTTACTTTAAAGATGAGATGACTAAGTCCCAGAGAGGCCAAGGAACTCATTTAAAACTACAGAGGTAATAAGTGGCAAAGCCATGATTGATGAGAAGCGATACATCACAGAGATGAAAGGCTCACATTGTAGAACCAGACACACTTGAACCCAGATCCCAACTCTTGCTATTTATCAGTATAATTTGCGGTAAATTACTTATCTGCCTCTGATTTTTCCCCCTAAATATAGGCACACTGATAGTATCTCTCTCATAAGAGAGTTGTGAGGATTAAATGAGATAATGCACAGGCACAATGTAATTGCTGCTGAAATATTTGCTGTAATTATTGGCTAGGATTTAAACTTTTTCAAAGCTGTATCTGTGTGTTTGTGAGTCTCGGGCCCAATAGTTTTGTTCTGTTCTCAGGCCCAATAGCTTTGGAACTTTTACACATGGCCCAAAAGGAAATGAACTGTAGTTATGAATCTAGTCTCCATCATCACTGAACAATGAGGCCACTACCAGTCACTGAAAGGGCTTGAGAAATTGACTGGAAATCCAAACCAAGTCTCAGAAATCAAGGTCTCTAGCCCAGTCTTCTTACCAGGGGGGATTCTGTCCACTTACCTGAAGAGCTAATGTGGCCTCCCACTTTAGAGTGCTTATGTCATCCATGCTTCCAGACTAGCCTCAGTGAACTGTGGCCAGTCACTCACTCAGTCAACATGCTTATTGAGCACTTACTATGTGTAGACCCTGAGCTCTGCAGATGTTTAATATTTATGCATCAAGAGTCTCTCCTAGGTGGAAAATCAGAAGGGCACTGATTTCTTGGATGGAAGACCAGTGGGAGAAGAAACCTCCTAAAAATACATATTATCTGACAAAATTATCCTTGAAACCAAGGTAGAGGAAATTTGAAAAAAATTTCAAGGCTGGGCGTGGTGGCTCACGCTTGTAATCCTAGCACTTTGGGAGGCCAGGGCAGGTGGATCACGAGGTCAGGAGATTGAGACCATCCTGGCTAACACGGTGAAACCCCATCTCTACTAAAAATTAAAAAAAATATATTAGCTGGGCGTGGTGGCAGGTGCCTGTAGTCCCAGCTACTTGGGAGGCTGAGGCACGAGAATGGCATGAACCCGGGAGGCGGAGCTTGCAGTGAGCTGAGATGGCACCACTGTACTCCAGCCTGGGCGAATGAGTGAGACTCTGTCTCAAAAAAGAAAAAAAAAAAAAGAATTTCAAAGGTAAGAAATTATGAACGGAAATTAAGTATGTATTATTCATCGTTACTAACTCATGGTATATAAAAACATTAATGATATTCTCTTAAAAGCACAAAATGCATTTTATTTTTTTGCTTGGGACAAACTTTTCATGAGCAAATTACAAAGAAAACATTTCTGGCAAAATAACTGATGTACTTACTTATGAATGATGCCTTAGCTTGATAACCTATGAAGAATGCCTATTATTCTTAATCGCTGTTTATTGATAGGTATTCATTTATAATATTTTGTGAATCCATGGATTTCTTTATTCCCAATTATTTTTAAGGTGTTTACAACTAGTAATTAATTCCTCCAACATCTTAGGGACAAATATAAAGATAACTGCAGTAAAATTTGTACTGATGTTCAGAATACCTCACATAGATCATGGTTTTGTTGCTTGAAGTCTTGGACTGAGGAACAACTGGTTCCCAAGTTATACCCGGGGGGACCCCATAAAGGGAACCTCTTCATATGCTTTCAAAGAAAGGAATTCCCAGTGTGAGAGAGTCATAAATGACAGTGGTATTTACAGCTGGCATGACCGGTTAGATAAACCAGAATCTATGTAGAGTTACTGGGAAAAGTTCGCTGGATTTCACTAAAACTCCCAACATCAGCTTTCATAATAGGAGGGAGATGCTTTCTCCAGTGACCCAATTTCTACTCAAGGTGCAGATACAGAGATGACATGATACGGTGGGGAAAGCCTTGGCGTTAAGAGTCCAGGGGCCATTACTGGTTCTGTCACTGCTTGGCTGTGTGACCTTCAGTGAGTCACTTTACCTCTCAGAGCCTCTATTTCTTCATTCACAAAACTAGTTTGGATTAGTTGTGTGTCACAAATGGGCAACCTACATGGAAACACTGGCTAGTAGTTTTGTTTTCATTGGCCCACATGGTGTTTTTAAAAATGCATATTCTTTCTGGTTTGCTATAGCCCCTACTTTTTCTAATTATTGTATATCCAGTCTTCTTCATTTGTTTATGTCAGTTTTCTGGCCCCTGTAAACCTTGAGTTTTGGAATCCCTGGGATATATAATCTCTGATGTTGCTCCCACCTCTGATAACCAGAGAGTCCAGGTCCTGGGAGGTTACCAAGCCCCAGCAGTCAGGTAGGAGAAAAATTCCAACACTGTGAAGTTTTGGAGTTCTTTTGCTGTTGTTTTTCATTTTTTTGTGGTTTTTTGGGGGGCAACATTCTCCCTCTGTTGCCCAGGCTGGAGTATAGTGGTGTGATCTTGGCTTGCTGCAGCCTCCACCTCCTGGGTTCAAGCAATTCTTCTGCCTCAGCCTCCCAGGTAGCTGGGACTACAGGGGACCACCACCACACTCTGCTAATTTTTGTATTTTTAGTAGAGATGGGGCTTGCCATGTTAGCCAGGCTGGTCTCGAACTCCTGACCTCAGGTGATCCACTCACCTCAGCCTTCCAAAGTGCTGGGATTACAGGCATGAGCCACCATGCCCACCCAGAGTTCTTTTTTTAATGCTTTCCAGACTCCCCCATCTGGAAGCTAATGATGTAATCTCCTAGGCCTCTTCCTGTAAATCCCCTAAAGCCAGGGTCTCCATTACAGTCACAGAATGAGCCTTTTCTCTCCCTTGCTCATAGTAAATGATATCACACAGCTTGGGTCCTTGACTTTTTTTCTAATTCTGTCTCCTTGATCTTAAAGGCCAGCTAAGGGCCATCACCTACAGGGCAAAGAAACTCTTATTAAGAGCAAGGCTTGATCAATGATGGGGCAAAGAGAGCTGAAAAAGAAAAGGTAAATGCAGTGAGAGTCCCCCTTCCCACACCAAATTTAAGTTAGAAAGGAGTCTTAAAGGAAGGCTGTTACTTCTAGGATTACCTTCCGTAGATTTCCAAACTTCTTGACTCTTTACAGCAACTCTAGCCTTTCCTAATTGAGTTGGTTTCGTTTAGCTATCTTGTGGGGCTCCCTTTCTGTAGGGGAATTTGTTCATGTTGACCTAAGGGCACACAGCTGCCGTCAGCCTCTGGGGCACAGGACCTCTGTACAAAGCAACCCTGTATTGTAGGAAGTTCTCCACACATGTCTGCACACAGGAGTTCTGTCATTAACATGGTCCCGGTCACCCAGTGGAATGCACAAAGGGTGGGAAAAATGGCTTCTTTCTCAAAAGCCTTCTTTTTATAAGCCTTGGCTCACTGACAACTGGAATTTTCTTTTATAGCTGAAAAAACATATTTCCCTTAAACACCACCCAGGCAGTCGTATGTCCTCAAGGTCAAACAGATGAGACAAGAATTGAAGGGGACACAACTACAGATCAATTTGCCTAAATGTAGAGTTTGCCTGCCTGTGAAATGAAGAGATTGCTTCCATAAATCACATAATTATTCTGATTTAGTAATTAACTCTCCTTTCTTAAATAGTTAATTTCCCCCCAAAATAAAAATCAATCATACCCACTATAGAAAATAAAGGGAGTAAATAACAATCACCCATATCTTTACCACCCCAAATTTTATTTAAACACAATCTGGAGTCTGGAGACTTTTTTCTATGCATAAGCGTATTTTTAAAAAGGTATTGAGATCATACTAGTCTCCTCTCTTAAAGTCACACTTTCCTTTTCAGGACATTATGAAATCTCTCTGAGAGAGTTAAAAGATAAATCTTGTCATTTAATTTATTTGTAATAAAATGTTGAATGATTTAGGAGAGATGGAAACATCTGTCCGGGACTATAGAGTTTTAGCCATTGACGGAAGATAGATATTCCATACATCCTTTAAGATGCCATGAGTTGTAGCTTTACTGGGCTTATGTCACACAAACAAAATCTGAAATTCTTGCCCATGTACATTTTAGATATGACTTCTAGCCATCTGTTCAGATTTACCATTAATAAAAATATTTAGGAAAATAATTCTATTTCTTATTCCTATTATTATTGTCTCCTAGCAAATCTCTGAGATTTGACTAAGAAACCACTAGTTTTTAAGCAGCCTTGGGAGAAGTCCCCATTTACCCAAGGATTTTGCCTTGAGACTAGAAATAAAAGTGATCCTGATGGAGAGTGGGGTACACACAAGGGAATGAAAAACTATGTGTTTTTAGTGTTAAAAATAAATGAAAAAGAAGCTCATGTTCAGCCTCAAACTTTAAACAGATTGGCTAGCACCATCTAGAAAATATGAGCCCTAGCAAGACAGCTAGAACCCCCTGAACACACTTTCCTTGTTATACTAATCTTCAGGGTGAAGAGCCTGTAAGATGAACACCCAGTCAAGGAATTCTACAATGATGGAGAAACAGCTATATTAGGAGTACTGATTTTGCTCTGTTCCAGTCAGGCCAATCTTCAGATTTAGGGCATAGAGATCCCTGATACTGTCACACAAGGCAGTTCTCAGGGTTGCAAATGTGTTCAGGGATCTTCGTCCCCAGTTAGAACATGCATCGGAACCACACAGATGACTGTCCTTCTATGGAGTAGTTACAGAGATGAACGTCATTGACCGTGATTTAGAGCAAACAAGGGGGCAGAGAAAATGAAATGCAAAGCTGCTTTATCAGGAAAGGAGTACTACATGCAGTTATGTGAACTTTCCCAAGCAACCCAGATAAATGACAGTTTTCAAAATTCTTAGCACCTAATTTACTCAGGCCTTGAAAAACAAGAACTTTGTCTGTAACTGGGCATTTACTAGGTGGACATCATGCCCCAGGGAGCATGAATGTTTAAGAGGTTTGCTGAAATATGGATAACAGTTATTTTGATTAACTGGGTCCAATTGGCATTGAGGTCACAATGTTGTTAACCAGAGTTCAACTATTTATAATTCTCTGTTAGCTTAAACCCTAGTCTCAAGCTGATAGACTGAAGGAGTCCTAAGGTGAAGGAGCACATGATTAGAAAATGTAAGCAAGTAGAGTACAGAAATTGAGTACTTTCTTTCCTTCTTTTATCTTCTTAGTAAGCAACAATAAACACTTGTTGTTAATTTAAAATGACAGCTTGGATTAGTCACCTGTTTCGCATTTCAGAAAGGACTGCAGAACCTCTTAACCTACAAGGTGGCCATGAAAATGCAGATCTTGGAGTGTGTGAGTTTAACAAACTTCCAGCCTCAGCTGCTGTGCTCTAAAATCCATCTGTTTATAAGAAGCAGGTGCCCCACAGCCTGCTCCGAACCAACAACTAAGTTAGGCAGAAATGCTAAGGTGGACCTGTTTCTGGGAGACTTGAGGACTCCCCGCTGGCCTCACTGAAATTTTCTTAGAACTGCAAAGTGGTGTAAGAGTTGTTAATACCCAACTTTCCATCCTTTCCTCTTTCCTCCATAGGGCTCGGATGTGCATCTTGGCTTGATGACTTTGTGGCCCCTTCCAACTTCCTTTCCCTTTCCCTCACAGGTGTTTTTCTCAGTAAATCTCTGCACGCCCACCAGTATTAGAAGACTGAATGAATACATCCTATTTGACAGCCATCTAAAGTAGATAAGACAGATCCTCATTATATGAAGTTGGAAATGAATTTTGAGAGGGAAATCAATTGTCCGTATCACAGAGTTTTTCTTTTCAGCTTATCAGCAGGCTTAAGAAGTCACCTTCACACTTAAAAATAATCTATTTGACCCTACAGTCTCAGTCCTTACCTCACTGGACTCTTCATGTGCATCTGGTGGGTTGACCACACACTGCTTTGCCCTTGGCTTCTAGAAACCACTTTGTTGGAAACACTTTCCTAGTCCAGCCCTTGCATGTTGACATCACCCAGGGGATCAGTGTCTTTTCTTTTTTCCATTCATCTATGCCCATGACTTCAACTGTTGCTTATGTGCTGCCCACCCCCTTATCCACATCTTCTGATGGGTTGGAGGAATGAATGGTGAAAACAGGACTGAAATCCAAGTTTGGCTAGGAGATCCATCCCCTTTTCATGTGGTCATTTGACTGGTTACAGTGACCCTTATTTGCTATAAGATGTCCATATAACACAGAAGGAAAAGTTCTGTTCACTGCACTCTACATTATAAGGCAGGAAGAGAGACTGATGTTTAATTAGACTCACCAGATGATGAGATAAACTATTTTCTAGGAAACTGTCAATTAATTCATTCAAAAATATATATTGAAAGCTTACTTTGTACATGCCAGAGACTGTTCTAGGCGCAGAAAATAGTGTAATGGGTAAGACAGGTAAGATCCTGCTCCCATGGAACTTCTACTCCAGTGAGAAAAACGAACATATGCATAAGATAATTTCAGAAAGTGATAAGTGCTTTGAAAAAAGTAGAAAATAAATATATATAATAAAGAGTGGTGGAAGTTTGGGGATGACTCATTAAATCAGGTGATCATGAAAGGCCTTGCTGAGGAGTGAGATTTGAACTGAGACCTGAATGATGACAAGTTGAGTATGCAAGTAACTGAGGGGAGAGCGTTCCACGTAGAGGGGTCAGCAACTGCAAAGGCCCTGAGGTTGAGACAGCTTGACATTTTGGAATAATAGGAAGTGGCCAATATGACTGAAACATAATGGTAGAGAGGGAGAGTAATATAAGATACAGTCGGAGAGATAGAAATACCACAGCTCTTATAAGCCTACATAAGAGCTTCAGATCTCATTCTCAGCCATTAGAAGGTTCTAACCATGGGAGGAATTGGATCTGACTTAGTCTGTTTGTTTATCACCTTGGCTGCTATTTGGAACGTAGAATGAAGAGTTCAAATAGGAGGGTCAGCTAAGAGGCTTTGAGAGGCTGGTAGTGGCTTGGACCAGGTAGGAACTGTGAAGATAGAAAGAAGAGGCTGAATTAGGATTATATGTTGTACTGAGAGTACTTGATAGTTTGTACATGGGGAGTGAGAAAAAGAGAAAAAGTACGTCTGACTCTTGCATTTTTGGCTTGAGCAACTGGGTGGATGGTGAAACCATTTCCTGAAATTGGGGAAATGGGGAAGAAGAGTTTTAAGAGTGAACTCAAGAGTTTCATTTTGGACATGCCAAATTTGAGATGTATTAGATATCCCATGGCAGATATTGCGTATGATTAGATGTCATATATAAGACTGGGGTTTAGGAGAAAGGTCAGTGCTGAAGATACATACCTGTCAATGGTTTCAAAACCATGAGACTAGATGAGATCACCTTGAGTTAAGAAGGAAACCCATGATTTACAGATAAAGTACAGAAAAAGGCATCAGAAAGGAGACAGAAGGAGGGGCCACTGAAGTTGGAGAAGTATTTGGAGTGATCACAAAATGCCAAGTGTTCTGGAAGTGTTTCAGAAAGAAAATAATGGATTAATTGTGTCCATTGTAGCCTAAGAGGTTGAGGCCAGAAAAGGGGCATTGGGTTTTGGCAACATAGAGGTTGGAGTTTGTGTTAGTCAAGGTTCTTAGTGTAAGTAAGAGTAAATGACTCTAGCTGATTGGGTAGAAAATAAATTTACTTTGAAAATCTTGGCTGTTTACAGAATTGTGAGAAGAGCTGTTACACCTGGCTAGCAGGCCACCCAGACAGGAACAACACCCCTAATCTAATGGCATAATGGGTGTGGTGAGGATCCCACTGGTGCCATTCAGTGGAGTATCTGCTACCAATTAAGAGTAGTGGTTCTCAACCTTGGCTGGCCATTGGAGTTAGCAGGATTATAAAAATACTAATGTTCTGTCTCCATCTCTAGAGATTAAACCATCTTTATAATACATCCCCTTTAAGGTTGGTTTAGACCTCCTTAAAAGGGAGTTTGGATTTAGAATGGGTTGACTTTGGTATAAATAAGTAGTATGGCCTGAGATGCCCCAATTCTGAGGAATGTCTTCCACCGTAAAAAGTTGAGGTCCCTTCGTGCTGCAGGGACCACGCTGATTCCTCTCATATCTACCTATGCTCCCTAATTCACCCAGCTGCCAGCCTAACTCAGTCATTCAGAGTTTCACCAAACCAGAAGTCTCTTTCCTTAGGGCAGGTGGGGCTGACTTTCCATTGCTCTGATGGTAAAGGAGGTTTGGGGTAATACTCCATCTCCATGACTGGGTTATAGATCTAGAATTGTTCCATGTAAAGAATGAGGATTGGCCGGACGCAGTGGCTCAAGCCTGTAATCCCAGCACTTTGGGAGGCCGAGGCAGGCAGATCACTTGAGGTCAGCAGTTGAAGGTCAGCCTGGCCAACATGGTGAAACCCCGTCTCCACTAAAAATACAAAAATCAGCGAGGCATAGTGGCGCAAGCTTGTAGTCCCAGCTACTCGGGAGGCTGAGGCAGGAGAATCACTTGAACCTGGGAGGTAGAGGTTGCAGTGAGCAGAGATCACACCATTGCACTCTGCGGTCCAGCCTGGGTGACGGAGTGAGACTCCATGTAAAAAAAAAAAAAAAAAAAGAATGAGGATCTCTGAAAATAGTCCTTTGTCATCTTTTTCAGCCCCAATAGAGGAAGGTTTCCAGTGAGTTGGGCCATGAAGATGGAGCAGAGAGTATTGCACTATCTACCTGACATAACTGGCCTTTCTAGGAGATGTTGTTTGCTCCTAAAGAGATAGAGAAGGGGAATGATCCTTTTCTGCCCACTCCCTGACAAAAAGCATACATAACACAATCCCTATGGGAAAGAAGGGCCAAGGGAAGGCGGGGCACCCAGTCAGCTCCTCAGATGGTCTTCCCATTCCTCAGAGTGAGGGCCACTACTACTCCTACCCCATAGTTTGAGTTGCCAAATTTGACTAAGGCAGAAAGCCCATGTGCCTGACTCCTGAGGATGACCTGCTACCCATCTGGCTCCTTTGGGGTCAACTCTGGCTGAAATGGGATGAAATCTGGGCCTCGCCTGCCTCAGGGATGGGGCCTGTGCTAAGTCCCAGGAGTCCGTGCTCACCTGCCCTGTATTGCTAAGCACAGAGCATCATGCAGTATACCTGAACCCCTAGGTGTACTAATCCATCTTCTTTCTGGATATATGAATCCAAACTTATTTATTGGGATATTGATTTATTTAGAAAATTAAAAATATATTTTGCTCATCTTTTCTTATTACCAAGACAAAATCTGTCCATTGTAGAAAATTTGGAAAATAAAGATACGTACCTAGAAGAAAAAAGAATAATACATAAATAAAGAGAACACAAAAAAACACACTGACTCACCAGAGATAAGGACTGTTAATACTTCATGTTGGTCTTTTTGGTCCCTTTTTACAAATATTTATGTGCAAGTATATGCAGTATATTATAATGTTAATTATTTCATAACCTGTATCTTAATACATAGTGATCATCTTTCCATATTATTAAATATTTATTCCTCCCAAACAGCACTTTTTGGCACTGCCAGTTGGCTGCCTCACAGTGACACCAACCTCAACATGAACTGCCCATTTATAACCTAATCTTGAGATGTAGGGAAGATTATGGAACTTTTTGCTAAGGAAGGGTGTCCAGAAACTTCAAGACATTCAGAGAAAAGACTTTCACAATAGACACAATATGAAATATGGACCTAGGAAATCCATGTGCTTTTTATGAGAACCTTCATGCAGCAGGAAAGAAAGCAAGAATGACAGAGGATCACCCAGAGACTTATCACTTAGAGCCAGCACACATCATAGACAAGTCCCAGGGCTGAGGTGACAGCAGAAAGGGCTGCACACTGCCAGGAAATCGTCCTGCTTAGTGAGGCAGAAGCAGACGAAGCCACTTCAGGTCAAGCTGTAGCCAGCACAACTCTGTGGTCAGGGTGCCATTTTCCTATTTCTTCCTCTGCCCGAATGAGGGTCAGGTAGAAAGGGCTGACTGCCCTCTTGAAAAGTGAGTGCTCAGAAAGATTACAAAGTCTTTCATAAGAAGTGACAACTGTGAAGTGAGAGAGAAGATGCAAGGTAAGCCCCACACAGAGCTAGAAGTTCATAGCCTGTGACTGGGGAGATTGTATCTTTAACTTTTGGATTTCTAAGGACATTTAAAACCTGCCAGAATCATGACTGCTCTGGAGGCACTTCTGTGTCTCCATAGCAACAGGCTTCCTGCTGCAAGGTAAACCTGGCATTGCTGCTCTGGTTTCTGTTTGGTGCTGAACACACATGCTTGATAATTGAAGGCCTGAAGAATGCTCCTCTGTCATCCTTTTTAGCCCATATGGAGGAAGATCTTCAATGAATGGGGGTATCAAGATGGACCAGAAGTATCTCACTACCTATATAGGTGATTTTCTCTGAGCAGACAGTCTCTTTCCCAACTTTGGAATCAAGCCAGGCCAATGACTGTAACTGGGGACTTCCAAAGTTCCAGAAAGCGTTTCCTTGAGAGTTGCTTCTGCCTTGTTCTTTGCAAGAGAAACTGCTAGGGTTTGCTAGGGACATTATGCTGTCCAAGGTGAAGGTTAGCAACAAAATATGTAATTTTCTTCTTCTTTTTAGTTGCTGAAGCCACAGATACTGTGGGAGCAACTGTTTGCTTCTACTGACACTGTTATCCCTGATAACTGTATTGTAATCTGTGCTTTCTAACTGACCTGGTTTTGAAAGGAGATAAAATGGGCAACACCTTGTTAGGAAAAATAACCATAATATCATTAATTTTGATAAGAACTTGTAGAAAAACAAAGGATGGAAAATCAGTTTTTTAACATGAATCCAACATAACTGAGTCCATACTGTGGATTCAGTTTCTTTTTAGGTTATCCAATTCATTTATTCATTCATTCACAACTACGAACTAAGCTTTGCCACTGTGCATGATACTGTAGGAGATGCAGAGATGAAAAAAGACACAGCTCTACTCTTTACCACCTAGTAGCAAGGGAGACAAACCAAGTTTACAAGCAAACATATTATATAATTTAATAAGAGCCCTAAGAGAAGTAAAGATAAATTCTACGTGAGTTTAAGAAAGGAGCCAGGCACAGTGGCTCTGGCTGGGTGCAGTGGGTCATGCCTGTAATCCCAGCACTTTGGGGGGCCAAGAGGGGTGGACCACTTGAGGTCAGGGGTTAGAGCCCAGCCTGACCAACATGGTGAAACCCTATCTCTACTAAAGAAATACAAAATTAGCCGGGCATGGTGGCATACATTTGTAATCCCAGCTATTTGGGAGGCTGAGACAGGGGAATTGCTTGAACCCAGGAAGCGGAGGTTGCAGTGGGATGAGATCACACCATTGCACTCCAGCCTGGAAAACAAGAGTGAAACTCTGTAAAAAAAAAAAAAAAAAAAAAGGGAGAAGAAGAAGGGGAGGGATTCTGTAGTTTGAAGATTCAAGGAAGACTCATGAAGGAGTCTTTGAACTGGACCCTAAACGATGTGGTGGGATGAGTGACAGGCAATTCCAGACCCAGAGTGAGAAAGTTCAAATCTGTGGCAAACAGTAAGTAGTTTTGTAGACTTAGGTATAGGGTGCAAACAGAGAAAAGTAAGTACAAAATAAGATTAAAAAGGAAAGCTGAATGTATATTTTGGAGGATCTTGAATATCAAGCTAAGCAGTTGGAATTTTTTTCCAACAGTTGCATGGCAACATCAGAGCACAGAGCTGATGTGGTATCAGAGGGTGACATGGACTGGAGGAAAATGAGGGATGAGAGGTGGGGAGGCTACTGGTGCAGTGCAGGTAGGAGTTAACAGGGCCTGAAGTAGGACAATGACAGCCCAACTAGGAGGCAGAGGCAGAATTCTCAAACCTTAGCAACAAACTGGATGGGGGGTCATGGAGCCAAGGATTTATGCCAATGACATTCTCTAGGTCAGTGGTTCTCAAGCATTAGCACATCAGAATCACTTGGAGGGCTTGATAAAACGCAGATTATAGGCTCCACTCTCAGAATCTCTGATTCAGGTCTGGGGTGGAAGGAAGAAATCCAATTCCAGCATGTTTCCAGGAGATGACAAGGTTGCCGGTCTGGGGACCACACTTTCAGTACTGCTGCTCCAGGTGCTCTGTGGCTCACCCTCGTGACCGAACAGAAGCAACTGCAAAGGGACAAGGAAGGCAGAAGAGGCAATAACTGGAACCAACACGTGTGGATTGGAGGAGACTTTTCTTGTCCTTTAAATCCATAGCATACACATGCCTGGGGCAAAAGGGCTCAGGTAAAAATGCTTACTGCATGCAAAGACATTTGTATTAACAGATCCATCACAGCAGAGAAGGTCTCTAATTTAGGCTTACCACCCCCCCTTTTTTTTTTTTTTTTTTTTGAGATGGAGTCTCACTCTGTTGCCCAAACTGGAGTGCAGCGGCTCAATCTCGGTTTGCTGCAACCTCCATCTCCTGGGTTCAAGCAATTCTGCTTCAGCCTCCCGAGTAGCTGGGACTACAGGCACATGCCACCATGCCCAGCTAATTTTTGTTTTTTTACTACAGATGGCATTTTACCATATTGGGCAGGCTGGTCTTGAACTCCTGACCTCATGATCCGCCCGCCTTGGCCTCCCAAAGTGCTGGGATTACATGTGTGAGCCACTGCGCCTGGCTGCCCTCCCACTTTTTTTTTTCTTAAAAATATATACGTCCTTTTCTTATGGGAAGGTTATAATGTAATGTTGAAATCAACAGCCTTGGGTTCAAATCCTGCTGTGTGCCCCTTGGGCCAATGACTTAACTTTTTGAAGTCTCAGTGATTCTATATTAAAACTGAGATAACAATGCCTAGGGAACAGTGTTGTGAGGAATAAATGTGGAAAGCACTTGGGACCATGCCTGCAGCATTGTGGGGCTCAGTGGATTCTGATTTTCTCCCTACTCCAACCCTTCCAGTGGGAATGAAGAGGATGCATCCCCAGCGGAAAGCTGTGGAAACAGGAGTTGGTCAAACAGCCCCTCAGGGACACCTGAGGCCCCACAGTCACCCTGTCACATCTTTGGATCAAGCATCACCCTTTTATACCTCTCTTTACAAATGCCATCATGTTGAATCTCCAAAGAACATGGCAAAATTAGTTTGTCCGGTATTTTCTGCCTGCTGGGAAGGGATGGGATAGGGACTCAGAGGGCGGAGGCATGACAACAAAGGAAAGTTTTGACTCCGATGGAATTTTATTGTGACCACGTGGGCCTGACCAGGGCAGCCATCCTTGCAGGCCTTGAGGCTTTGATCCTGGAGATAAGGGTCTGGTGAACCTCAGAGGATTTTCAGAGTAGCTCTTGTGCCCCAGTAAAGATATTAGCCGGTAAGCATTTTTTCTTTAACCAGATAAATCTGGTATCATAACATCCCCAGACATAAAAGCAGAATGCAGACTTGGCATTGAATCACAGAGGGAGGAACGTCTCAGCCTGAGCCTGTGCCATGGGAACCTGATGGCAAACAGGGCCTGGAGCCCCTCCCCGCTACATTCTAGAGAAAGGGTTTGGGAAAAGGACAGCCCCTTCAGTTCAACCAGATGGAGCAAGGAAGTAGGGGGTAGATTGGAGGAGAGTGGGGACACACACAGGTGATTCTCCTCCTCTGGGCTGATCAAACCAAATATACAGGTTATAGGTTAGTGGGAAGGTGAAGAGCCTCTTCACCCATCTAATAGGGAGGCGGAGTGGGAGGGAAAGGTCTTTCCTTCCATGGTCCCCACCCAAACTGGCCAGTGTATGGTTCTATGATAGGTGCTAAGAAGCCAGCATTACTGAAGTATCTGCTTCATGTAGAGTCCATTGATCACTAATGAAGAGAAGCATCAATAGTTCAGGTCCACCAGGCTGCTGGCTGTTAACCCATATTTTTCATTTTTTAAAAGTTTATTTACCACCCCAATCTTCCCATCCCAAGTTAAATCCAGTACAGATACAAAGGAATATTGTGCAACTAATATAAATGCCCTTGATGAGGACTATTTAATGACAAGGAAAAAAAAATGTAGGTTACGAAAGCAGTATAGCCCCATTTTTATTTTAATGAATGAAAAAGGGCAAACATGTCTCAGGGGTCAACTCTGGTGGTGGAATTACAGATAATTTTATTTTCCTTTTCTTATTTGAGTTTTTGAAATTATTTACAAATAAACATGTATTACCTGTAAGTAAAATAAGACAAAATTATTTAATTTAAATAAATATGTTCACTATAACCCATTATACCCTTTTTTACTAAATATGAGTAAGAGTAAATGTGAGTATATACTACAGATAATTTTGCAATCTGCATGTAAGCATTGTTCATGTTATTAATAACATCATAATTATTATTTTTAATGGCTGCATGGTATTTTATCGTATAAATAGACCATGATTTTTTTTCTCAATTTCCAATTGTTGGCTATTTATATTGTCTCCAATTATTATTATCATAAATAATGTTGCAATCAATGTTGTTTTAGCTCATTTAATTTTTCCATAGATTTCTTTGAAAATGTTAGCCACCTACTTATTTTACCTTACCTTCAACTGCCTTGGCAGGATTGAAT
Organism: Mandrillus leucophaeus; assembly: GCF_000951045.1. NCBI lineage: Eukaryota > Metazoa > Chordata > Mammalia > Primates > Cercopithecidae > Mandrillus > Mandrillus leucophaeus. The sequence continues at coordinate 1,004,098 of NW_012106097.1, read as the reverse complement.
TTCCATATATTCACACACCTGCATAAACGTCTTTTTCTAACTGTATACCAATGAACCGTGAGTGAATTTTTTTTTAACAGGGCCCCTCTCTCACGCTGATTGTTTTTTGTAGGATTGTTAGTCATTCAAATTGCCAAGACAGTTGTCAATCACGGGTCGGGCTGTAGAGGTCATCCAGTGGTATGTCCATTTACAGGGAGAAAGCCAAGGCCTGGAGAGGTGAAGCCACCGGCCCCAGGGGCCACCGCACTACTGAGTGACCAAGCTGGAATGACAATTTGGAGAATATTTTCCAAAGGCTGGGAATTTTGAAGAAGGGTCACTAAATGGGAAACAATGATAGTATTTGGAGGGAACAGTAAACAATGATAGAGCGGAAGGTAGGGAAAACGAAAAATAACTTACTAGTAAGAAGGGGAAGGAGTAGAAAGATTGAGAGGAGAGAGGAGAGTCTGGATAAGGGAGGACAGGATGAGAATTGAAACTAAGGACAACAATGTAAAGGGAAAAATAAAATGTGATTGAGGAAAATTCACACATTGAGATCCCTCATGGCAGAGTTTCTCAACCTTGGCACTATTGGCATTTTAGGCCAGACAGTTCTTCCTTGTGGGGCTGTTTTGTGCAACACAAAATGTTTGCAGCATCCCTACCTTCTACCCACTAAATGCCAGTAGCATCCTCTTCTTCCGCATCGCCCGTTGTGATCACCAAAAATGTGTCCAGACTTTGCCAAATGTCCCCTCCGGGGCGAAGTCACTTCTACTGAGAACCACAGCTCTATGATATTGTTCTCCAGTGGTACTACTGGAGAACGATTTCTCCCATTCCTTAATACCGGAATGGAATCTAGACTATCTCCTGAAAGACAAAATCGGAAGCAGAACATTTGAATGCAGTTTATAGATTGTAGGTCTCAAAACAGTGACGCTGTGCTGAAAGGCAGGGAGGGAAAATGATTAAATAAAGCCCATTTTTCAGATAAAGAGAATGAGACAGGAAATACACAATTTGCCTCAGGCGCTAAGATGAGTCAAAGGGAAACCAGAAAGAGAAACATAAACTTACTATTTGACCTTTAGAAAGAAGAAAAACAATTTTATCACCAACCCCTCCCCAGTTTCAAACCTGGATCTTTGTGAGAACAAGGAAGGGAATTGTTACTCTCCCTAGAAGCTGATGAAACATCAGGAATTGGAAGTAATATTTAGAAATGTTGCTTTTCAGTGAAGGACAAAAGTAAAGGATGGCAGGAGCTAGAGCTGCTGACTTAAGGAAAAAGTAGCCATTGTGGGCCCAACATTGCCACCCCGCCTTAGCTCCTCGAATCCTCCCATCGGCTTTGAAGCAGGCCCTATTATTCTTCTTTTTCTTTCTTTTTTTTTTCTTTCTTTCTTTCTTTTTTTTTTTTTGGATGGAGTCTTGCTCTGTTACCAGGCTGGAGTGCAGTGGCTCGATCTTGGCTCACTGCAACCTCCGCCTCCTGGGTTCAAGTGATTCTTGTGCCTCAGCCTTCTGAGTAGCTGGGATTACAGGCACGCGCCACTACGCCAAGCTATTTTTTTTTTTATTTTTGGTAGAGATGGGATTTCACCGCGTTGGCCAGGATGGTTTCTATCTCCTGACCTCATGATCTGCCTGCCTCGGCCTCCCAAAGTGCTGGGATTTTTAATTTTACTTTAAGTTCTGTGCAGAGTGTGCAGGTTTGTTACATAGGTATACATGGAGACAGGCCTTATTATTAACTACGTTTGGCAGATGAGTAGCTGAGGGTCACAAGTTGAGTGATTCGCCCAAGCTAAGTGATGAGGCCACAATTTCAGACGAGACCCACTTGATTCTCAAGGCAGGGCATAACCTCTGAGCACCCACATGCTTCTATGCCGTGGACAGAGCCTGCTTCTGTAAGATTACCGCTCAATCTCATTTTAGGGCACATCCCAAGAAACCCCCTCAGTTCACCTCATCATGGGTACAGGTGAGAGGACTGGTTACTCACTGTGACAGAGTCATGCAGCCTGGAGGCTCCCCCTGGGCGTCTGCCCAGATTCTCACGGTGCAAGAACACTGACAAGATCCCTCTGTGAAGTTGGTCAAGATCTCCTGGAGTGCTACTAGAGGCCTACTCCGGGCTTGCATACACCCAGGCCCTCCCTCTGGTCCGCTCCTGCAGCATGGAGGCTGTCTCTCTACCCGGCCGTCCAGAGCCATAGTGGCCCTGGGAGAGGTGAGCTTCTCCCCACTCAGTCCTCCAGAGCCACACAGCCCTGGTACAGGTGGGCAGCTGTAACCCTGACATGATGCTGTGGTTTCTTTCCTTCACAAGCACAATTAGGCAAGCCATTGCTGTCAGAGTCATTTCATTTTTTAAAAACTTGTTTAGTATAGTATTTGGCATTTTAAAAGATGTTTTACAGTGTTACATTTTAAAAGCCAATTTGTTTTCACCGCAGGAGGGACCTCAGGAGGCAAGAGCTGTTTTTAAAACTCTTCCCCTTGTACAAAAATATTTTGCGAGTTATTTGGATTTATAGTACAGATAATGCTTGTCTCCCGTCGGTCCAGGGTAACACGTAATAATAACAAATAGTGTAATCTGCTTAATCTGAACTATGCACTCTTTATTTTATTTTATTTTTTTCTTTTGAGATAGGGTCTCGCTCTGTCACTCAGGCTGGAGTACACTGGTGCGATTTCAGCTCACTGCCACCTCCGCCTCCGGGTTCAAGCGATTCTCCTGCCTCAGCCTCCTGAGTAGCTGGGATTACACCCACATGACCACACCCGGCTAATTTTTGTGGTTTTTTAGTAGAGATGGGGTTTCACTGTGTTGGTCAGACTGGTCTCAAACTCCTGACCTCATGATCTGCCCACCTCGGCCTCCCAAAGTTTTGGGATTACAGGCGTGAGCCACCGCGCCCGGCCATGTGCATTCTTATAGGTACATAAACCACGCACTTTTACACTTTTATACATGAAGACGTTGAGGCATAGAGAAGTGAAGCAACTAGTCCCAGGTCACACAACTGAGACCTGCAAAACCTTAAAGAAAAAGAGAGTGGAAATCTTTCAATCTGATTAAAAAGTATTGCTGCTTTTTTATTACTTATGCAACATAAGCTGCATATAAGCAGTTTCAAGTGTGCAGACTGGCTTCTTCCTACAAATATGTATTGAAACCCTACTATGAGCGATTCATGGGAAGATGGTGCCTCAGGTAAGATTAGAATTCCCAGTCTGTGATTTCAGCACTTGATAGAGGCAGGCAGTGTTATTAAAAAAAAAGTCTGCAAAATAAAAAAATCTTCTCTCCTATTTATTGCCTCCACATGGCAATGTCCCTTTCATCTCTCTTTACAAGAGAAGGCAGCCAGGCCGGCACCTCTGTCTGTTCGTACCATCACTCAACCCCCGGCTTCCCCGCTCACTCTACACAACTACGTCCCAAAGTGCTGCCCTCAAGGCTGGGCCTGATGGGCACATGGAGTCATCTTACTCATCTTCCCTGTGGCATCTGACCAACTTCCTATTCCTTGAAATTCCCTTTTACTGAAACTTACCAAGACTTCCTGAGGTCATCTTTTTCTCATGTCCCCTCCCATCCTGGGATGCTCCTTCTTGTTCTCTTTTGTTATAACTACTTTCAAAACTGGGAACTTGAAGTGTACTTTATGAAAATTAACTCACATGGTTTTGATGAACTGAATCAGCATCAAACCCAGGGCGGGGATGGGAAATAGAGAGGAAGACCCACTGCGGGCCTTCTGTTTGCCCACTGATTCAGTGAGAAGCCAGGATGCCAGGTCCAGCGCAGCAATGAGTTTGATTGTGTCTCCTCCAGACATTCACTGTCAACTCTCAATGCAGAAACAGCTCGTGAACTATATTTAGGAAGGACAGAGCCTGATGAGTGTGGAAAGACTGTAGGTTTGGGCACAGGGCTGGATTTAAAGGGCTAGACCTGTGGAACACCACCTATTTTGTTGGCTGTTAATTTTAAGTGTATGTTTGTTCTAACAACAGGACCCTAGCTTGTGCTGGCCCTTAAGGGTTACAAGTTTTTCCTCCTGGTGACAGATTGTTCGGCTACATCCCAGAAGATATAAAACTCCTTCCAGTCATCCCAGAATTAGGTCCATAGATTTCCAGTTATAGAAGAGAGCCATTCTGGGTAACACAGCAGATGTAAATTATGTGCCTGAATTGATTTTGCATTAATTTCTCGTAGGCTATTTTCACGCTGCTTAAATACCACTTTTTAAAGCCACTATGGTATTGTATTTTAAAAGCTGATTTGTTTCCACCACAGAAAGGGCTTCAGGAGGCAAGAGCTGTTTTTCAAACCCTTTCCCTTGTGCAAAATTACTTTCGCCAGTGAGGAATTTTCAGTAATGAGCTGTCTGTTTGCACAACTCTTCAATGCCTGTTTGCATGCTGCTTCTGTATGCTTCCTTTTGCAAGACACATCATGAGACACAAACTTCAAATTTCCTACTCCCTTGAAGGACCAGCCCTGCCACTCATTAGCTTAATATGGAAGCTCAGGGGCTCAGATAATAACACTTTATGTTCTTGCTGTACAGCAGGGCCAGTATGCTTTGTGCTGTGGACTCCTGGCTCTTCTACTTGATCCAAATGCTTTTAGAAACCATCAGATAAAGGGCAAAAAGACAGTCTATAAATCTATGGGGTTTTTGGTAGAGAAATAGGGCTAACCTCACATTGAATTCCTGAACATGATACCAAAGCTCTTATTACAACATTTTATGCATGAACTTTCATATATATAAAACTGCACATCACACTGCAAAGTAATAGCACATCAGCTGTTCCTACCACCAACAGATGGCAGGGGCAGGCAGGGGAACTTCTGCTGAATTTCTTCACTGATGTGGCCATTGTTTGCTATGTTTGGGTGTTTGTTTGTTTTTCGAGACAGAGTCTCACTCTGTCACCCAAGCTGGAGTGCAGTGGCACGATCTTGGCTCACTCCAACCTTCACCTCCCGGGTTCAAGAAATTTTTCTACCTTAGCCTCTTGAGTAGCTGGGACTACAGGTGTGTGCCATCACACCTGGCTAATTTTTTGTATTTTTAGTAGAGACAGGGTTTTGCCATGTTGCCCAGGCTGGTCTCGAACTCCTGGCCTCAAGTGATCCACCTGCCTTGGCCTCCCAATATTTGGGTTTCTTTTGATTTTACAAATGGCTTGACAAATCAACTCCCTCATTCCCACTTAAGTACTAAGAATATTGAAAATGCAATTAAAAAGATGGGTAAATTTTGATGGAAACTACAGTTTTCATAAAAGTGGAAAGAAATGGATGATGAATGGCTCAACAGGACAAAGAGGAAACCATACAAAATTAAAAATTAAAAAATTATTGGTATAGCTGGAAGACTGGAACTGAAGTTGAATGTCTGTTATCCTGAGGTTAATTCAGGAGAAAGCTCTGGACTAGAAGACAATTGGACTGAAAACTCCCTTTAGGGATGTCACCTATTAAAGAAAAGTAATTTTGTACAAAGCTGCTGCATTACCCTGGGGCTGCTCATTTTTAGATTCTAGCACCACCTAGAGGACAGAATGAGATAATTTCCATTCACCACTGAACCTAAGGAATCAATTAACCATTTTTCAGTTTTCAAAACACTTAAATTTTAATATCCGATTTGATAGTCAAGTAATTGTCTTTGAGGTAGGAATTTCTATCTTTAGTGTACTGATAAAAAAAGAATCAATTTCTCAGTTGGCTTACTGTCCAAAGAATTTGATCAGTTTTTAATGTGATCAAAAATTGTTATCCATGGATTGATTATTTTTTAAACAACTTTATTTAGGTACAGTTTATATACTCTAAAATTAACTATTTTAAAATGTACAGTTCAATAAATGTTGGTGAATTTACTGAGTTGTGCAACCATCTCCATAGTCCAGTTTTAGAACATTTTTATCTCCCCCCAACAAGATTCTTTTTTTTTTTTTTTTTTTTTTTTGAGACAGAGTCTTGTTCTGTCACCCAGGATGGAGTGAAATGGCCTGATGTCGGCTCACTGCAACCTCCATCTCCCAGGTTCAAGCAATTCTCCTGCCTCAGCCTCCTGAGTAGCTGGGATTACAGGCACCTGCCAGCACGCCTGGCTAGTTTTTGTATTTGTTAGTAGAGACAGGGTTTTGCCATGTTGGCCAGGCTGGTCTTGTACTCCTGACTTCAGGTGATCTGCCTGTCTTGGCTTTCCAAAGTGCTGGGATTACACTCGTGAGCCACTGTGCTGGCCAAGATTCTGTTTTTTTACAGTTAATTCCCATTCTCACCCAGCCCCATGAAGTCACCAGACTTTTTTCTGTCTCCATAGATTTGCTTTTTCTTGGAATTTCATATAAATGGAATGATAAAATGTGTGGGGGTTTTTTTGCATCTGGCTTCTTCACTTAGCATAATATTTTTGAGGTTTATCCTTGTTGTAGCATTTATCAGTGTTTCATTCCTTCTGATTGCTGAGTAATGTTCCCTTGTATTGATATACCAGTTCTATTTGTCCATTCACTAGTTGATGGACAGTTAGGTTGTTTCCAGTTTTTTGCTATTTTGAAAAATGTTGCTACGAATATTTGCATGGAAGTTGTTTTTCTAAGCAAGAAACTTTAGTTAGTAAACAGGGCAGTGAATAAAACATGTGGAAGAAGAGTGATTATATGAATTATGTGTATTGAGGAGAAAAAAGTATAATAAACAATCGGGAGATGCCTAAGGAAAAGGCATCTGGGTCCTGGGTCCTGGGCCCTGGATTCAATGTATACCCAGGAATCAAGGAGTTCTTGGAATCATACTCTTACAGAAACACAGAAGAAGCATGGGGAAAATTATTCAGGATTTGCTCTGATGGTTTAGCAGCATTTGATGACAGTTTTTAAGGAGTTTCTTAATGTTGGATCAATACAATATGTAGCCGATGCAGACTTTGATAACCCATCCGAGGTTGGAGATTGGAGTACCATTATGATCTCTCCTTATCATGAAGATAGAGGTGAAGGGCACATTTCAAAGTGAAAAATAAACTATGTGCTCAGATGCATTTGAGTCCAAATCCAGGCTCTGCTAATATCTATAAGGACTGTAAGGTCAAATTTCTCATCAGTGTCCATGGAGGCCATGGTACCTATCTAACAAGGCTGTTGTGAGGATTCGCTAAGATGCCTTATGGAAAGCACTTAGCATACGGCCTGGCACACAGTGAGTTCTGATGTTATTTCTTTAAGACTGGATTGTGCTTGAGAAGCCCAGAAACAGTGACATTGACTTCTGTTATTCCTGAGAACCTTTTACATCATTTCATTGGATGTTTCTGGCCTGAGATTCTGGCAAACAAAGGTATACGTTTTCTTTAGAGAGGATAAAAATGTTTGTGTAAGTGGAACCTCGTTAAAAAATATTGCTTATCACCCAGAATGTTATAGGCTGGTAGGAAGATTTAGTGCAAATCTCAAGGGAGTGGTTAGGACTTAGGGGGATCCACACTGGACCAATTAGTATGACAGGTTACTAACTTGTTTTGCATATAAAAATGTTGTCTAGGACTCTACAGAATTCTCCCTATTAATGGTTGACAGTCAGAGGTCCTTGGGTTTAATCAAAATTTAATACCTTGTGAGAGGAAATATGAAGAATACAAATTATCAGTAATAGACAATATGTCAAATGCAGTAATTGCCAATTTTAAAAAGTCTCCTTGTCAGCTTATCTACCTTGATTTGTAGTTAGGAACACATGGCCAGAGCTGTATTAAGCCTCTGAGGAAACAAAGGAATGAGATATATATTCTGTTGCTAGAAAATATATCAGAGATTGAACAAAGCCATAATATCTAAAATAATAAAACAGCATGTTTAAAAATATTTAAATCAGGGAATTTCTGATTTAAATAATTGAGCCCCCAAAAATTGAAGGCTCATACTTAGTCTGGTGCAGGGCAGATGAATCTTCCATGAACTGCCTTTATATTCACCCAAGCAGTAAATTAAGAAGGCTGAAGTCAGAATGAGTTCCAGAAATCTTTCTGTTGAGGAAAACCAGAATTTGAGGAAGGAGCAGCTATTAGATGTGCTTGTTTGTCACCAGAAGAATACAAACAAAGAAATATAGATGGGTTCAGAGTGCTACAGGTATCTTAGAGCAAACCAGATACTATTGACTTGGTGCTATATACTGTAAGGGAATAGCAAGCATGTTAGACGTTTTGGTATACTGACTTATTGGCTCCAATTTTATAGCCTTGTAGGCACAGCCATTACCATGCAGCTTTGGAATTCCTACACTAGAGGCATTGATGTTGGGTTTGAATATTTTGCTTCCTGTGGCCAATAGGATGCGAGCAGAGTGACCATGTACAAGTTCCAGGCTTAGTTCTTAAGAGGCATTTGTGTTTGCAGTGCTGTCTTTGTTTCTGCTGTTGTTATGAGAAGAAAATACTCTGGTCAGCCTGGTGGTCCGAGGAGGGGGAAGAGAGACGCCATATGAAACAGTTCTGGAATCACATTCAGCCTAAATCAGGGGACCTCTAGCCAACCCACAAATACACAAGCAAGAATAAGGGATTGCTGTTGAAAGCAGTTTTTGAAATTGTCAAGCAGCATTACTCTGACAATAGGTGGCTGACATAGATGGCTGTTTTATAGGGTTACTTGAAAAAAAAAGGGTGGGAAAACCTTAGTCTAAGGACTGTTAGATCTTCATGGTCACATTTGTTCTGAACCATTAATAGAAAGTCAAATTTTCTACAGAAACTGGAGCATCTACTATATCTAAAATTGATAGCCGGATTATTTGGAAGCACTAACACAACAGGTTTTCCACTGATGTATATAGGGTTACATCAGAAACCTATAGGAAAGAAACGTGCTCAGATTTTTGTTTTAGCTAATTATTTCTACCTCATGCCACCCACTCTGAAAAAGCTCTTCCTCTTTTTATATCCGTCCTCCTCAAATGTCAGAAGACTGGGAGTGAGACTACTTGTCAGGTTTTTGTTTTCTTATTTGAAGTCCTCTCTTTATAAATCTAGCTGGGAATCTCCACACTGTTTTCCATAGTGGTTGTACTAGTTTACATTCCCACCAACAGTGTAAAAGTATTCCCTTTTCACCACATCCATGCCAACATCTATTTTTTAAAAATTTTTTGATTATAGCCATTCTTGCAGGAATAAGGTGGTCTTGCATTGTGGTTTTGATTTGCATCTTCCTGATCATTAGTGATTCTGAGCATTTTTTCATGTTTGTTCACCATTTGTATATCTTCTTTTGAGAATTGTCTATTCATGTTCTTAGCCTACTTTTCGATATGATCGTTTGGTTTTTCCTCGCTGATTTGTTGGGGTTCCTTGTAGATTCTGGATATTAGTCGTTTGTCAGACGCATAGTCTGTGAAGATTTTCTCCCACTCTGTGGGTTGTCTGTTTACTCTGATGATTATTTCTTTTGCTGTGCAGAAGCTTTTTAGTTTAATCAAATCCCATCTATTCATCATTGTTTTTGTTGTATTTGCTTTTAGGTTCTTTGTCATGAAGTCTTTGCCTAAGCCAGTGTCTAGGAGGGTTTTTCTGATGTTATCTTCTAGAATTTTTATGGTTTCAGGTCTTAGACTTAAGTCTTTGATCCATCTTGAGTTGACTTTTGTATAAGGTGAGAGATGAAGATCCAGTTTCATTCTCCTACATGTGGTTTGACAATTATCCCAGCACCATTTGTAATGTGTCCTTTCCCCACTTTATGTCTTTGTTTGCTTTGTCGAATATCAGTTGGCTGTAAGTATTTGGCTTTATTTCTGGGTTCTCTATTCTTTTCCATTGTTCTATATGCCTATTTTTATATCAGTACCATGCTGTTTTGGTGACTGTAGCCTTTTTGTTTTCGTTTTTGTTCTTGAGACTGGGTCTCACTCTGTCACCTAGGATGGAGTGAAGTGGTGCAATGTTAGCTCACTACAACCTCCACTGCCCAGGTTCAAGTGATTCTCATGCCTCAGCAACCCGAGTAGCTAGGGTTAAAGGCATATGCCACTATGCCTGGCTAATTTTTGTGGTTTTTTAGTAGAGACAGGGTTTCACCACATTGGCGAGGCTGGTCTTCAACTCCTGGTCTCAAGTGATCCACCCACCTCAGCCTCCCAAAGTGCTGGGATTACAGGCATGTGCCACTGTGCCTGGCTGACTATAGCCTTATAGTATAGCTTGAAGTTGGGTAATGTGATACTTCCAGATTTGTTCTTTTTGTTTAGTCTACCTTTGGCTATTGAGGGCTCTTTTTTGGCTCCATATGAATTTTAGGATTCTTTTTTCTAGATCTTTGAAGAATGATGGTGGTATTTTGATGGGAATTGCATTGAATTTGTAAATTGCTTTTGGCAGTATGGTCATTTTCAAAATATTGATTCCACCCAACCATAAGCATGAGATGTGTTTCCATTTGTTTGTGTCATCTATGATTTCTTTCAGCAGTGTTTTGTACTTTTCCTTGTAGAGATCGTTCACCTCCTTGGTAGGTATATTCCTAAGTATTCCTTAAAGAACTAAAAGTAGATTTACCATCCCATCCAGCAATCTCACTACTGGGTATCTACCCAGAGGAAAAAAGTCATTATATAAAAAAGATACTTGCACACACATGTTTATAGCAGCACAATTCACAATTGCAAAAATATGGAACCAGCCCATGCAAAAATATGGAACCAGTCCAAATGGCCATCAATCAACAAGTGGATAAAGAAAATGTGATATGTGTGTGTGTATGAGTAGTATTCCACACATGGAATACTACTTGGCCATAAAAAGGAATGAAAAAATGGCATTCACAGCAACCTGGATGGAATTGGAGACCGTTATTCTAAGTGAAGTAACTCAGGACTGGAAAACCCAACATCATATGTTGTCACTCATAAATGGAAGCTAAGCTATGAGGATACAAAGGCACAAGAATGATACAATGTGCTTTGGAGACTGGAAAGGGTTGGGAGGTGAGGTATAAAATACTATACATTGGGTATAGCGTACACTGCTCAGATGATGGGTGCACCAAAAATCTCAGAAATCACTGCTAAACAACTTATCCATGTAACCAACCACCACCTGTTCACCAAAAACCTATTGAAATGAAAAACAAAAATAAAATGTAAACAATTAACTGTTTTTTTTTTTTGCTGCATTAATTTTCATTTATTAGCCTTGTGGAACAAGTCTGGAGTACCCCCTAAGAATTGGCAAGGCCTTCTGGCTTACAGCAAAGGAAAGACGGTGCGAGAGGTAAATAGGCAGCCCAACAATCCCTGGTAGAGTTGATTGGACACAGGAATTGGGACAAAGACTAAAGCCAGGTCTGAGTTGGAACTCTATCATTCCTAGTTGCTTTGTAAGGCCAACACTTCCATTGCTATCTCATATATCTAATTCCATCTTGTAATGTAACTAACAGACCCTATAATTTTGATTCTGAAAGTATTATAAGAATGTTGGAAAGACAGTCAAACATAAAGAAGAAAAATAAAAGCAGAAATAATACTACCACCTAGAGATAAGCTCTGCTAACATTTTGCTATCTGGTATGGTTTGGCTCTAATATGGTTTGGCTGTGTGTCCCTACCCAAATCTCATGTTGGATTATAATTCCCAGTGTTGGGGTAGGGACCTGCTGGGAGGTGATTAGATTATGGCGGCAGATTTCTCCTTTGCTGTTCTCATGCTAGTGAGTGAGTGCTCATGAGATCTGATGATTTGAAAGTGTGTGACACTTCCTTCTTCACACTCTGTCTCCTGCTATGCCATGCAAAAAAGGTGCTTGCTTCCCCTTTGCCCTTCCACCATGATTGAAAGTTTCCTGAGGCCTCCCCAACTATGCTTGCTGTACAGCCTATGGAACTGTGAGTTGGTTAAACCCCTTTTCTTCATAAATTACCCAGCCTCAGGTAGTTCTTTATAACAGTATGAGAATGGACTAATATACTATCTATCTTTAATTCTAATCTTTTTTTTCTCCTTGGGAAGTATATATTTCTTAAACAAAGTTGATTTTTAAATAAAAGTTATGATTCCCTAAGGTGTATCTTAAAAGATGTTAAAAGCCATTCTGTGACAAAAAGAATTCAGTGGCCCACTAATTTGAAAAACACTGTATTTTATGTCCCCCTTTCATGGATTAACAATCTCATAATTATATTAAGATTCTGGACATATTTACAGCAAAGAAATTTTATTTTATTTTATTTTTTCCAGTATACAAAATGTAACTTTATTTCTATTATGCATTTTTATCGCTGACCTAATGGCAGACAATTTAATCAACAATTCTACAGCTTTCCTCAGTCCAGTCCAGGAATGTTTGCCATTTTTCAAGATTCTTCCCCTTCTCCTTTCCTTCTCTCTTTCACTCTCAGGGTGGTCTAAGTTCTCCCAGCATATTGTCCTGGCTTTGGAGAAGGAGCTGGCAGTCCCCCTACTGTCCTCTGTCCCAGCCAGCCCTTTCCAAGGAGGCTTGATCCGTCTTGTGTTGGGTATTGGCTCTGGCCCCTGTTGCATCTGCTATTGAAGAACACACATCCCACCGTGCCCTGTGGTTGATAAGTCCGTATATTCTAAGTCTTCCTCTGCCAAACTATCCATGATCAGCCAAACATCAAGTAGCTTTCCTACTCTTAGTCAATCCTTAGTCTCCTCTCAAGGAGACTTACAAACCTTGGAAACTTCCTCAAGGCACAGGAGCCTAGGGTGTGGAGAAGCTATTTTAGGTTCTGTCTCTGCCTATATCTACCTTGCTACCATGTTTTTCCCACTGTGGCTGCCCTGCGTTGACACAGAGAAATCAGCAAGACTTTCTTCTCTCAGCATTCCAGCAAGAAAGATGAAAACACATTTGCTCAGCTGCCAGATACTTAAATTCACCCAGGAGGCCCTGTCATTTCCTCCACTGCACCCTAAGAGGGGATAGGTAGAAAGCCCTTTTCTCAGGGACCTTCACTAATGACTCACTGTCTTATTTTCCTCTCTAAGTTCTCTCTAAGCCCTTCCATCAGCCTAGAAACTAACCTAACTTTTCTCTCTGTCTTGGAGCCTTACTGTTTATGGTATAAATTCTAGGCTGTGAATTTGTACCATAACCTCTCTCAGAAAAATCTTTTCTCTCTCCAAGTTATTCACCTGCCATCAGGTTACCTGGTGTGGATTCTGGAGATATGAGTTTGAGGCTTTATTTCATACTGGATTCTTAGATGTTTTATCTTCACTAGGAAAATAAGCTTCAGCCTTGGCCAATGATAATACTGGAAAGTCAGCAGGGTAGACCCCAGTTTCAGTGATAACACTTCTAACTCTGTGATTCTGGAAATATTCACTATCTTCCTTGAGCTTCAGTTTCCTCATTGATAAAACAGGGGATAGTTGTGCCTCAGCCACAGGTTTATTGTGAATAGTTATTAAAAGCAATAGCTTTGCCACATCGATACAGTGCCCAGAACACTGTAAGTACCCAATGCATAGGAATCCCTTACAACTAACATCAGGATCAAATTGCATAACAGTTAACTTTTAAGAATAATAAAACTACATAATACTGACTACCTATTTAGCATAAGAAAAGCTCAAATTGAGTCTTTTAAAATGAAAAAAAAAATGCATTGGAGATGAACTGATGCATGTGGACGAGTAAATGTGTTACAAAAATAGGTAAAAAAGTGATCTTCTCTTTCTTTCCATTCTCACCTTCACTGAATCCCCCATAAGTGGCAGCCAGGGAAGGGTGTGACTCAGAACTCCCTCCAGGAGAGAACTTACTGCAGGGAATGCGTTTTTGATAGTTTCTAGACGCAGGAAACTCCTCCCAATGGCAGGAGTTACAATAGGTTCGGTCAGTGGGAGTCCAACCTGCAGGACACATGTGTAGACTCCATTTCTGTCTCCAAGGCCACTCCGTTCATGTGCCCATTGTGCCAGTTCCAGAGTGACAAAGGGTGGCTAACCCACGTTATCTGTCTACTTGGTTAACCAGGGCCTCTTCCATAGAAGATGCTTTCTATGGGGCATTAATGTGGCTACAGAAATCTTCACACTTTGACTGACTCCCATATGTTGGTCCACATGTTTCTCCCCAGACATCCTTGTCTCTGATCTTCCAATCCTTTCTTCCTAGGCTCCTGAACAAATGGCAAGGCTATTGGCCACTGCCTAGAAATCTGAATATATTCTCACATCAGGTCACTTCTCCTTCCAAGCAAAGCAGATAACCAGATGTACTGCTCACAGCTCTCCCATGGGGAAGACTCTTCTTCTACACCATCTTTCAAGGCCACTTCTGGATGTGGCTCTAATGCAACTGATGTCCTTTTCGACCTTATTCCCACATACCAAGGTAGCCCATCTATAAACCAAGCATGAGTTTTTTCCTTCTCCTGCTGGTCACATGGGACCCTTTATATGACCATCGACATGAGTGACACTGACGCACCCATGGAGGACCACATGGGGAGATCTGGACTGATCTGCTAATTAACGTTCTTATAGCTCCGGCCCTACTCAGACATCATCCCAGATGGACTGTTCCACCTTTTGAATGCTGCCAGCCTTTCAAACTGTATTCCTCAGGTGCTCTGATAGATCCAGCTTATAATAGGCAAGTCCAGGACGTGGTCATTCAGTGTCCCATGCTCAATTGTTGCTTTTCTACAGGAGCCCAGTAACATGCCAGGAGCTGTTTCCCAGAAAGTGTATAAGTCTCTGCTGCAGATGGCATAGCCTTGCTCCAGAAGCCCAGGGCCAGTGCTCCGATTCTCCCTCTGAAGTTTTTTAATATTATTATTATTATACTTTAAGTTCTAGGATACACGTGCATAATGTGCAGGTTTGTTACATATGTATACTTGTGCCATGTTGGTGTGCTGCACCCATCAACTCATCAGCACCCATCAACTCGTCATTAACATCAGGTATAACTCCCAATGCAATCCCTCCCCACTCCCCTCTCCCCATGAGAGGCCCCGGTGTGTGATGTTCCCCTTCCCGAGTCCAAGTGATCTCATTGTTCAGTTCCCACCTATGAGTGAGAACATGCGGTGTTTGGTTTTC
>NW_012106097.1:963454-983824 GCF_000951045.1 Mandrillus leucophaeus | reverse complement strand
GGATGTCTCCCAGTTAGGCTACTCAGGGGTCAGGGACCCACTTGAGCAGGCAGTCTGTCCGTTCTCAGATATCAGCCTCTGTGTTGGAAGATCCACTGCTCTCTTCAAAACTGTCAGACAGAGTCATTTACGTCTGCAGAGGTTTCTGCTGCCTGTTGTTGTTGTTGTTGTTGTTGTTGTTTAGCTGTGCCCTGTCCCCAGAGGTGGAGTCCACAGAGACAGGCAGGCCTCCTTGAGCTGCTGTGAGCTCCACCCAGTTTGAGCCTCCCAGCAGCTTTGTTTACCTACTTAAGCCTCAGCAATGGCGGGCGCCCCTCCCCTAGCCTCGCTGCTGCCTTGCCATTAGATCGCAGACTGCTGTGCTAGCAATGAGGGAGGCTCCGTGAGTGTGGGACCCTCCCTGCCAGGTGTGGGATATAATCTCCTCGTGTGCCCGTTTGCTAAGACCCTTGGTAAAGCACAGTATTGGGGTGGGAGTTACCCGATTTTCCAGGTGTTGTGTGTCTCAGTTCCCCTGGCTAGGAAAAAGGATTCCCTTCCTCCTTGCGCTTCCCTGGTGAGGCCATGCCTTGCCCTGCTTCAGCTCTTGCTGGTCGGACTGCAGCAGCTGACCAGCACCAATTGTCCGGCACTCCCTAGTGAGATGAACCCAGTACCTCAGTTGAAAATGCAGAAATCACCTGTCTTCTGTGTCGCTCCCGCTGGGAGCTGGAGACTGGAGCTGTTCCAATTTGGCCATCTTGCTCCACCCCCTCAGCAAAGAAATTTTAAATCTCAAATTTTATTACCTACAAAACACTATTTTTTTTTTTTTTTTATAGAAACCTACTAAAATCTTGTGGGCCTCCATAGACTACCAACTTGGAAACACTGGTTTAAGATGCTTATCTCTTTTAATTTATTTTGCCTGGTGGCTGGTGAATCCTTTTCATTGATAGACTCAGATCTTTCTTTGGATTAGGAAAGTTTTCTTCTGTTATTTCTTTGGCTGTGGCTTCTGCTCTTTTTTGTAGAATTAATATAATTATATTGGATCTGCTGAAATTTTTGCATATCTCAGCTTCATTTTCATTATCATCTAATAATTTTTCTCTTTCAAAATTTTCAAGATTATTTTCTACTTGATTAATTTAGTTACCTGCAATCTCTAATATGTGGAAATACAGTTACACATATTTTCAAGAAATGTCTATTTTCAAAAAGGCAGATACAATTTGGGTGGCTTATTTAAATGTAAATCCATTTTCGCTTACTTTCTGTCAGAGTTTTTATTTAGAAATTAAGGTCTAAATGTTGTTTACTTTTTTAATAGTTTAAAACTTGCATTTAAAGTTTGATATTTTCTTTGAAACTCCCCCTCACTGAATTAGAGTAAGAAGTAAAAACCTAGTAGCAGGGAAGGAAATGAACTCTCCTAGACATTGGGGTCTGTGTGAAGATGCCACACCAGAATGGGAATAAATGTGGCTACAACAGGAGCCTGCAAAACTTATGGATTCTAATGGAAAAGAAGAAACTGCCTTTTGCCTGGAATTTCCTGATGTGGCCCCAAATAGCTATCCCTCTCATGCCCTTAGACATGCCTTTCCATACATGTAAGGTAAATATATGTATAAGAAAATTGCAGTGTCAAGTCGACATAGGCATAATTATGTATAAGCATGTATACAATACACAGAGATCTTATACCACACACAATGTTCCTTCTCTAAAGGTATAGTAAGAATCTTTAGTCAGTGTGACTTACAGAAGCATTCCTGCAGAGGGTTCATTTTATTCCCTGCTAGAGAACATAGCTTCACTCTACTGATTCATTTCTGAGAGTCTTGTGGTGTCCTTGACCCAGGCTGATCTGCCTGGGATGTGCCTTCTTTTTATCAAGGCCTTTATTATTCATAGATTTTATATCCCTGGACACTTCAAGTTTACTTGAAGTGCTGTTTTTAAAATTTGATTTCTAAGGTAGCTTTGTTTTCTCCAATCTACCCTGCAAAAGTTCCTGCTGTTATGCCACTCGTTACTCCAAAAGTGCATTTTCTCTCCTATGAGTGCTCTTTGCATATCTTTTTTCTTTGCCCTGTCATGACTCCATTTTATCTGGCTCTGTTGTTTTCCATGGTTGGTCTAATTATGACAAGGCTCCAATCAGGATTTTGACATAAGGGGTTATTTCTTAATATACACTAGGCTGAAAAAAATGATTTCTCAAAAATGAAACAATCCTAGCTAGAACTCAAGGGCTAACTGTCATCACTTCATACCAGTGTCACTTAGGCTTCATGGGCATTCAAAGTTTCTGGCCATACGAGAATGAAGGCAATTTTGATGAAAGTAGCAGACATAGCTCAGGGTTTACTACTGTCTTGAACCTCAACATCAAAATATTCTTTTCTGCGAATTTAGATTAAAGGCATTTATTTTCAAAATGTTTGCTTTCTTCTTCAAAGAAACACGATATTTCAGAGTAAAGTTTAAAGTGAAACACTTTTTAGGAACAAAATAGCTCACTGGTGCTTAACTGTTATAACCTCCTATAAGCTAAATATTTGCCTTTGTATAGTTCTAATTATCTTTGTTTCTCTTCCAGTCCCTGGTTACCCAGATGCCCTTCATAGCTTTGGGCTCAGGTGCTTCATTCTACTCTTTGATCAGTTTTAAGATAGGGTTACTAGATAAAATACAGAATGCCCAATTCAATTTGAATTTTACAGAGACAATGAATAATTTTTTTAGTGTAAGTACATCTTATACGTTAGAATAAGTATGCATGAGGAATACTTTTTACTAAAAAAAATCCATTATTAAATTTGACAAAAGAAGCACAATGAAAACTACACAACATTGCTGAAAGAAACTTAAGATCTAAACAAATAGAAAGACATTCCTTGTTCATAGATGAGAAGATTAAATATTGTTAAGACAGCTATACTCTCCAAACTGATCTATAGATTCAGTGTAATCTATATTAGAACACCAGATGGTTCTTTGCAGAAATTGACAAGCTGATCCAAAAATTCATGTGGAAACTCAAAGAACTCAGAATAGCCCAAACTTTTTTGTTCTTGGAAAAAAAGAACAAATTGGAGGACACACTTCCCACTTTCTAAACTTAATACAAAGCAACAGTAATCAAGGCAATATGGTATTGGCATGAGGATAGACATAGATTAATGGAAAATAATTAAAAGTTCAGAAGTAAACTCATGTATCTATGGCAGTTGATTTCCAACAAGACTGCAAAAACAATTCAGTGGGAGAAAGTCTAGTATTTTCAACAAATGGTGCTGAGACAATAGGATTGCCATATGCTGAAGAATAAAGTTGGACTCTTAACTCACACTATATAGAAAAACTAACTCAAAATGGATCAAAAACTTAAGTGTAGGAGCCAAAATTATAAAACTCTTAGAAAGAATATTGAGAGAAACTTTTGTGACCTTTGATTTGGCAATGGATTCTCAGACATGACACCAAAAGCACAGTGAACAACAACAAAGAGATAAATTGAACTTCATTAAAACTAAAAGTTTTGTCCTACAAAGGACACTATGAAGAAAGTGAAAAGGTAACCCACAGAATAAGGGAAAATATTTGCAAATTATGTGTCTGACAAGGGACATGTACCTAGAATATATAAAGGACTCTTGAAACTCAAAAATAAAAAGACAAACGAATCAAAAAATTACCAAATATCTGAAAAGACATTTCTCCAGAGAAGATAAACAAATGACCGATAAACATATTAAAAGATGCTCAACATCATTAGTCATCAGGAAAATGCAAATGAAAACCCCAATAAAATACTACCTCACACACACTGGGAAGTCTATAATAAAAAAGTCAGATAGTAAATATTGGTGAGGATAGAGAAGCCTCATACATGCTATGGGAATGTAGAAAGGTCCTCAAAAAATTAAAGGTAGAGTTTACAAATGATCTAGCAATTTCACATCAGCGTATACCCAAGAGAGATGAAAACATATGTCTATGCAAAGACTTGTACAGAAATGATCATAGTGGCATTATTTGTAATAGCTAATGTGTGTAAACAGCTCAAATGTCCATCAACTGATGAATGGGTGAACAACATTTGTATTCCCATGCAATGCAACATTACTCAGCTATAAAATTGAATGAAGTCCTGATACATGCCACAACATTGATGAATCTTGAACCATTATGCTAGTCATAAAATATCACAAATTATATGATTCCATTTATATGAAATGTCCAGAAAAGACAAATCTATAAACAATAGAAAAAAGATTAGTGGTTATCTAGGATTGGGTAGGGAGTGGAGATGGATGTTTGGGGGTTGATAGCTAATGAATATGGGTTTTCTGTCTGAGGAGATTAAAGTGTTCTAAAATTTACCATGATGATGGCTGCACATATCTATGAGTATACTAAATATCATTCAATTGTACACTATAAATAGATATTTTATGGTATGGTATATGAATTATATATAAATAAAGCTGTTACAAAATAATGTACTCATTGTTATTTGAAATTCAAATTTAACTGGGGGTCCTGTATTTTTATGTGTTAAATCTGGCAACTTTATTTTAAGAGAAAAGTGCTAATTACCCTTAGCAAGTGCAATTCCCTGTTTCTCAGTACTGCCACTCTTCTGTCTTCTTTAGCCCAGAGGAACTACTCTGCACCCCTCCAATCATGTTTGTCTTGCTGTCAGAACAACCTGCTCTTCCTATCCTTGGTGGCTATATCAGCCCTGCTGCAGGATGGAAGTCTAACTTGTATTCTGCTATTGAGAGAATTAAATTCCCTTTAATGCCCTGACATTTTAAAATTTTCAAAATGAATAGAAAAGGTTTTGAGCAACCTCATATAGTGGTTTCTTCCCAGCTTGAGTAATCTTATTCCTTTAATTGAGGTTAGCTATGAAATTAGAGGCATTTTGAGGATTTTGACTTTTTCCCCTTTTCCTTTTCAGCCCATGGCTCTCAAACATAGTTGCATGTTAACATCACATGAAGAGATTTTAAAAATCCAGATGCCCAAGCCACATCCCAAGCCAATTAACTTATAAGCTCTGAAGGTGGAGCCCTGGTATCAGTAAGTTTTAAAGCTTTCTGTGTGATCTTTATTGTATTTATCCAGATGCAATATTCATACAAGTCACCCAGAAACTTGTAAAACTGCAGATTCTGATTCAGTGAAGCCAAAGACCCTGCATTTCTAGTACGTTGCAAGTAGAAAGCAAAGCTGTTGGTCCATATACTATTCTTTGAGTATCAAAGCTTAATAGCATTAGAGAAGGATGAATGAAATAGGATTGCAGATGTGGCATAAGTTATAGAGGCTCACCCTTAGTAACTCTACTGTACCCACTTGAGACCTGCTGCTTTAAAAGTCTAAGGTTATAAATTTAACAACAGCAACAACCCCCTTTTATTGAGTGATTAGTACATGCTTTGTGCTCTACATACATTACTTCATTTAAGGCTCAAAACATCCCTACGGAGTAGTCCTGTTGATGTTCCACCCTGTATTTTCTTGGTCGACTTCTGAGTTCACCTCAGACCACAGTGAATAGCTTCCAAACAAGTTGCCTACCTTCAGCACCCGAGTCCCTCAGCTCCTTTGCCTGAGGACTTTCTCCAAAGCCACAGGATTGGGCTCCGCCCCGTGCAGGGAAGAATGGAATGCCAAGCACTGGACTGTCATGATTTGTTTCTAATGTACAGTTTGAACGAAAGAATGTTATAGCAGTTTTATCAATAATAGTCCCAAGCTGGACACAATCCAAATGTCCATCAGCAGGAGAGTGGATAATTCAATTATAGTTTATTCATACCATGAAATCCCACATAGCAATAAGAAAATGAATTACTGCTGCATGCACAACATGGATGATTCTCACAGACATATGTCAGGCAAAAAACCCCAACAATTATGAAGGTCAAGAGCAGACAAAAGTAATCAATGATGATAGAAGTCAGAACAGTAGTTATTTGAGGAGAGCAGCATTAAGGGGGAAAAGTGCATCGATTACGGTAGTGGAAATGTTCCATATCTTGACCTGGTTAATGGTTTCGTGGGTGTAAATACTCATCAAGCAACACTCTTTAAAAATTGTGTACTTGATGCACTCTCACTGTACGCTTGTCACTCCTCGTCACAGCTGCTATGGCGAATATGGCATCTTTACCGATCAGTTCAGCACATCCCCTGGCACTTGGTATGCAGCTATTGATTTAGCGAATACATCCTTTTCAATTCCCAACAGGTAAGAGGATGAAAACTGTTTTTATTTACATAGGAAGAACAGCAGAACATATTTGATTTCTTGTCCCAGGACTAAATTAACTTTCCTGCCTTCTTTGATAAAACATATTCCAAAGGGATACTAATTCTTTTACATTCACAGAACATTGTTTAGTACTCCATGATATTGATCACATTAAATTAACTAGACTTGGTGAGCAGAAAATGACAAGTTCTCTGGATGCCCTGGTAAGATACACATGTGTCAGAAGGTGTGAGAAAACCTCTTCCAAGATCCAGGGGTTTCCCCCATATGTACAGTTTGTAGGGATCCAATATTCTGGGGCATGACAGAATTCTCTCTAAGAAAATGGACAAAATACTGCACCTACAGAAAGGAAAAAGAGCAGCCTTATCAATCCCCCTCAGAGAACCTGTCACCAGCAGTATCATGCCACCCCTTCAGAGGTCTGGGTCCTAACTTTGTAGGTCCCCTTCTTCAAGCTTCTACATTTTAAAAACCTCATCTTCCCTTTCTTTGTCCAGCCCCAGGGGCAATAGCTGCTTCCTATTTCTTGCAGATATTATCTCTGTTACATCAGTGTTCCCATTCTGCCTTTCCAGTTCTCCAATGACTGTTTAGGCAATGTTCTGTGAAAATAACCAGTATAGTGGTTTCTGTCTTTCCTTTCTTCCTGTTAGGATTCAACCAGAGAAATGGAATTAGTAGGACGATTTATTGCAAGGAATTGGCTTATGTGATTATGGGGCCTGGCAAAGCAAGTCTGAAATGTGCTGGGCAAGCCATCAGAAACAACAGGCATTAGGAACTCTCTGGCATGAGCTGAAGCTTCTATCTGAAGGCAGAATTTCTATTCTTCAGGGCAGCCTCAGTTCTGCTCTTAAAGTCTTTGAATTGATTCCATCAGGCCCACTCAGAGTATCTAGGATAATTTCCCTTACTGAAAGTCATCTGATTATGAACTTTAATCACATCTACAAAATATCTTCACAGTGACACTCAGATGAATGTTTGACTGAATAACTGGAAACAACAGCCTAGCCTTTTACACATAAAACTGACAAATAGCGTCTAGCTCTGAGTTCCCCCAAAGCCGTGGTAGACATTTCCCATACACAGTGAGAGTTTCTCACATCAAGTGTCAAAGCACCTCTGTTGCTTTCCCTGAGGGCTTTCTCAAGCCACAGGAGTATGTGTTTCACATGATACTTCTGAAATGGGATTGAGCCCTGTTGTGCATGGTGGTAGCCTGCCTATTAATGCACTGATGCACTCTCTATTAGCATTTCTCTTGCCCTTGTCTCAGTTTCCCCACTCCCTGACTTGTGCTTTCTGGGGCCACTTCCAAATAAATTACCAGCATCCAACTCCATTATTCAACATCTACTTTTGAAAAAACACCAACTATGACAAGTAAGCATCATTATCAACTCCATTCTGTGCCTTCCTTTATTCCATACCAGGCAAATGATCTCTTAATTTCATTATATCAAGTTACTCCCCTACTTAAAATCTTTTTATGATGTCTTAACAATTAGAATAAACTTCAAACTTTTAACTGAGGCTTAAAATACCTACCTGGCCTGCCCTGGCCTGGGCCTCCAATGTCATTTCCCATTATGGTCCCCTCACTCACTTTCAACCACTCTGGCCTTCTGCTTGCTCCCCAGTCCCACAAGGTCATCCTTTGTGGGGCTCATGGCCTTTGCACTTGCTGTTCTGTCTTACACATTCTCACCCACATTTTTACGTGGTGGCTCCTTCTCAACAATCAGACCCGTCCGAAATGCCTCTTCCTCAGAGAGACCCTCCTGCATCACCCTGACTGACATAACATCCTGTCTTCCAGGACTTACAAATGTATTACTCTCCCTACACCAACATCTTTCTTTTAGGACTTTTTACCATCTGAAGTGATCTTTGATTTCAACTTGCTTATTGGTTGTCTCTTTTTACTCTATGGGTAAAGTTGGTCTCTTTTGACCACTTTATCCTTAGGGGTCGGAATAGTGCCTGGGACGTTGCAGACCCTTGTTAAAGATTAGGTGAATTAATAAATGATTATAAATATGCACATAGCTTAAAAACTTGAAAGCCTCTTTAGGCAACATCTGTGAGCAGGGATAAGGGATAACAAAGGTGGAGTAAACATGAGCTTTACAAGCACTGGAGGTGGGGGTCAGGATACAGAGAGGTCAAGGTTGTTCCCATGCCTATATGGATCATGAAATGATCCTAGTTAAGAGTAAGAACAAAACAGATGAAAAATCTTTGTTGTTTAGGTGGGAGTGACTAAAGGATTGGTAGATGACAAGTAGAGAGATGAAATTTAAAATTAGGTCTTTAGATTTTTTTTTCCAAAAAATCCTCCCCGTGTTCTCCTCACACCAAATATTCATTGTGTTGTTGATGCCAATGACAATTCAATAATTTTATTGTTAGTTGTAGTTTTCCCTAATCTATTTCAAACATAGAATAGGTCTCACACATAGTATGTGCTCAATAAATATTTGTGTAGTGTGATTGTTAATTTTATGTGTTAACTTGATTGGGTTAAGGGATGCCCAGAGAGCTGGTAAAACATTATTTCTGGGTGTGTCTGCAGGGTGCTGGTGGAAGAGACTAGCATTTGAATCAGTGAACTAAGTAAAGAAGACCCACCCTTACCAATGTGGGGGGCAGACATCATCCCATCCATTGAGGACCTGAATAGAACAAAAGGCAAAGGAAGGCCAAATTCTCGCTCTCTATCTTTGAGCTGGAACATCCCGCCTCTTCTGCTCTCAGACATCAAAGCTCCTGTTTCTCAGGCCTTTGACCTCAATCTGAATCATACCACTGGCTTTTCTGGTTCTTCAGCTTGCAGACAGCAGATAGTAGGACTTCTTGTCCTCTATAAACGTGTGAGCTAATTCTCATAATAAATCTCCTATAAGATTATGTATATATGTATGTATGTCTGTGTGTGTCACGGTTCTCCAAAGAAGCAGAACTAACATCTTAGAAATAGAACCCATGCACTAGTCAGGGTTCTCCGGAGAAACAGAAGCCTATGAGAACAGGGTTTAGAGTGATTGTGTAACTTACCCAAAGATACCAAGTAAAATACTGACAGAGCTGAGATTTGACTTCAAGTTCCATTCCCTTAACTGTTAAACAATACTACCTTTGTCTAAAGACTAATTTAGCCAATAGATTTATGTGGAGTGTTTTTTTTTCAGAGTTGCATTTGTATATGTATAAAAATTTCTCCGAATACTTTGAAAGTAAGATCTGAAAATTAAACAGATCTTTGGAAATTTTGGAGCTGAGATGGAGAAGGCCAGGAAGCATTTAAACCAGGGCTATGGTTAATGTCATTTGTAGCCTGAGAATATGACTGAGGAAGAGGGAACTTAGAGGCTGCTTTAGCGGGGCTCACTCTTTCAACCTCATAGGGAGGTTGTAGTGGGGTCTCATTCAGTGACAGTGAAGTCCCTGGAAGTTCTGTTCCATTCTCTCTACTCATTATTCAGACCTCAGCCATGTCACTTAATCTTTCAATTTGTTGCTCCGTAAAATGTGAAAAAAAAAAAAAAAAAGCAACTGCTCTGATCTTCCATAAGCAGCTGCTCTGAGAGCATACTTGGAACTGCTTGCAGCTCTTTGGAGGAAGGTGAACTATTTACTGGTATTACGTCTGCCTTCGGTAGGCTTACCTTGACAATATCTATGATGTGTCCCTAGTGTGCCCTGATGAATAAAGATCCTGAAGTGAAAAATGTAAAGCAACATGGTCTGTGGTGGAAACACCCATCACACAGCAGCCCGTCCCATCTGAGGTCCAAACTTTCCTGGCCCTGACTCCTTGCTATCAAGTAGAGGAGATATATTTACCAGAGAAAATTCAGGGTATCTGGATCCGGTGTATTCTATCTGGAATTGCCAAGCCCAAGACAAAAATCCTGAAGTAATCCTGAAGCTATTTCTGACCTTGGGCACAGGCTTTGTATTACATGAGCATTTAAAATTTCAGAACATTTTCACTTAAGGACTCCTATATTCCTTACCACAAGCCCTCACCTCAGTTCTCCCAACAGTAAAACCAGAAGCATAGCCTGTAATGACTGTTCAAGTAATATCATTTATCTTTCATTTCTACAAATTTCCAGTCCTAACTACAAATCTCTGGAGAGATCAAGCAAGGCAAAAAGAAATCTATCTAGTCTTGATTGAGGTTTACTGGTTTCGGTGTGGCCTGGGAAGTAGATAAATCAGTGGTCCCTTGGCCTATGTCTCTCTCCCTCAAGTCAAACACAGGTTGGGAAGGATGTACCAAGCTTTCTGAGAGGCAGGTTTCCCATAGGAGGCTGTTAATGGCCTGTCATGTGCTTTTTTTGGCAGAGCAGTGAGGAACTCTTTGAGGGCCTCAAACACACTGGGAACCCCAAAATAAAAGGAATTAGTAACCAAGATTAAAATTATGTTGCGATGGTTTGCTTCAGTGCTGAGGCTCTCCTGTGGCAACTCTATAAACTGAGGTGGATTTCTCAGCAAATAATTTATCTCTCTGGCCTACATGATGGGAGAAACACTCAGATTGAGTGACTTTCTTTTCCCCTTGGACTCTCAATGCCCATGCGCATCTTCCTTTGGATGGTAATACTGCATTCATGCTGAAAGACATTTTTGCTTCAATAAATTAAAAATGATAAGGATCAATTTACATTCTTTCTTTTTGTATTTTCCTAATGAAAAATGAGTATTTGGTTCTCTGTTGTATTGCTATTATTCATATCCCTTAACTTTTTATTTGATATGCAAAAATGTGTTGAAAAATCCAAGGGCCACAGACTAGCAGCTACAAAAAGAATATTTTCATTTTTCATGTGATATTATTTCAGAGTTGTTGTAATGACCATTTTCTATTGTAATAAAACATTTTGTTAAAAAACCATCCTTTGTTATAGTTCTATCTGACCATAAAAGTGTCAAAAGGATGATTCTTCTTTCTATACTTCTTTTGCCTTTTAATAAAAGGCCAACAATCTCACTAATCTCCACATGTTATTTGAGAATATATTTCAAAAAATGAAAATACAATCAATTGAAGCAAATCTCACTATGTGCAGCAATAGAAAGAAGAGTTTAGGCTGGCTAAAGTGTTCGAAAATATCATGGCTTAATCAAAATTCAGATTCTTGAATAAGATGGGTTTTCTTCTTCCAGGTGTTGAAAACCTATCATGACTTTCCTTTTTATGAACAACATTTGGCAGCCATTTGACAATTCTTATAATAGAACTCAGTGGGAATATGAAGAAGGCTTTGGAGTTTTTGTAAGCATAGGAAGGTATATCTCCTGGGAAGTAGCACTATCACACCGTAATCAATTCATGCAAAAAGCAGAGAAACACACACACACACACACACACACACACACACACACAAATATCTATATGGCAAAACAAGAAATCTGGAAAAAAAAGGGAACATCATGTCTGATGTGTGTGGCAGCTAACCTCCAAGATGACTCTAATAATCCCTGCCTCCTGGTGTTCATGTAGCATCGTCTTTTCCCACATTGAGTGGGGCTGACTGGTGTAACAAATAGAGTATCATTGTAATGATAATTTGTGTCTTCCAAAGCTACGTTTTAAAAGATCTGTGACTTCTGCTTTGTTCTTCCTTGGATCACTCAATCTGAGGGAAGCCATCTGCCCGGTTGTGAGTAGCCCTATGGGATGAAGATTTTCTTGTTTTCTTTTTTTTTCTTCAACTTCTAAGTTTCAGGGTACATGTGCAGGATATGCCGGTTTGTTACATGGGTAAACATGTGTCATGGTGGTTTGTTGTGCGCATCAACCCATCACCTAGGTATTCAGCGCAGCATCCGTTAGCTATGCTTCCGGATGCCCTCCCTCCCCCCATCCCTCACCCCAGCACCGACAGGCCCCAGTGTGTGTTGTTCCACACAGTGTGTCCATGTGTTCTGGGATGAGGATTTTCATTGCAGCATATTTGTGGTAGTGGGTAGTTGGAGGTAACCCAGGTGTCAATTTTTGCAAAAGTGATGGACTAAGTGTAGTGATCACTTAATATTAAATACAATGATTAAACACAAAAGATTAGAACTATATACATCAATATAGTTGGATCTTAAAAACAGTGCATTGTCAGAAATAGAACGCAACATACATCATTCATGTAAATAAAAATTCACAAAATGACAATACACATTTTGCAAGGACATACTCACATGAAAAGATATACATAAAATATGTTAAAATGCATGTCTATTGCAAGAAGAAGAAAAATGAATGGTGTATGGAAATAAAATAAATAAATGAATTAAGCAAGAGAGGGGATCTTACTAGGCCTTGAATAGAGGGATGTGATTAACTCAGTCCTTTGCACTAGAGGTCCAAAACTAGTTAGAAAAAAAAAAGTTGGAAAAATACATTTAGACTTTGAAAAAGAGGGCATATGAAAGAGTGGTAGTAAAAGAGAAGAGGAGCATTCAACGACACCACAGACCAGTTTCAAAACAAGGTGGTGTCTTTGGTACAGATCTGGGTTGCCGTTCCCGGAATGAAAAGCATATCAACAGCAGGGTGTGGAGAGGGTGGTTCCAACTGCTAATCAAGAACTTCCTGATTTTAGCTTCCACCATGAGTCCCCTGCATCTGTATGTAGAGAACACATTGCAATGTAAAGTTTCTTGTGAATGAAGAAGGGATATGAAAAAGAAGTTTGGAAAATAATGTCTTTATTTTCAAAAGTACCCTTTTTGTTGTTTCTCATAAATCGCCCAATGTTTGCTTCCTGAGTTATTGGTACAATTCCAAACCAGCCGTTTTGTTGATTCTGGAAAGGAAATAGTCAAATATCATGGGGAAAACTGTATAATTTTAATTTTCCATAATCTTTCAAATGAGATTGTGACCTGATATTTCGTTCCATTATCACAGCTTTAACTGCATTTTATGTTTTAAAAAATGATGGAGACTTTATAAATAGCAAAGGAAAATTCAGAAATCCACTTCTTACTGCATCACTCTAATACAAAAACAGCTTTTATTTCTTTGGTTCTCCCCCGAGCTTTATGAATTGGCCTAATGAATCTCAAATATCATAAGCATAGGAAGCCTTGGGGGAAGAGGATTGAGGTGGCAACTTTTCAATTCAATTTTTGCATAACTTGAACAATATACTCAGGATTGTGATAAGCCCAATACAAAAGGTATAAAAAGTTAGAATATCCTGTCTTGAGAGAAATTACATGCTTTTCGAATGGATAAGAATTACTACATTGTGAAATTTCCCACTCCTAGCTTTATTGAGGTATAATTGACAAAATTATTAAAAACTGTATATATTATTAAAAACTGTATTAAATTATTTATTATTTAATTATTAAAAACTGTATATATTTAAGGTATTATTATTTAATACATAACTGTATTAAATAATAACTGTATATATTTAAAAAATAACTGTATATATTTAAGGTATTATTATTTAATTATTAAAAACTGTATATATTTAAGGTACAGAATGTGATGATTTGATATGCATGCACATTGTGAAATAATTATCATAATCAAGCCAGTAAACACATGCAACACCTCACATAATTATCCTGTTTTTTCCTATGTGGTGAGAACATTTAAGACCCACTTTCTTATTTCAAATTTCAAGTACGCAGTACAGTACTAATAACTAATAGTCACCATGCTGTGCTGACTGTTGGATCCCAGAACTTGTTCATCTTATAATTGAATTTGTACCCTCTGATCAACATCTCCCCTCCTTCCTCCACTGCCCCCACCCCCCAGCCTCTGGCAACCACCATTCTACCTTCTGCTTCTATGAGTTTTACTTTTTTAGATTACACATATAAGTGAGATCACCCAGTATTTGTCTTGGCTGAGTCTGGTTTATTTCACTTAGCATTATATTTTCCAAGTTCATCCATGTTGTCACAAATGGAAGAATGTCCATCTTTATTATGGCTGAATAGTATTCCATTCAACACTTTTTCATTATCCACTCATCTGCTGGTGGACACTTAGATTGATTCCATATCTTGGCTATTGGGAATAATGCCACAATGAACATGAGAGTGCAGATCTCTCTTTCAGATACTGATATCATTTCCTTTGGATATATACCTAGAGTGGGAATGCTGGGTCTAGTTTTAATTTTTTTAGGAAACTCCAGAATATTTTCTATAGTGGCTGTACCAACTATTGTGAAAAGTTAAAGGTTTATTCAACCTGGTGTTGTTGATGTCCAACCACATAGACCCTCAGCCTGTTCTGAGTTTACCTGTGGCCACAGGGGTCAGTTCCCATCAAGTTGACAGCTTTGCCCTGAATGGGTTTCTCTCTGCTTCTTTGCTGGCTCTCTCTGACCCAGCAACTGTGTGCAGGGAAGCTGTAACTTTGTGCAGGGAAGCTCCAGGAGTGTTGGGGATTTACAGCTCCAGGGGCGACCTTCAGTGTCAGTCTCCCCAAGCCTCAGAGCCTTCAGTGGGTAAGAGCCCTGTTGCCGTCAGTGGTAACTTGTTCTTTAGTGCACCATTTATTGGCTTTGCCCTTCTCTTGCTTACCCACTCCCGTGCATGTGCTTCCTCAGAACACATCCTAACTAAACTACCTTCATTCAAATCTTTGTCTCAGGGTTTGCTTTAGAGGGGGAACCCAAATAAAACACATCAGGCAGAATACAGTCAAATGCCAAGATGTGTAAAACCAAACTTTTCTTCCCCTCCGACTCTGCCACTTCTCAATTCCCTAGTAATGGAACAAATATAAAATTAATGCAATCAGCACAGGTTCCCATTTGCTTCACCTCTTGCTGCTTGCCCTTGACCATTTGAGAGGCTGGCTGAGAATGAAGTTGCCACAGTAGACAGCCCTACTATACGCCTTCTCCTTTTTATTGTCAATTTAAATGTGGTCTTTCTAGCTCAGGTAGTGACACAGTGTAAAGACTTCTATTCTTCCTAGGTCTTGGCAAGTGCGCAGCAATCTGCTATCTTTCTCTTTTTCCATCCATCTCTTTTTCAGATTTATTCATTTTCTCTACCAACTATCTATTATGCATCTGTTCTGTCTGAAGTACATTAGGTTCTGGGGGTGCCCCAATGCCCAAGAGAGTCATGGTTCATGAGCTCCCATTGCTTACAGCTCAGGGTACTACTGTAGCAGGCATCATATATGGTGTGGGAATGCCATGAAAAGGACAACATGCTGTGGTGGCACCCAGGAGGCCACAGTACTAAGCCAGAGGCGGGGAGGTCAAAGAAGGCTACTTAGGAGAAAAAAGAAAATAGGCTTTAAGAAAGTCAGAAGAAAGGGATATACAGGAGCCAAATTAAGTATTGCTCAAAAGAAGAGTGGCAGCTGGAGGTGATTCAGCTGGAGGATTAAGGAAGGGGCAGTCTATAAAGAGCCTTGCAGAACCTTTTTAGGACTTTACCCTAAAACAAAATCTCTCAAAGGAATTTAAGCTGGAAAAGACATGACCAGATTTACATTTAACAAATATCTCTGACTGCAATGAATAAATCTGGGAATGACCAGAATTGACAGACTAGTTAATGCAGACGAGGTGATGGTGACCAAGGTAGAGTAGGAAGTGGCATTGGGAGGAAAAATAACTGAAAGCAATTGGGAGACATTGAGGTAGTGGAATTGATAGACTTGGTGGCTAATGACATGGAGAACGTAAGAGAAAGGGAGGAATCAATCATGATAATTATTTTCCAGATTGGCAGTCGGTGACTGGTGGGGCTGTTCCTTAATATGAGGAGTAACAGAAGGAGCCCTGTGGGAGCATTGACTAGGGATCAGAAGACAGTATTGATGATGGTTGCCATTTTGGATAGGCTGTGTTGTTGAGTTTGAGGAGCATGTGAAGAAAGCAGGTAGAAATATCTAATCTTCAGGTATGTCTGGAGTTTAGGAGAGAGATCTGGGCTAGAGGGAGGTAAGCATCTTTATGAGGGGTTATTTATGCTACAGGCATTATTTAAGAACCTTGCTGCAGAACACCTTGGTATGCAGGAATCAAACATCCATTGGCATGGCAGTTTCGCTTCAAGATGGGTGTCATTCTTATCATGCAACAAGCTGTTTTCCTGCACTTATATATTACTAAAGAGTAGAAAAACAGAGGTGTATCAGTTTAGGTGGAGTGGCTAGAAGCCAGAAGGCAGAAGATCATAGAGCAATTAGAGTGTGAAAAAGGAAAAACAGAATACCCTGAAGAAGCTTGACTCCATCAATGATCTATTGCTGTGTCACAAACCACACTAAAACTTAGTGGCTAAGATAGGGACAATTTTATTTGCTTCTAATTCTGTGGGGCAGCGTTTTGGGCTGGGTTCAGTTGAGTAACTCTTCTAGTTTCTTCGGCAGTTTGGTCTGGATGACCTAACATCCAGACCAAAGATGTGGTCATGGGTTGTGTGTGTCCTCTCCTTTCAAGATGCCCTTACTTTAAGAGAATAATGAAAGGTAGTTGCAGCAGCTAGCACTGATTTGGTGGAAGGCACCCACTATATGCTGGACACTGTGCTTTTTGCTGGGTCTTCCATGGCCTTATTACCACGCTGCTGAAAACCTCAGAGAGGTTCATCTGCTCAAGGAACTCTCACTGCTGGCAAGTGGTAAGGCCAAGCTTTTAGGTGAGCTCAGTAATGTTGAAGCCCATGCTCTTCCCACTACTACTTGCTGGTTAGTTCCACACTTATACCTCACGGGCCTGGGGGTTATATGTAAGGCTGCAGGGGCTTTAAGTGGAGGTGGAAGCCAGTCTCAGAGTTCAGAGAGCACTGGAGTATGTTTGGCCCCCTGAGCTGCAGACAGCCAGTTATCAAAGTAGTCAATGAACTAAAATGTGAAGTGCCTAGAAGAGGCTGTGACCAACAAAGCCACTACTAATCTTAACTATTATTATTGTTATTGGTACTAGTAATATTGTTGCTTCCTGGTTCATACTCTGGTGTCTTCAGCATTTATCAGTCTTTGCCATTCTCCCTAGCTTGGGAAAATTCCTACACTTCCACCCAATTGCATCTTATTTCATGCATTTTCTTATGTTCAGGATGGAAATAGCTTTGTAGTCTCCATTTGCTACAGGGAGAGCACCACAAAGGAGGAGAACCTGGTTTGACTTGTTCACTAGTGCGACCCCAGCATCCTGACTGGGCACTGCTCAATATGTTCTTATCGAATGCCTTGTTAGTCTTTTAAAAGAAATTCACCTCATCATGATATCAGCACACTTTAAGGTGAGAGAGGCCTGGGCAGGGGGCAGGGAGCTATGCCTCTGTAATGCACTCTGAATGTGTAACGGGCCTTCGGGGGGACCCATGCTTGTGTGCAGAGGAGGTCTCTAGAGGCACACATTGCTGTCTTCATCTGAGACATACAGCATACTGGCTCCAAAAGCCCCACATGCAGAAAGAGGAATCTTATTTTCAAATAGAGGGACATTGCTGATTTCACACTTATAATTGCTCAATTAATTGATATTTAAAGAAAAAGTAGTTAAGGGATATAGAAAGCACTGACTGTGAAGTTACGAAGGGATACATGTATCATTTCCAACACTTCACAGAAGGAAAATTCAGAGAAAACAAGTTTCTCGATTTCACAATTCCAATTATAAATACAAACACCTAGGCCTATCCCTCCTCATCCTCATTACACTTCAGTTACAAGCATGTTCCACCATGCATGTTGATGAGTGCTTGTCTGGGAGATAGCTGCTTTAGCCGACTACTTCTCTTTCCAGAACCAAAAAAACCATGTAATTTTAATTCCTGAAAGGACTTGGCTGTGTTCGTATAATAAACACATTGTAAATTGTTGGGGCCTGGGATAGGGAGAATTGAAAACTCTGCTAACGGAGGAGATTAAAACTCCTGCAAGTCTGTCTGAATGAGGTACCCTGTCTGGATATCTTCTGCTTTCTGTAGGAAGGATCAGCAAATTTTGTCTTAATGATAGTAATATTTTAGGATTTATGGATCATACAATCGTGATGGGATATAAGTGAATGGTTGTGGCTGTGTTTCAATAACGTTTTATTTACAAAAAGAGGAGGCCTAGACTTAGTTTGCCAAACTTGCCCTGGAGGGAAGGCTATGAGCTCCAGTTCTCTCCAGAATATCTGGATATTCTGAATGGATGTTCATCACCCAATATTTGCTATTTGTGTTAGAGTGTGTGTGTGCTCCAACTGAAATAATTTGAAATGAATTTTTAAAATGCAGAGCATCAGTGCTGTTGGTCTAGTCCATTTTATGTGAAGAATCCAAGTGGAATATACATTGGGAGAGTATGATGTTGTATTTCTTAGCATTACACAGAACTAGGATGACATTCACTTAAATGCACTCATCTAGAATAAAGTGAAGAATGATAGTTGCTTGGAAATAGGGAAGAGTGATTAAGCCCATGTTTTGATCGGATTACCATTCAATCTAATTCTAAAACTTAAAGGTTTAAAATGATTAGTGTGGCTGGGCACAGTGGCTCACGCCTGTAATGAGGCCAAGGGGGTGGATCACCTGAGGTCAGGAGTTCAAGACCAGCTTGGACAATATTATGAAACCACGTCTCTACTAAAAATACAAACAAACAACAACAACAACAAAATTAGCCAGTTGTGGTGGCAGGCACCTGTAATCCCAGCTACTCGGGAGGCTGAGGCAGGAGAATTGCTTGAACCCAGGAAGTGGAGGTTGCAGTGAGCCAAGATTGCACCACTGCACTCCAGCCTGGGCAACAAGAGTGAAACTCTATCTTAAAAATAAAATAAAATAAAATAATAAATTTAATGTGATAGATTTTCATTTATCCAGTGTTTGATTACTTTTAAGTTAAAAATTACAAATGGTATAAAGGAAAAATAAAATAACCTATAAAATTAAGCTGGGAATTTTTGATCCTTTAATGAATCCTTCCAATCTCAAGTGAAAACCAGGAACATCTTACATATGAATGAAATTGACAGTAAGAATCATATTACCTACTTGCCCCTTTTTTAAAAAAATGCAAATCTATTGATTCTTCTACTTGCCTCTTATTCATACAGGCAGATGAATTCCTTTTCCAGTGGATTTCTAGATTCAAGAATTTCTCAAGGCCCAGGCCTGGGTAAACTCATTTTAGATCACCAAACTTCAGTAGTAGTTGACCTCAATGACTATTCCAAGGAAATACAAATATATACTAAGCACACTTAAAATCCTTTAGCATTTGCTCCTTTTGAAATAGTAGAGGAATAAGGAGACATGACGGGTCCTTGTCATCCCTGCTACAGAGGGTGACAGGTACCAGAAAATGCTCAGGTGCCACATCAGATCAGGGAAGTTAAAAAGAACGATGACCTGTGTGAAAAAATTGTATTTTGCCAGTCACTTTAAAGTATGAGTTAAGTGAATATTTATTATAGACTGAATGATGTTTGTGTCTTCCCTCCCAGCTCATGTGAAGCCCGTATCTCTGATGTGATGGTATTTGGAAATGGGGCCTTTGGGAGGTCGAGTTAGATGACGTCATGAGAGTAGGGTGCTCATGATGAGATTAGTGGCCTTGGAAGAACAGACACCAGAGAGTTTGCCCTTTGCCTCCTGTGCTCACACAAAGAGGAGGCCATGTGAGCACACAGTGAGAAGGTGGCCGAGAAGCCAGGAAGAGTCCTCGCCAGAAACCTACCATACAGGCACCTTGATTTCCAACTTCCTGTCTCTGGAACTGTGAGAAAATAAACTTCTGTTGTGTAAGCCACCCAGTCTAGGGCATCTTGTTTTGGCAGCCTGAGCAGACTAATATAAGGCCTAATTTTTTTTTTTCCAGGATACTTGTTCTTGTCTTCTGAAATAATTTTTACATAATAAGAAGGTGCTGTGGTAGGAGATAGAGACTGAAGGAATAAGGAATGAGGAGGCCAGTGTGGTGGCTCACGCCTGCAATCCCAGCACAGGGGAGGGAGCTCAAGCAATCTGAATGCCTGGCATCGGGAGGCCAAGGCAGGTGGATAGATTGAGCTTAGGAGTTCGAGACCAGCTTAGGCAACATGGAAAAATGCTATCTGTACAAACAATACGAAAATTAGCTG
>NW_012106097.1:953193-963300 GCF_000951045.1 Mandrillus leucophaeus | reverse complement strand
AAAAAAAAAGAGAGAGAAAGAGAGGAAAGAAAAGAAACAAAGAAAAAGAAAAAATATATAAGAAATGAGGAGAGATGCAGAAAAAGTTCAGGCTCTATATACATAAAATCTATTTTTCCTAGTCTTACATCTGCAAAATGACTTCTCAGCTTGTTGTTTTCATCTGGAAAAGTATTAATTCATGATATTATAATTTCCTAAGTTCTTACATAAGAAATTAACTGTCCATATTTTGAGGACCTATAGATGAAATTTCCTTTCAAAGGTGCTTTGAAAATAAACATTTTGTTTTCCAGTATGCCACACAATTATCTAATGACCAGCTCTACATGCCTCCCTGTGATGCATTACAGGTGGGAATTAAAAACATCCCACTGAAGGGTGAGTCACGAGCTGGACACTAGATTTAGAACAAACGCCTGCACCAGACTTGCTATGCTAAGGCTATCCTCTGATGACTGACTGACCATGGCCAATCTGAATAGCTTTAATAGACCATGGCCACTTTCCATCATTCATTTTTTGTAATACTAGAATTTTTCCCCCTTGAAAACAAAAATTATTACAGAAATTAGCAGGATGTCAGGTATATAGCATTTATAGGCATTTCAAAATAGTCACTTTGAAATGTTGAGCAGATTCATGATAGATTTTCAAGGCTTTGAATTATTCACATTTTAAAAGGTTTATCAGATATTGCAATGTTAAAGATAAATTATTTGAACTTCTAGTAGGTAGTAATGGTGTCAGAGAATGACAGGTAATTAAGTCATACAGTACATCTTGTGTCCACATTTCATGCAAATTTTTGCAGAATGCTGTACTATGTAAACTGCTACTGCAAAAAAAAAAAAAGCAAATATTGCACTGAATTTTCCATAAAATCCCTCCAAGTAAATCTTATCACCTCTTTGCAGATAAGCATCTTGCCTTTGGGAAGATGCAATAGAAAAGAAACTTGCCATAGAAAGCAGTAGTAAGACTTCTTATATGAAGCTAAGATTTTCATTTCATTAGCTCTCTCCTTCACCTTGTTTATTAATTCTACAAGCATTTATTGACATCTTCTATGTGCCAAGCACTGGTCCAGGTTCTGGGTATACACTATGAACAAAATACAGTGAAGTCCCTGCCCCATGGAGCTTACATTCTAGTAGGGGGGACAGACGAACACATAAATACAAAATATCAGAGGGTTCAAAACAGCTTAGAGATATCTTGCCTGAAATCTGTTTACTGCATATCTTCATTCTTGGGCAATGATAAAGTGAAGAGAGAGGCCAACAGTAGGCTGCAGCAATGTTGCTAGTCCCAGCTCTACCATCTACATATTGAGTGGATTTAAGTGAGTCCTCATCTGATCTGAGCCTCAGTTTCCTCATGTATAAAATGGGGAGAAATTGGATTAAATTACTTATAAGGGAAAGGGTCCTTTCAGCCTTCTATTTTTCATGAGAGTAGGGTGCTCAAAATCAAGAGCCAGTTTGTTGTTTCCTCTAAGGTTTAAAAAATATTTAAATATAAAATCTAAGAAATCCTTAGCGATCCTATACACTCAGTACTTCAAATGCCAATCTAAACTTCTTTCATCAATAGCAAATTCTTATTTACAATGGCTATAGAATGAAGTCATTTTACCATCTATAGCCATATGAAAAATAAGTTATTTACTTATAAAAACATTCATTTTTATTATTGGTTACAAAATCTCACCTTATTTGTGAAATGTTCCCTAGCTATGAGATCCTCTCCTTGATGTGACACTATTTCTCTCTTCCGCTAATCCCTATCCCTGACTTTGTGCTCCTGTTTAATTTTTCCAACTGAAGTATTAGCTTCATGAAAACAGGGATCAGCTGCTTGCTTCTCTGAAGAACAACCCAAACGGGAGTCTGTCCAGGTAATCCATAGACACGTATAATCATTACACCTGCACTTTGTTTTACAGGGACAGGCCTTATGAGAACCCACATTAACTCTTCAGACTGTCAGAGTTGTTCTGCTTAGTAAAATCTAGTTTACCAAAGGGTACTCTATCATCCAAAAAGGAAAAACACATTTCCAGGATAATTCACAGACTACGGCATTGTAACTTCACTGGAAGCCCTGGTGAGAGGGGTTAATATATATTTAATAATGCAAGTGAAATAGCACATATTTTATAATCAATTAATTTTTCTCAAAGAAGATTATGTAGCAGTAGAGCTGAATGTCAAACAAGGTTAGACTCATACTAGCTTGGTAGGAGTTATGATGCCTCTGATTCTCTTGAGAAGACAAATTGTATTCACTGGTTTGATTTTGAAATGTAGAAATCAAATTTCAATCAACCCAGCAGCTACGGATGACAGGAAATTTTACAGGACTAGAAGGAATCATCTTCTCTTATCTGGATCTGATCCCCCTTGACACCTTGGGGGTTTCCGAAGGCTGTGTGCTCTCAGTTTTATCTGGTTGCTATGTAATCAAATATCCCACGCATGTTTTTACATTTGATCAGGTGGGCCTAATCACAAGGACTCATCTTGTCAGTGCCTTTGGGAGCAAAATGAAATAAATCTCTGTCTCAATATTGGAAGTTATTCCTTCCTGTTGCTTCGTGGTGTCAAGATATAGTATCAATGTTATCAGAAGTGCCTACCACAGTCTACTGTGTAGGCTAAAGTCTGCCTTGTTCGTACAGTGACTGAAAAGGAATAAGGAATATGTCATCATTTGGGTGAATGTTACTACTTCAGGACCAGATGAGCAGGGGCATCCCAGGTAACCATGAAAAATCTTGAAGCAGCATTACAACTTCTAGTAATAAACAATTTCTCAAACAGTGCCTGTATGAACTGCAAGATGAGGGCAGGTCCAGCTATACACTGGCTGTATAAATGAAGATCAGAGAAGAATAAGGAGATTCAGACATCTTTTGGCAATCTAGATCACAGTTATAGGTAAATTCTTGTTACAAAGGAAACGGGTTTTGGTATATGTTATGGAATTTGAATATGTGTTTTACTCAACACATACTCAAATGAGTATATGTATATACTCAACGGAGTACATGCAACCAACAAGAATGCAGCCCCCTTTTTACAAGGTTAGGCAGAAGGAATTATGAAGCCTTGGTGACGTTCAGAGTCCTTACATCAGTATGACTGCAGCCCTCCCCAGTCATTCCAAAAGGTCCTTGGGTTGGATACGAGAATGCATCGGGCCTGGCTTTGGCTATGACACCTCCAGGAAGTCACTGTGTGCAGTGTGGTCTTCAGGGTAGAAGTCCTTGATGTACCAATGAATATCTCTTAAGTCCAAACCTCCATGGGCACTATGGCCTCTTTGGTTCCAACAGAAGGCAGTAGGCTTTCTTCAGACAAGAAATAAAAGGGGAATTGCACCAAAAATCCACGGATCTTCTTCAGTTCCTCCTCAGCTCGAATGGGATCTTCCTTAGCTAATACAGGCTTGTTTATAAAGTCTCTCAGCTGAATTAAATTGTGTACTTCATCATTGGGAAGGCACCGGAACACCTGATTAGAACATAAATAGAAAAATGAACAAAAAGTTTAAGAGCGAGCACATGCCCTTTATGGAAAATAATTATTCCAACAGACAAGACCTCTGTTGTATGAAGCATATTATTAGTCTTATGTTACAGCACAGACCTGATTTAAGAGTTGGTTATCTTATGTGCTACACATAAGTAGATTTGCTTCCATTTAAAAAAGTCATGGCTAGTGGCAAGAAATTACACTAATGTTACCCCACATTAAAGTTAATTTTTTTTATAATCATCATCCCTGGATTTCACTGGAGATTCTGGTCTAAGAATAATATTGCGTGTTATATTTTCCCTAACTTTTCTTGAAAGAGGTTCATATCTGTGCCTTTACATAGCATTATCAATTGTTAATATGTAACACTTACTTTGCCAGTTGAAAATGAGTTTTGGATATCATAACACTTCATCCCTGAATACTTCTGCATGTATTTCTTAAGAATAAGGACATGTGCCTATATAATCACAATACTATTCTCACACCTAAGAAAATTAATTATATAATGTCATTTAAGTTATGCTTCATATTCAAATTTATCCTGTTATCCCCAAAATGTCTTTTATAGATGTTTTCCCCCAAATCCAGGACTCAAATAAGGCTGTGCACTGCATTTGTAAAATTACATTTTAATGACTCTATGCACATGACCTATTCGATCACAGCCTTCAGTCCTCAGGATGAAATAAGGTTATACAGGGGCCAGGAGCATTGGGTCATGCCTGTAATCCCGGCACTTTGAGAGGCTAAGGCGGGTGGATCACTTGAGGTCAGGAGTTCAAGACCAGCCTGTATGATACAAAAATTAGCCGAGTGTGGTGGTCCCAGCTACTCGGGAGGCTGAGGCAGGAGAATCACTTGAACCCAGGAGGTAGAGATTGCAGTGAGCCGAGATCATGCCACTGCACTCCAGCCTGGGCAACACAGCGAGACGCCATGTCAATTTAAAGAAAAAAAAAAAAGAAAGAAAGAAAAGAAAAGAAATAAGGTTATACAGATAGTAGACATGTTTCAGTAAGAATAATAAGTCTCTCTGCTGGAAGGAGCTCTAAGACAAAAATTGCGTATTTTCCCTAATTTTTTTTAAAAGAGGTTCACGTCTGTACCTGGAAATCACGAAGAAGAACACAGACTTATCCAGCTTCTCACAGATGGTCAATTAGTCTTGGCTAGAACACAGCTTGTATATTTTTCCCTGATGGGCAACTAGCTACTTTTTGAAGTAACTTGTTCCAGTGTTACACAACTCTGAACTCTTTTACATTTTTTATTATAACCAAAGGGTAGACTTCACAGGCGATACATTTGGTATGCATCAAATGGAGCTGGTGTTAAAACACCTTTCTAAAACTAGAGCTGTCCAACAAATGACATGTCTTGTTATTAATATTAACAAGCTTCATCATAAGGATGAATACGGTTTACTATACACTATGTGCTAAAAACATTCACTAGACTATTCTTTGTTCTCATAACTACCCTTGTGAATATTCCTCCCAATTTATAGGAGAGGAAAAAGAGACTCAGAAAGTCAAGTCACTATATACAAGGTTATAATACCAGCAACTTGAGCTAGGCTGGACTCAGCTGTGGCTTATTTTTTGATGCCATCTGCCCCTCTTCTCTTTGTCACTAGACATGTACAAAGGCTGGGTAACCAGGTGCTAAGGATGCTGCCGATGGGATTCCTGCATCACAGGAGAGATTAGAATGCTGCTAAAGACTTTTCTAAACCAAAATCCATGATGCTTTTTGCTGTTGTTTTTCAGGGTCCACAAAGAGGCATTTTATTACAACCTGGAAATGTATTAGCTTTTTTACATGTATTAAGAATACCCTGTACCGATAATATGCAGAAATAACAATATGCTTTTTGTGATGAGATTCAGTGAAAAGAAAGGGGGGAGGAATATGTGAACTTCACCTTGTCATAAATTGTAGCATTTCGAGCTGCTGTTGAAACCCACACCTCCTTGAAGAATTTGTCACTCACTGGATCCTGAATGTCCTCACTTGGGTCATCAAGATAGCCAAGGACGACCCTGAAATACAAGTGACCTCCACATTGAGTAACTGGGATAAAGCAGTTTGTTGCAGGATATATGTCTATTATACCTATCTCTATATATGCAAATATATATATACATATATGCAAATTATTTGAGAGACCATGACCTGGCTACTCGCATATCCTCAGAGTGCCTGACATAAAAGGAACTATTGTCTGAATTGACCATACATAAACAGGGGACTAGACATAACAAAAACTTCTCAAGCAAATGAGACAAGTTTTAGAAGTGATATTTGAAAATTATAATAACCCTTGTACTTAGAGAAGCCTTTAGGATTAAAAAACACTTTCACCTTAATCCTGTGTGGTAGACAGGACAGATGATTCTTGTTCTGTAGATGGGAAACTAACGTCTCGAGGCACACTAGTAATGGAGCTAGAACTCAAACTAAGGGCAAAGTCCTTTTCCCACATACTTGATGGGCTGAAATAATACCATGAAGACCTGTGCTATCTGGAAAGAGCAATAGGAAAATTGGCCTCGTAAGGGCTTTGGCTTTTATATTAAATGAAATATAAAAGGAGTGACAGAATCTGACTTACATATTAAAATACGGCTGCTGTATTGAGAACACACTCTAGGGTGCAAGGGTTGAAACAGGGAGCCCATTTAGGAGTTACTCCCATAATCCAGGTGAGATATGATGGTGGCTTGGGCCTGGGTGGCAGTGGAGATGAAGATAGACCCAACAGGTTTTACTGACAGAGTGAATGTAGGGTGTGTCAAAAAGTGAGGCGTCAAAGATGACTGCAAGGTTTTTGTCTTGAGCAACTATAATGTACAGCTGTAGTCGCCTTTAGCTGAGATAGGGAATTCTGTGGGTAGAGCTGGTTTGTGGGAGATCAGGAATTCGATTTTGAGCCTGTTGAGACGTTTATAAGGATGCAAGTGGCAGTGCTGAGTAGCCAGCAGATAAATGGAACTGGGGTTTGGGAGAGAAGGCTTGTTTAGAGATATAAATCTGAGAATTGTTCTCACGCATGTGCTCAAAGGCTGTATTTTTTTCTGAGTTCACCAAATAAGTGAGTACAGACAGAGAAGAGGACTGGGTGCACATCAACAGTAAGGGAGAGGAGGAGGAACCAGTGAGGCTGGAGAAAAGCCAGAGGATATGGGATCCTGAAACCACACAAAGAAGTATATCAAGGAGAGCTGTCCAATTCATATAAGAATTGACCACCGGATTTAACAACTAGACATCATTATATTGTTACCCTCTTTGTATTTAAATAAATGTAGATTTGCATCATCATTTTAATGGCTGCAGAGTTTCCCATCATGTGAAATTTATTGAACCAATTATTTTATTACCGACTTTTGGGTAATTTCCAATTTCCCATTATTATAAACAGTGTTCCAGTGAACATAGTTGATTCATCATATGTGATTTTGTACATTTCTGTGATTATTTCATTAGAAGAAATTTTAGAATTAAAATTCTTGGGTCAGAGAATATGCAAATTACTGCAAGAAAGGCTGTACCAAAACATACACTATTAAGCATGCATATGTTCCCAGTGTTCTCCAACATTATCAACTCCTGAAAAAGTACAATTCTGTAGATATTAAAGGACACTCATTTTAGTTTTAGTCTGCACTGTTTCCACTATATAAAAAATTTTTTTTAATGGATCTGGCGCCATAGGCTTTCTAGGATTCTTGACTTTTATAACCTCAAAGTTCTGTTTCCACTTCAAATAATGCCTCCTTCAGACTACATGAGAATAACTTTTTTAAAAAAAGATTTAAGAGATGTTTGCACATAGACATTGGCTGCTATTTGAGACCCAAAGCAAAATTTTACTGCATCAAATGTGAATGACAGTACAAATGATGACAGTAAGTCAATTATTATAATACCTTTGATTTGGGCCAGATTTAAGCTGAAAATTGAGCAGAAAGAGTTTTTCTGTGACTTTGCTTTTAAATTAGAGCAAGAGATAAGCCAATGTGTCCACCAAACTATCAGGTAAGGGCTTGTTTGTAGAAAAAGTATTTAAATAAGTCTAAAATAGGCAATATATTATTTTCCCTGTCAGTATTTTAATTATAAGAAATTTATATTAAATGTAGAGTAAAAATAATATGAAGTACTCTGGGTGT
The DNA here is from genome assembly GCF_000951045.1 of Mandrillus leucophaeus. Taxonomy (NCBI): domain Eukaryota; kingdom Metazoa; phylum Chordata; class Mammalia; order Primates; family Cercopithecidae; genus Mandrillus; species Mandrillus leucophaeus. The sequence continues at coordinate 955,580 of NW_012106097.1, read as the reverse complement.
TCTTTTGAGGACTAAAATTTGAGAGAAAACTAGTTTAATTTTATGTTGATGTATTTAATGAAAATTATTTAATATTTGCTTATTCATCACAAAAAGTGGGACAGTAGGAAAACCACAAACAAATATTTCTGTTCTTTCCATTCCTCATACCTATCACTTTAAATGATTCTGAGGCCTAATTGTGTGGACAATGGTTTCTCTTGAGTGATGGTTATATCTGCAAAGTTTGGATAATTTTCTAGGACTTGAACTGTTCAGCTCACAGTTGTGAAATTTCGTACATGTTTGATCTTGTCTCTATTTAGAATTGATTTCACATTGAAATATGTCTCTCTATTTCTATTTTAAAATAGGCCAGATGGAAAACGGAGTGAAACTGCATTTTTTTAGTGAAAAAAATGGTTGCAGTCAAGGCCACAATATTTATCTTTGGGAATGTTTCCTAATAAAAAGAGGTTAAAATTGACAGAACGTTTTTGTAGTGCTTTTAAATATATTATCTGCATTGCCGTTGGGGCAAAGTGAAAATCATTGTTTAAGAACTGCCTCTTTAACACAATTTGAAAGATGCAAAGAAAAAGCACCTAGAAACAAAGTTAGCATAAGTATACGATCAGCATAAAAAAAATGAATTCTTTACTGTAGAATAATCTTCCTTCCCACCAATAATAAAAATCTAAAGCTTTATTGAAGAACAATAAAATATTCATATAAATTGAAGCCCATTCCTTGTTCTTCAACAAGATGACTCAATATTATAAAGGTGTCAGTTCTTTTTATTCATCTATAAATCTGCTATAATTCCAATTTTATAAAACTAATAAGAATTTGAGAGAACGTGAGTAAACAATTCTAGACCAGGCACGGTGTCTCACTCCTGTAATCCCAGCACTTTGGGAGGCCCAGGCAGGTGGATCACAAGGTCAGGAGATCAAGACCATCCTGGTTAACACAGTGAAACTCCGCCTCTACTAAAAATACAAAAAGTAGCCGGGCATGGTGGCGGGATCCTGTAGTCTGTAGTCCCAGCTACTCAAGAGGCTTAGGCAGGACAATGCCGTGAACCTGGGAGGCAGAGCTTGCAGTGAACCGAGATCACACCACTGCACTCCAGCCTGGGCGACTGAGTTAGACTCTGTCTCAAAAAAAAAAAAAAGAAAAAAAAAAAATTCTAAAGTCCATATGGAAGAATCAATGTTTATGAATAACCAAGATTATTTTGAAAAAGAATACTAATTTGAAGAAGTGGTATGGCAAAAAGTAGTGTTATAATTCACAGCCACATTAATAACATGGTATCACACTGGCATGCAAGTAAACCGACTTTCTATATGGCATAACAGAGAGACGAATGAGAAGCCAGAATAGATTGCGATTCAGTGTATCTTAAAGGTGGACTGCGGATAACAGAGGCAAATAATCCTACTACATATCATAAGGTTCCAGATCAGCTGGTTAGTTGAGAAAAGAAGTCAAGACCCCGACCTCACTTCTTACACTAAAATACACTGCAGATGTTAATTGTAAAAAGTAAAGTCAAACAAGCACCAGGAGAAGATACAAGCAAATGTAAATGTTTAATCTTAGGCTGAGGAAGCTATTCTAAGTATATAGGAAAAGGCAGGTGGGAACAAAAAGGAAAAAAACAGATTGATTTGATTAATAAGAATTGAAAAATTTCCCCCAAATTCTCCAAAGATGACTAAAAGGCAACAGGCAAACCAAATTTGCAACACATATGACAAAGGAATAAGCATCCTACACATATTTCAAATACTTATAAATCATTAAAAGGAAGTTAAAAAACAACCCCATTAAAAAGTGGGCAAAAGACAATGAAAAGACATTTTTGAAAAGAAGACATACAAGCGGCCAAGAAACATAAAAAAATGCTGAACATCATTCATTATCAGATCAATGAAAATTAAAACCACAACAGGATAGCATTTCACACCAATCAGAATGACGATTACTAAAAAGTCAAAAAACAACAGATGTTCGTGAGGATGAGGAGAAAAGGGAACGCATATACACTGTTGCTGGTAATATAAATTAGTATAACCTCTATGGGAGGCAGTATGGAGATTTCTCAAAGAGTTAAATATAGAACTATCATTCAATACGGCAATCCCACAACTGGGTACCTACCCAAGGTGTCATAAAAATGACACCTGTACTTGTATGTTTATCACAGCACTATTCACAATAGCACAGTGTTGGAATCAACCTAAGTGTCCTTAAGCAGACAATTAGATAAAGAAAACACACACACACGTACGTACACACACACCATAGAACACTACTCAGCCATAAATAATAATGAAATCATGTATTTTGAACATAGTGTTGGAAGTTCTGGCTAGGGCAATCAGGCAAGAGAAAGAAAT
>NW_012106097.1:928287-951710 GCF_000951045.1 Mandrillus leucophaeus | reverse complement strand
CAACCCAAATGTCCATCAGTGACTGACTGGATTAAGAAAATGTGGCACATATACACCATGGAATACTATGCAGCCATAAAAAAGGATGAGTTCGTGTCCTTTGTGGGGACATGGATGCAGCTGGAAACCATCATTCTCAGCAAACTATCGCAAGAACAGAAAACCGAACACCACATGTTCTCACTCATAGGTGGGAACAATGAGATCACTTGGATACAGGAAGGGGAACATCACACACTGGGGCCTATTGTGGGGAGGGAGAAGAGGGGAGGAGGGACGGATAGCGTTAGGAGATATACCTAATGTAAATGACGAGTTAATGAGTGCAGCACACCAACATGGCACATGTATACGTATGTAACAAACCTGCATGTTGTGCACATGTGCCCTAGAACTTAAAGTATTTAAAAAAAAAACAAAAAACAAAAAGAACACAAAACTTTATGCAACTGAATGAAAAAAATAAAAAAAGAAATCATGTATTTTGTAGCAACATGCACGGAGTTGGAAGTCATTATCCTAAATGAAATAACAGAAAGTCAAATACTGCATGTTCTCACTTATAAGTGCGAGCTAAACAGTACATACACGTGGATATTCAGAGTGGTAAAACTGACGTTGGAGACTCCAAAAGGTGGGAGGGTAGGAGGTGTAGTGAAGGATGAGAAATTACCTAATGGGTACAATGTACACTATTTCAGTGATAGTTACGCTGAAAGCCCAGACTTCACCCCTACACAATATATCCATGTAACAAAACTGTACCTGTACTCCTTAATTGTATAAAAATAATAAAAAAAAAGAAAGTTAAACCTTCCAGCATAATGGGCAAAGGACACAAATAAGCTAGGCAATTCGTGAAAAAAATTATGCATAGCTAATAAATACATTTTTAACTCTAAGAAATGTTAATTAAAATGGTGAAATTCCATGCAAAATCTAACAAATTGGTGAAGATTAAATAAACTCAGTCAAGATAGGAGGAATAAGCCCTCTAAAATATTGTTAGTGATATAACAAGAAGAGATCAAAGAAGACAATTAAGAAGGTGAACAAGAAGGTATCTACAAACATACCCATTTTTTTATATTAGCAAAAATATCTGCCAAACAATGAGGGATTAAAGGAATTATGACATACACATACAATAAAACATAATGTAGCCATTAACAGATTATAGAAGAATACTCGATGACATGGAAAATGTGTGAAACATTTTTTAAATAATAAAAAAACACGTAGGCTTGCAAAATTCTAATTTTGTTTTAAAAAAGGAATACAGTATATTAGTATCTATATAAACAAAAAAGTAGAATGACATAAATCAAATGTTAAAACTGTTAGCACAGGGTAATGGTATTACAGATGAATTTAATTTTCTTACTGGTTTTCTGTATTTGCCAAATTTGTACATAAAAATGTGCTGTAATCAAAAACCACTACCTGCTATAATTATTATATATTTAAAAAGTTATAAAGAAACTCATGACTTTAAAGAGAATTCTTAAGTTCTCACAGAACTGTAAAGATATGACATACATTCCAGCTTACAAAAAGAAGTATTTGTCTTCTACATATGCTGCAGTAGGCAATCAATGGGTTAATTGGCAGGGTACCAATTTTTAAATTCTCCTCTGCTAAACAAAACAAATTAACATTAGAAGCTAGTTGAATTATCAATGGTTTGAAAATATTCTTACTGGCAAAACAAGTAGTAACAAAGGCAATAAATACAGCAGTAAACATTGTTAGAAGGTATTGACAGATTTTGAGGGATGGATTTTTTGAGCTACTTGGACAGAGAGAGCAGAATGAATGTCTCTACAACTGAGGCTTCTGTTGGTCTTGGAAGCCAAAGTCTGGACTGGTAGGAATGAGAGAAGTGGCCTCTGCCTTTGCAGGGAGTTAAGTGCTCGCTGAGCGCCCATTTGCAAGTGAGCCAGTTTCCAAAAGGGAGCATTAACACAAAGAAAACAACAGGCTGCGGTGCAGTGCCCTTCCCAGAAGAGCATAAAGTCCTGACCTTAACTATATCAGGGCCACCTGCTGCATCCCACTATAGAGGCTGCACCAAAACTGCCTCATGGCAAATATAGTTCTAGAATCATAAAACTGTGGACTTCCTGCAAAGGCCTAGAGTTGGGAGAGTAGTTAGGGTGTTCCACAGCCAGTGGGGAAATGAGTGTCTGTAGGGAGCAAGGGAAAGAGTGAAAGGAGATGAGATTATATTACTTGTTCCTTGTGAGATAAGAAGCCATTGGACAGTAGTGACCAGAGAAGCAACATGATCTAGAAGGTTCTAGAGGGACCACTCTGTTGAGAATAGACAACAGGCGACGCGGACAGTTACAGCCCAGCCCTAGAAAGTTCTAAATAACACTTTACTGAATGGACTTATTTAGGATCACACAGCCTAAACGAGTCCAGTTTTCTAGCCCAGTATTCTCTCTGCTTCACCACAGATTAGTTTAAAAGTAGCATCTTCTTGCCAAAGATCAGGGATGTCTGACACCTGGAGTCATTTTAAACCTGAAAACAGAAGTTCCTACATTTAAATTTTACACCAGCAGTCACTGGCATACTCCCTCAATAATTTTTATTATATCCTTGTATTACTGGAATTAATTTGATGTTAAAAACTTAAATGGAAGCTGGAGGGTTTGACCTGGTCTAGTCCTAAATCAGTTAAGGACTAGTATTTAATTGGCTCACGTCTGTAATCCCAGTGCTTTGAGACGCCAAGGCAGGAGGGTCGCTTAAAGCCAGGAGTTTGAGACCAGCCTGGGCAACACAGCGAGACACGGTATCTACAAAAACTTTAAAAACTTAGCTGGGTGTGGTGATGCGTGCCTGTAGTCCCAGCTACTCGGAATGCTGAGGCAGGAGGATTGCTTGAGCCTAGGAATTCAAGGATGCAATGAGCTGTAAGCGCACCACCACTGCAGTTTTTTCTACTGCACGTGACAGTAATAAAAAGCTATTAAAATAAAAACTATTCACGTACCACCTAAAGTCATTTCTCATACTACTGGTGGTACATATCCTATATTCTGGGACACACTGTTTTAGACGAAGAAGAACCTAGGATGACCCGTGTGTTCAGGGCCAGAGTTCAGCGCTGCGTTCACCGCTGCAGTGGAAATACATCAGAGAGACATACTTTGGCGGACTGACCTAAAGCACTGTAGCCGAAGTCCTTGGGCAAACCGGCCAGCTTGGTACTTTTCTCCACCCATTACTGAAGGAACCGTTTCTGTATCTTGCACAATGACAGCCATTTCACTGTCACGCTTTCCCAGCATACTCCGGTCATTTATGTTGGCAGAGCCTGTAAGGAGAAACAGCGAAGCTGAACGACCTTCCTGACCTCGCAGACACTGTTGGTTGCCCTCCCCACTCAATTGGTCCTTGCTAACAAAACCGTAATTTTGTCCAGGTTATCAAGGGAAGATGTGTTTTTAGGGAGGTGGGGCCCTCCTTCACCCAGGGGTGAATCTTAATCAGCCTAAGCCAGCCGTGGTAATTTCATTATTTTTATTAGTGACTGGCTTAGAAATGGGCTCTTGACATGGTGCTAGCCAATGTGACATGAAGGAAAGCTTCTGAGAAAGAGTTTCCCCTTTGTATAAACACACAAAAAATGGATTCTGTCTCTTCCATCCTTTGGATATTTTGGCTTGAAGGGTTGGAAGAAGACATGATTCCAGGAGCTGCTGCAGTCATTTTACAACCACTAGAGAACAAACAAAAAAGCTTTAAAAAAAATGCTAAGCAGAAAAAAGAGCCAGGCATGGTGGCTCAAGTCTGAAATCCCAGCGCTTTGAGAGGCCAAGGCAGGAGGATCGCTTAAAGCCAGGAGTTTGAGATCAGCCTGGACAACATAGCGAGACCTGGTCTCTACAAAAAGTTTTTAAAAAGTAGCTGAGTGTGGTCAGTGCCTGAGTGACGCGTGTCTGTAGTCCCAGCTTCTCGGAATGCTGAGGCAGGAGGATTGCTTGGGTCTAGGAATTCAAGTCTGCAGTGGGCTATAAATGCACCACTGCACTTCAGCCTGGGCAAAAGAGCAAGACTTCATCTCTAAACAAACAGAAAAACAAAAATTAAAAAAGAAGGAAGATTCTGGGTCTTTAAGTCATTCAGTTAGCCAACCTTTGAATAGTCTTACCTTCTGTTGTGTGAAATAATTTATTTTGTACATTGTTCCTTATTGTTTCACACACTTCTAGTTGAGTTTTTTCTTTTTTTGTTTTTTCTAGTTGAGTTTTCTCTCTTGTGGCACAAAAGATTCTAACTGATATAATCATCAAGCACTTGAAAAAAGGCATGCCTACCAGTTCAGTAGGAAAGATGGCTTTGCTTTTGGAGTTAAGAATCAGGCTCTCTGTAGACTTTAACTCATAGTCACATAACTGTGAATGTCAAAACTCAAGAGTACCTTCATAATCAATAGAGTATAATGTCAAATACAGATTGTCTTTTGTGGCTTTGGGCTTTCTGTTTTCTTGCCTCCCTCACTTGTGTAGCATGCCAATAGCTTCTGTATCAGTTTTCCTCCATTCTATTTTTTAAAATTATTAATTCTCTTTATTAGCTCAATACCTTGTTCATTTGAGGAATCTATTTTATTTTTAAATCCAAATGAGCTGAGAATGTTGACTTTCACATATGAAGGGCAAATATTTTGCTATTAGTTCAATCTGTACTTTCTGCAGTCGTCTGCTGTGTATTCAGGAACCTCATCATATTTTTTTTTTTGCATTAATCTCTGCAGATTCACACGTTTGAATCCTTGAGGTGTCCTACAAACGACAGAAAGGGCCTGACTATTCTTGTTCCTCTTGCTCTAGCTGCAACAACTCCACTGCTTCTTCAGACGTGGAGCAGAAGAGGCAGGTTGAACAGGCATCCCGGAGGCCCTCTCACTGGAGCAGCCAGAGCTATAAGGTGACAGCAGCCCTGCCAGAGCTCAAAGGATGAGATGAATGAGACAAGCTGCCCTTTCCTGAAGAGACTTTACTGCCTTTTGCCAGAATATTGTCACGTAGTTAATACCTAAAGCTATGATGACTATGGATGTGAGTGGTGCCCCATGGTGCCCTGGGTAACACAGAAAGGATTGAGCACCCTACAGAAATGTGAGAATGCTACTGGAGTGCTGAAAAGTGGGAACCTTTGAAACACTTTGTTTTGTTAGCAACAAACCATCCTTTATACATATACTTACATCGTGGTTATGCTATAAAATTTGCAGCTATATCTTTGAGCTTGACAGTTGACCCAACATTAACTTGGGCAATTCACTTAATCTTTCTCAGCTTTAACATAATCTTTCATAAATTGAGAGAATAATATAGACCTTGTAAGGTTGTTGTGGGAATTAAGTAAGACCATGTGACAGCACTTAATGATTTATAAGCTGCTCTACAAATGTTAATTATTACTGGCATTATCATCAGATCCTTGTTAACTCTATAATATCTGCACCGGAGAATGCTGCCATAGGAACTGACCATTTGATGGAACGTAGCATTTGTTTAAAGGAGCCTCCTCTCTGGCTTAATCGCCCCATGTGTGAACTGTAGGAACCCATAGTGCTACTTTAGGACTTTCACTGTGCCCCTGGAGCCAGCAGAGGCCGCTGTCAGGCGGGGACTGCTGGGCTGAACTGACATCACTGCTTTGTTTAGGGTCAGGAGAACCCGGGATGGGAGCCAGCCTGGAGAGCTCCCTCCACACACACACTCTCCCACCCACCCCCATTCCTCTCCCACCACGGTGGGCCCCCACATTCCCAGTGTTCTGAGCTGGAATTATTAGACAGAGGGTGTGGTTCTTGTATTTTAAGGGCCAAAATGGAGTTACTCAGAGCACTGACTCTTCACCACATTAAATAAGTGTGTTGGCTACTATTTAATAGGCATGTGAAGAAAGAAATGAGAAAATTTTAGATGAATGAATAAATTAGATATAATAAGCTATGATGGATGTAAATGCTCCCTCCATTCATTCCTGTATTCTGAAAATCAAATTCAGAACAACAGTTGTAGTATTACCCTATTTTTATATAACATATGAGGAAGAAGACAGAACAAGAGATCTAGAAAGATACACACTGAACTGTTAACAATAGTAGGTGCTTTTCAGTGAAGAGACAGAAGAAAATAAGGGGAGTTTTGATCTTTTACTCTATAAACATCCTTGTTGTTTATATGACCTATTCTGAGTCTGCTATTAGAAAACAGTCTAAAAATTGTGAAATACGGCAAAATACAAAAGGCTATATGAAACCATGTGTGTAAAACTTAAGCAATAATAAAATAGTCATCACTGAATTTATTACCCAGGCCAAAAACAATATTACCACATCCCAGAAGGCTTTGTGCACCTTCCCATGCATGCTCTTCCCTCCCCAAGAGGAAGACTTGATGTTTAATTTTGTATTCATCACGCTCTGAATGTTTTCCTAAACAACAAAAGGAAGAGTTTATTTCTGACTTGTTTTTAATTTATATAAATGGAATCATATAGCAGATAGTCCTTTGAGATTTGCTTCTTCCTTTCAGTATTATGTCTTTGAGATTTATCTGCACATAATTATAATGCATTTCTTTTCCTTGAATGAACATACTAGGGATTTCTTTATTTATTCTGCTATTGATGGATGTTTGGGTTGCTTCCAGAGTTTTGCTGTGATGCACAATTCTGCTGTACATAGTTGTGAATTTGTTTCTTGGTACAGACATGTGTGAGTTTCCTAGGCTCTGTATGTAGGCGTGGGTTGCTAAGCTGCAGGGTGTATGACTTTACTAGATAACACCAGAATGTTTTCCAACTTATACTCCCAATAGCCGTGGAGGGGAGTCTGTATTGCTCCACAGCCATGCCAATCCTCAGACTGCCCCACTTTTAAATGTTTGCCAGTCTGGTATTTTTAAAAACTCTTATTTGTCTCATGTTAATGAGAAGGAACATTTTTTCATATGCTTATGAGGCTTGGGTATGTTCTTTTTGGTGAAGTTCCTATACAATTGCTTTGCCCATTTTTCTTTGGACATTTGTTTTTTCTTATTGATTTATAGGAGTTTTTTATGTGCTCTGTATATTAAATGGGTTGCAAATATCTTATTTCAGTTTGTGGTTTATCTTTTTATTCCCCTTTACAGTACTTTTAATGAAGAAATTTCTGAATTTTAATGCAGTTGGATTTATCTTTCCTTTCCTTTGTGGTTTGTACTTGTTTTGTGTGTCTCACTCAGAAATTGTGAATCCTTATGTGGTATGCAGAATAGCAGCTCTCCAAAATGTCCATGTTCAAATCTCCAAAAACTGTGAATATATGTTCAATGGCAAAGGGGAACTAAGGCTGCACATGGAATTAAGGTTGCTAATCAGCTAACTTTAAAAATAGGGTGAGCAGCCTGGATTATGCAGGTGGACCCAATACAATCATAAGGTCTGTAAAAGTGAAAGGGAATCAGACTGAGTTATGATTACAGAAGAATGGGTTGAGACTTTTGGGGGTTTTTCAGAGATAGAATGTTGCTGACTTTAAAGGTGGAAGAAGGGGCCATGAGTCAAGGAATGTGGGCAGCCTCTAGAAGCAAGGAAATGGACTCTCCCTAATGGCCTCTAGAAGAATGCAACAGCCCTGCTCACACTCTGATTTTAGTCCTGTGGGACTCACAAGACTAAACCTACTAAACCTAACCTACTGAAGTGTCAGATAATAAATTTGTATTGTTTTAAGTTACTAAGTTTGTGGTCATTTGTTACAGCAGTAATGGAAAACGAACGCACCAACTCTACCCCATTTTAGTTCGTTTTAAAGGAAAACTGGTTCTTCTATTGAGCACACTGGGCGACTCTGTCTTCTCTACCTACTTGTATTTCCTTTGCCTCCAGGTCAGAGGTTCTCAGCTCTGACCACACAGGAGCATTACCTAGGAAGGCTAACAAGGAAACTTTTTAAAAATACCGATGCCAAAAACCAAACCAAAAAAACCCAGATGCCTGACCCCAAACCAGACCAACTAGATCATAATTTCTAAAAATAAGAACCAGGCATTGGTATACCACTTCATCCCTGTATCCATCGTCAATTCATATTTTTGTTTTGATCCATTTAAAAGTAAATTGCAGACATGAGGAAATATCCCCCTCTTTACTGGGGCAGCCCTTCAATTCCAGACTCTCATCTGCCACAGTGAAGCCTGCCCTTTAAATCCTGAGACTCATGACCTCGACTTAGTTTCTCCTCCTACTCATACTTGTTGATTGCCCCTGAACCTTCTTGTTCCTGTTCGGCCACGTCCATCCTAGTGTTTCTGTTCTCATATGGAAGGAGTAGCTGCCTCTCCTCCAGCCCGTGATCTCTGGGAGGGCAGTGGCGCTGTTTTATTCACGTATCGCATCTCTCTATTGTGCTTTGCAGCAGGTTAGTGAACATTAAAAACAACCATTTCACTTAATCATCAGGATAGGCTTAAATTTTACTTGAAGGGTAGCTTGGCTTTGTTTAGGAAACCAAATAAATGTGTGTCTGGTTAAAGGCTAAAATTAAGATGGGTAAGAAAACTGGAGTTGGTCACAGATTTCATGACCAGCAGGGTTACCCAGGGCCACAGGCAATTAAAGCTATGCACAAAAGCGATCTTCAGTGTGAGAAAACAAATATTTCCTCATGAGGAGTAAAGTGAAGATAAACGGTCATTTTTCTCATGTCAGCTACTCAATCTTTCTGGCATAAGTTTGCCATGGAAGAAAAATAAATCATACATTACTTAAATCTCCTTTAAATGTTTAAATACTTGCCTAACACCTGTAACATATTCTCAAACTAACTTCTCAAATTCCTCTCTGAGAATTTTAAATACTGTTTTCTGTGTTAGGAACTTAAATAGGGTGAATGTGTTAGAACAGTAACAATAAACCTGCTTATTCTTGAATTTCCACCAAGATAAAAAGAACAAAAGAAACTTTGGATTTTTTTCCTTGGGAGAAATTGATTCTCTAAGGCAGTTGGGGAAGGAAAAAAGGAATTCAGCCTCCATGGACTAGCAAGTAAGACCTCTTTAGACTCCCAGGGCCACATCCTCAGTTTCAAGAGAATGTGTAAGAATTGTGTGCAAAATTGATAAAGTATTGCTAAACAAAAGAAATTGGAGTCTTTGAGGGTTTAGAGACTTTTCCAGAAAATAAGTCAATTAAAAACCTGAACAAATTTATTCAACTGTTAGCTCTGTTACCGAAAACTAATTTGTATTTATACTTCATGTAAAGTAAACGAGGCTAAAAGTCAAAATGACCTTTCAAAAAAATATTTACATCTGTCAGTTTTTACTTCAAGGCTTCTGAAATCTTGGTGAAGAAACATGTGGCTTTGTTTATTTTCATTTTTCCATTTCAGGAAACATCAATAGTTTTTATTTCTTACTGTCATTGTCAAATTTAATTCAAAAGTATTCTGAGGTTTGCTTTTGAAGAGCAAGTCAGAGGAGCTCAGGAGAAATAAATGAAATCTTGTGTATTAGAGCAAGTGGGGGAAAAAAATAAACTCCTAAAGAGCTTTTATCCCTATAGACCAGGAGATAAAAGAACAATACTTTTTCATGTGCTATACAAATATTAAAAGTAAGTGTGTGTGTGTGTGTGCGCGCGCGTGTGTGTATCTCACCATACTGTGGTTTACACAGTTTCTGGCTATAGACGAGGAGATAAAAGAACAATATTATTTTGATGTGCTATACAAATATTAAAAGTGTGTGTGTCTGTGTGTGTGTGTGTCTGTGTGTGTGGTGTGTGTATGTATCTCACCATACTGTGGTTTACACCGTTTCCAGCTTTAGAACTGTTTCTTTTCTCTTCAAATCATGTTCCAGATAAGACAGTCTTACTACTCTCAGATATGAGATATTTTTCCTTTTCTCGGTGGAGAATAGAAAGCATATTTATTGTCCAAAATTTTCAAAATACTCCATGGCATTTAGTTTCTTGAATAATAGGAAAGTATCTTATTCAAGCTGATAAACTACATTTTATTTGAAACAGATGAGCAGAATTCCCATTAGTGGGAGATATCTCTCTAAATAACATGCCCCTCACTGGTTACCTCATTTATCTGGTTGGTCATCTCCCTAAATAACATGCCCCACACTGGTTACCTCATTTATCTCGTTGGTTATTTATACTCTGTCATCCTGGACTTCCAATATGCATTTTATACAATATTAATATTAGAAGTCAAAATAATTCAATGATGGAAGAATGAAGCTTTCTGTGTGTATAAAAGAAGGAAGCTGAACATCTACCTCTCTGATCAAACTAATCTAATTTAGGTAGAATGTACAAGTTATTTAGGAGAGTAACTCTCCTGAATCTGTCAGTGGGAAGAGACCTTTGGAAAAATCCTCTGTGTATCCTTGACAAGAAAAGACTGCAGACCTTAGTGTAGGGCTACGTCCCACCATTAGTACACAATACCCACTTCACCCACGCACATCAACAAAGTTGGACTGCTCTACATCCTAATTAATGACATGCAAAACATACATGTTAGGAAAAATAATGGCATGCATAGAGGCAGCAATACTTTACCATCCTTCTGATTTCGACTTTTGTACAACTTCAGATCTGTGGTAATGGTTAGGTGGACGTAGTGTAAACACATACGAATTACCACAAGGTACTCACTTAAGATACACTTTCCCTCCTCATTTATCCCCCCACCAATCCCTGAAATCTGGGCACTTGGATTGTAAATAAAAATAAGGGGATAGCCGGGTGTGGTGGCTCAGGCCTGTAATCCCAGCGCACGGGAGGCTGAGGTAGAAGAATCATTTGAGACCAGCCTGGGAACACAGTGAGACTCCCATCTCAAAAATAGCTTTAAAAATTAAAAAAAATAAGGGAGTAATAAAGAATTAGTGAAATCTGGCACATTATTGGACTGCCGGGTTAAACAGCTGCCCCTGGATGCTGCAATTTTCACGAAGTCCCTTTAATTGCTCTGTATCTCTGATTCTTCATAAATAAAAATAGTTTAGTCCACAAAGAGATGATAAATGCTTGAAGTGATGGGTACCGCAATTACCCTGATGTGATTGTTACTCATTGTATGACTGTATCAAAACGTCGTATGTACCCCACAAATATATACACCTATTCTGTATCTATAACAATTTCAACAGATGGGTTAGAAAGGACATAAGAGAAAAGGATAGCTTCAGAAATGTTTTAGAGATGATGTTACTATCTCTTTCAAATGCAAGGGAAGCTTAGGAGGAATCGCAGCAAACATTTTTGCATGGGGTAAGTCAACTGGCAAGGAATACAATAATAGACCATATACTGTACTTACCAATAATAACAGTGTTATCATCAGCAATTAACAACTTGCTGTGGACATAGATAAGCTCGGTGACTAGGTTTCCTTCGAGCTCTGCATGTGTTCTAAGACCACAGAATGATATGTAATTTATCCACTGATTGCCAACTGCAAATTTAAAAAGAAATTATTAAAATTAATGTGACCAAGCTCAATAAATATACATTAAATCTTATTGTTTCTCAAAACATACTACTTGGATTGTTCAGAATAGATTGTATATTATATGTATATTTTTTCTATTTCAGAATTCATCCAGGATTTTTTTTTGGTATCTGAATTTCATATTGTCAATCTGAATGGCTCTATATATATATATTTTTTTTAACTGAAGTGTCTTCTGTCTTCCCTTTGCTAAGGCAATCCAAAAAGCTATTCGAATATGAACATTTTATTTCAATGATTTGATGAGTTAACTACTGAAGAGTGATGGTGAACGCTGAGCCAGAATAGATTAACCAAGACTTCAGTGTGACATTTGCTTCTATCCTGCTTGACACTTGCTGCAGTTTGAATCAGATGCAAGGTGTGTGACAAACCACCTGATGCTACATCATTTGTAGCACATTCAGCATGAAGCATCAGTTAAATTCTGCAGACATTGGGTAAATAAAAATATTGGCAATAAAAACCATTCCTCCCTTTAGATCATTAAAATTAGGAAACAGAAGAATCCTTACTACATTAGACTTAGAATTTTCTTCAGAGCAAGCAGCACCAGGTTTGTACTTTAAAATATTGCCCTCCATCTCATCACGTGGGGGCCATTCAGATGATGAGAAGAAATGCATTCCATACTAAGCCAGCTCATAATCATGACCCCTAGTGTGAGTGTTAGTCACAGGATTTTACGGTCTTTCTCCCACACAGCAGTTGTCTTGGATAAGCAAAGTCTGATACCAAGAATAAATGGAGTGGAACCAAACCATCACAAATTCTAATATCAAGAGAGCATACTTTTTTTTTTTTTGGTCTTTTTTTTTGTCTTTAAGAGAATTCGAAGCATAGAAAGGTGGCAGTTCATCTCCCATTTACTGAAGTTTCCATTTATTACTGATGGTTTCTATTTTGCTACTGAAACTATTCAGTGTTTCTATTAAGTCTGGGTATCTTGGAAAGAAATCCATTCATAGGTTACGTACAGAGATGCCTGCATTTAGAGATAGCTTTCCCCTCATATACATATGAGTGATGTTGTATAGCTGTGTTTGATGAGAGTTGAAATGTTGGTATACTAGTGCATCGTGTGTAAGAGATGCATTTCTAAAAAGTTTCATGTAAATGAGATTTTTGCAATCAACTTGTTCCCCTATTTGTTAATGTTATATTGGAAAGATGCTTCATCTGAAGAATCACCTCCTTTTTTAAGTATTTTCTGATCCATTTCCTTTATTAAGCCCCTCAGACCTATAAAATTCCTGGATAACGTTTCTAACATAATGCCTAGTATCTTACAAATATTTATGTAATCCTCAATTTATTCTACTGTTATACAGGAACTGGATCTTACACATCTTGGTATTCTTATCCATTCACAGTGCTAAAAAAAAAAAAAAAAAGCTGAATAAATGTGTGCCAGCTGAAACTAAAAAATATTTTACCTTTTAATTTCTCTGTATCATCTACTCTCCTACAGCTGCATCATGATCTAGAATTTATAAGTTTAAGATACAAAGCAGCTTTTCAAAGGAATCATGGAGCAAGTCCTTTGCTAAAGTAAGTATTTTTTTATAGTAATTTCCATTAAAATTCACATTGAACAATATAGAAGACCAGTGGTTCTCAGAGTGCATGAAGACCACCTCTATGGAACTTGTTAAAAGCAGATTCCTGTGACTATTCCCAGAATTCTGATTCAGCAGAAATCAATTCAGTAAGTTCCCTAGGGGATATTGTTTTTGAATGACACTGCCATAGAGCTTTGATAATTATTTAAGATTAGTATACACTAAGAAAATAATACACCATGACCAAGTGAGATGTATTCCAGGATGCAAGTCTGCTCAATATAAGGAAATCCATTATTAGACATTAAATTGACCAATCTAGGGAGAAAAATAATTATCTTAACAGATGCTGGAAAGCTTTTGACACAATTCAGTATCCACTCCTGATAAAAGCAATGAAGAAAGTAGGAAATGATGAATACTTTCTTAACATGCTGAAAAAATATATAATATATGTATTATACATTTATATGTATATGTGTATATAATAATTTCAATACTATTTAGCATTGCCTTGGAAGTATCAGCCAATACAGTTGTGTAAGAGAAATCATATAAAAAGTAAAGTCATCCCCACTTGCAGATACTATGAAAACATAACTGAAGAATCAGTAATAAAATTATATCAAATAATAAAAATATTAAATATAATAACAGGATATAAATTAACATATAGAAATCAACAGCCTTTATACACACAAAACAATAACCACTTAGAGAATATAATCACAGACAAAGCCCCATTTAGAATGACAACAAAATAAAAGAGATAAACTTAATGGTTCATGTGCAAAACTTTTATAAAGAAAAAGTTAAAACACTATCAAGACACAAGAGTAGACTTGAGCAAATGGAAAGATTGCTCTTGTTCTGGGATAGAACAATTTGGGATAGAACAATTCACCATTATAAAGATGTCACCTCTTCCCAGGTTAATTTATAAATTTAATGTGATCTCATTACATTACATGAGATCACATTAATGTAATGTAATCTAATGTATTGTAATGGAAAAAATATCAACAAGTTTTCATGGAGTTAGATAACCTGTAGTTTGTATGGAAAAAATAAACATGCAAGAATAAATTGAGAAAAACAGAAGAGAAAAGCTATGAGTCATTAGCCCTATCAGATATTAACATATACTATAAAGTGTGTATAATTAAAACAGTGCAGATCTAGCAGATAAATAGATAAACCAGTGAATGGGATAGAAAGTCCAAAAAGAGATGCAAATACATAAGGAAATTTTGTATATGATAAAGGAAACAGCTCAAATGATAAGGACGAGGACTTTTAAATAAAAGGTGCTAGTACAGTTCCATAGCCACCTGAAAAAGATAAAACTCCAAAATTTTTTTATCAAGAATAAACTCCAAATGGATCAGAGATAAAAATGTAAGCAAATGAAATCAGACAAGTGATAGAAGAAAGCAAGCGTGAATTCCTCTCTACCTCAAATGTAGGAAAGACTTTGTAAGTATCCAAACGCAAAAAAAAAAAAAAAAAGAAAAAAGAAAAAAAGAAAAGAAAAGATTGGTAAATTGGTTAGATTAAAAAAATAACAACACATTTGCATGACACGAAACACCACCAGCAAAAAACAAAAGGCAGAAGACAAATTAGGAGAAAGTATTTGCGGTATATGTCACAGATAAAAGAGGTGATAATCCTAACATATAAAGAACTCTAAATAATTGAAGGGAAAAGAAAATCAAAATCTTAATAGAAAAATGGGCAAAAGACATGAATAGACAATTCACACACAAAAAAGGTACATTTGAAAAGATATCCATGTTGACTCATAATGACAGAAATGCAAATAAAAATGACATTGAGAAACCATTTCATATCTAATAAGACTGGCAAAAAATAAAAAGTAGGACAACATATTCTGTTAGTGAGAATGGGTTGAAGCCAGACTCTCATATACTGGTGATAAAAATGCAAATTTGTACAAATTTTTTGAAGGGTCATTTAGCAGTATCTAACAAAGCTACCTATGTGTTTACCTCCTGACCCAGCAATCCCACTCTAGAAATTTACTCTAAATATATACCTCCAACAAATAAGAACATATATGCATATATATTAATATATACACAGTTACCCATTGTATATAGTTCTATTAGAAACATATAATTGTTGTTGAAGTTAATCTAACTGCTCCTTCATAACAAAGTGATTGAATAAACTATGGCAAATCCACATATGGAACACTATGCCGTGTTAAAAAGAAATGAAGATCTCTGTGAATTAATATGGGGTGATTTCCAGGATATTCTGTTAAATGGAAAAGAAAAGGTGAACAAGAGAATATGCAGTATATTTTTTGTGAAAGAGATCGGGAGAAATAAGAACATATACACTTATCTGAGCATTTTTCCAAGAAGAAACACAAGATTAACCTAGAAACTGATGAAACCAGTTACCAATAGGGGATGGATGAGTACAGGGTGAAAAAGATAAAAGGTTGGGGTAGAAACTGAAAGTATAGAGGAATGGCATTTATCTAAATATACTTTTTGTATAGCTCTGGCTATTGGAAGCATAGCTCATGCATTCAAAAAAAAATAAGAGAGATTTAAAAAAACCCTGACATGTAATATTAACCAAAGCAAATGAACCAAACCAAATGAAGTTAATAACATAATCCAAGCAAATGAAGTTAACAACATAATCCAACTACTTTTGATCACAGACATTTGAGTGTACACCCTTAGGCTAAAGGCAAAAAACACTATAAGCAAATGTTAAACTCTAGTAAGTAGATTCATTTTTCACAGTGGTATGGGCCAGCAATCCCAAAATTATTTTCTGTGTATTGTAAGGTTGAGGAAATACATAAATATGCTGCGGATTAGGGAGCTGTGTTTCTCACTGTGAAAGAAAGGAGGTATAAACATAAAGAGAAGGATGACTAGAAGGAATCCTATGTTGTGGGATTGGAATTGGAGGTATCCATATGACAAGAAAGAGAGAGAACAGGTTTGTGTGTGTGTACAGAGGCCCAAAGTAGTGATATTCTAGTAGCAGTGATCACATCTAGCACCCAGATTTTGCTTTATAAATACAATTTTTCACTAAAATAACCTAGGTTCCTTGGAGAAATGGCTGATTGCAGGGCCAGTGTTGGGAATATATGAGTCTGAGACACCTTGTTGTGCCAGTAAAAGAAGACGATTACTGGGGACATGTCCAAAAAACATCAAGCCACCTTTAAAAGGCCCTCATTGGCCAAACCTGGGCAAGCTGAACTCCAAGATCTTAACTCATTGAATAAAAGAAGCTGTAAATCCATACTAATATAAGTACATAAATGGGGAAAAAGGGAAAACTTTCCTTACAGTAAAATTCCAACTAATTAATTTAAAAGAAACTAATAAATGTAGAAAAAAAAGATGGAATCAGAAAGTCAGCATTTGGTAACTATCACAATAATTGATTCAGAGAATGATTAACACATGCTAAAACCAGGAGGTCAATGGTTGATAAGAAGCAGGATATTTATATACACCTAAAGTGTTTTCCTACAAAATACTATTAATTATGAAGGGGAAAATAGTGGAGAATTCTGGCAGACACCACCTTCACTAAGTGATCAAAGTTAACATAACCAGTAAGGTTGTTCCTGCTATGTTACAGTAAGAACACAACCTCACTTCTGTGATACTGCTCCAAAAAAGCATAACCTAAATCTAATTACGAGAAAACAACGGATGTACCCAAATTGAGGGACAATCTACAGAGCAACTGGTCTGTACTCTTCAAAAACATCAAGATCAAAAAGCTCTGCCACCCCCCCAATCAAAATGATTGAAAGATAATTTCAGATTAAAGAAAAATAAAGACATATGACAACTTAATGTCACAAATGATTGTGAACTGAATTCTAGCCTAGGAAAAAGCCTTCTTCCCTCTTTTGCTATGAACATTCCTAAGACAACTGGCAAAATTTCAGTAAGTTCTATAAACTGATAACAGTATTATATCAATGTTCATTTATTTTGATAATTGACCTATACTTGCTTAAGAGAATGTCCTTATTTTCTCAGAAACACACATACATATTTAGGGGGAAATTGGTATCATGGCTGCAACTTATTCCAAAACGACTCAGAGTTAAAAAAAAAAAAAAATTCCCAACATCTATATATCAATGTATCTTTGTATTAAGAGAGAATGATAAAGCAAAGAAAGTAAAATTATTACAACATCTGGGAAATTAGGATGAAGGATATATGGCAGTCCTGGAAGTTGTTCTATAAATTTGAAATTATTTCAAAATTAATTTTTTTTTAAGATTAATGATACTGACTAGCTGTCAGCAGCTTGAAGGTTTAGGCCATGTCATATTTGTAATTTTCTAAAGCACATCTATGTGCCATGTCAAAGCAGGCCTAGAGAGTATCAGCAAAACATCACTTAGTAAGACAGCCTGTCAGCCCACAGTCCATACCTACTTCCCACTCATCCTTGACTATGCAATAATTCTTATGAAGTAATTAAATCTTTATTTCTTCGTGAAAAATGGCCTTGGGAAGAGAGCTAACAGTTGGTACCAGTAACATGATCTAAAAGAAAGATAATGGTTCCTAGCCAGAAAGTGGACATTTTGGACAAATGCGAGTGTGGCCTGCCAAATGCTATGGGGACGCCCATTTATGATGTGAATAAATTCACCATGAACTCTATATGGAAAGAAGAAAAAACAAATAGAGAAAATATTTCAGCCAGTACTTTATTCTGTGAAAAAAACTGGCTCAACATGTAATAGGTACAAAGTTGGTGATGTTAATTTATGTTATGAGGATATACCAGAGAAACATATGCTTTTTGAAGAAAATATAAGCAAACCAGGAGCATATACAAGCATTAATGTGAAGAAATAGATAAACAAGTATAAGAAAGAGTCCCAAGTTATATAATGTCATGGCGGTATCTGAGAACCTGGAGATTTATTCAGATCCCAGGACATACCTGTTGTGATCATCGGTGTGTGCATCACACACACCGGGGCCTGTCAGGGGAATGGGAGGCTAGGGGAGGGATAGCATCAGGAGAAATACCTCATGTAGGTGATGGGTTGATGGGTGTAGCAAACCACCATGACACGTGTATACCTATGTAACAAAACTGCATGTTCTGCACGTGTACCCCAGAACTTAAAGTATAATAAAAAAAAAAAAAGAAGAGAAATTCAATACAATAGACTCGATATTTATAAGAAAATTTCGTGAAAGGACATCAAGAATTGTTACAGGCTTTTGTTACTTAAAAACTGGTAGCACTTGGTATATGTACATATCTAATCCTGATTGAAAACTTCTGGCCCTTAAATCATACTAAATTGGCTGCTAATACCGAAATTAACAAAAATTATAAAAACGATAAAGAAATGCTTTAAATTAAACATTAAATCTCTGAAGACTGGTGTATCAGATAATTACATACTAATAGTTGCTGGTTTTCTTTTCAGGAATTTTAACATATTCATAGCAGCAGTTTTGTTATTCTAAATAATTAAAACAGTAGAGAACTATATTTCTCTATCCAATTAGAGATTAGCTAGTCCATGTATTTAAAACCCACTACATATACAAAAACAAAGCCAACAATACAACCTTGCACTTTAGAAACAGGCATTATGTAATTAATCTTTTCTCTTTGTCTAGCATATGAACATTTTCCCCACTGAGATGCCTTATTTTTGACTGTTCCCAAGGTACTTGGAAATCTTTTTACAAACAGGCTTAGCATTGAAATTACTTCTTGTGTTAAAATCCAATTTGTACCCTTGAATAGGCAAAGGCAGGAAAAGGGTCTAGAGCCAAAGGAAATACCTTATAATAAGCCCAGGACATTTTTACTGTTGAAAACGTAATAGGCTTGTTTTGATTTTTTGTTTCTTCTCCTATATCCTCACCTGTGCTTTTTTACAAGCCACTGCCAGCACTGAATGGTTTTCCCGATTTTACTTTATCAATATATCTTTTATAAATTTACTCATTCACTGTCATCTTCATTTTAGGCCTTCAGAAAACAGAGAGAGAGATAATACTCCAGCAAATCCCTGTCCTACATACAATGAGATATAACTTTTGGAAGTATTCGTTATTGGTGATGTACATATCTTTTGTCTAAAGTTGTTTTCAAAAGTTTTGCAGGTTGAGCAGACCATCAGTGAAAAATTGCTGAACACACAACACCAGTATATGTATATTTTGAAATTATATACATGTATTAAGACTTGTCACTATTTTTAATTTGTCACTGTTTTAAATTTGTATTTAAAGTTTCCAAATCATTTAAAAATTCTTACAATTTATAAATTTTATACTATAAAATTCTCTTCTTTAAAGTGTACAAATCAGTATGTTTTATAAGTAGTACATTCCCAAGGCTGTACAATCATCACCACTATCTAATTTCAAGACATTTTTATCACCCCCACAAAAATCCCTATACTCATTAACAGTTACACCCCATTCCACTCTCCCCTACACCCTATTATTCTACTAACTGGCTCTATGGATTTGCCTATTGAAGACATGTTATAAAAACGAAACCAGACAATATGTGGCCTTTTATGCCTGGCTTCTTTCACTTAGCGTAAGGTCTTCAGGGTTCATCTGTGATGCAGCATGTGTCAGTTCAAGCCTTTTTACATCTAAATAATACTCCACTGTATGGATACACCCCATTTTGTTGCTACATTCATCAATTAATGGACATTTGGCTTTCTGAATAATGCTGCTATAAACATTCGTGTACAAATTTTTGTGTGGACATTTGTTTTTAATATCTGAGTAAATGTTAAGGAGTAGAACTGCTGGGTTATAGGGTAATTACACTTAACTGTTGCGGAACTGCCAAACCGGCTTTCCAAAGAAATAGTACCATTTTTCATTCCCAACAGTAATGTGCTAAGGTTCCACTATTTACACATCCTTGCCAATACTTTATTATTATTATTGCCATCCTAGTGAATGTGAAGGTGTGAGGTTGTATTGTGGGTTTGAGTTGAATTTCTAGTGATTAGTGATACTGAGTTTTCTTTCACGTACTTATCAGCCATTTGAATATCTACTTGGAAAAACACCTGTTTAGATCCTTGGCCCATTTTTTCATTTTTTGAGTTACTTTTATTTTTATTATTGAATTGTAAGAATTCTTTATACATTCTGTACACTAGTCCCTTATATATATGATTTGCAAACAGTTTTCTCCCATTCTGTGGGGTGTTTTCACTTCCTTGATAATGTTCATTGGAGCACAAAGGCTTTCGAGCTTTCATGTTTGATGAAATCCAAATTATCTATTTTTATATGTTTGCTTGTGCTTTTGGTGTAAAATCCAAGAAGCCATTGTCACAAGGATTTGTGCCTATTATTTTCTTCTGGGAAATGTATAGTTTTAGTTTTTATATTCAGGCCTTTGATCCCTTTTGAGTTAATTTTTGTATATGATATGAGGTAGGGGTTCAACTTTTTTTTTTTCTTTTTGCACGTGGATATCTAGTTTTTCCAGCACCATTTGTTGAAAAGACTATTCTTTCTCCATTGAATTGTTTTGGCACCACTTTGCTGAAATTTAATTGACCATAATCATAAGAACTATTTTTAGATTCTCAACTCTATTCAGTTGATCTGTAAGTCACACTATTATTGTAGGTTTGCTGCAAGTTTTGAAATCACGTATGTGACACCTCCAATTTGTTCTTATTCAAGATAGTTTTGGCAATGCTAAATGCCTTGAAATTTCAAATTAACTTTAGGATTTGTCAATTTTTTGCAAAAAGGTAGTTGGGATTTTGATAGGGATTGTGTTGAATGTATAGATAAATTTGGAGAGTACTGCCATCTTAACAATGCCAAGTCTTTCAATCCATTAACAGAGTATCTTCTTATTTATTTAGATCTTCCTTAATCTCTTTCAATATTTTATTATGTTCAGCATATGTATCTTCCACTGCCTTTATTAAATTTATTGCTAAATATTTAATTCTTTTGATGCTATTTTAAATCGAATTGTTTTCTTAATTTCATTTTCAGTTTATTCATTGCTAGAGTATAAAAGTGAATTGATTTTTGAATATTCATCTTGTATCTTGAAACATTGCTAGACTAATTTATTATCTGTAATAGTATGTGTGAATTCCTTTGAATTTCCTGCATACAAGATCATGTCATCTATAAAAAGAGGTAGTTTTATTCTTCCTGTTCCTTTCCCTTTAAAAAAATGTATTTGTCTTGCTCAATTGTTGTGACTAAAACCTCCAGTACAATGTTGACAAGAGTGAACTTTCTCATCTCGTCACTGATCATAGAGGAGAAAGCTTTCAGTATTTCACCATTAAGTATGATGTCAGTTATATGTGACATCTACAAATACCATTTATACGACTGAGGAAGTTTCCATGTATTCCTAGTTTGTTGAGGTTTTTTTGTTTTGTTTTAATTATTTTGCCAAATAATTTTTCTGTGTCTAATGAGATGATTATTTGTGGTTTTTTTCTTTGTTCTATTAACATGCTGCATCACACTGATTGATTTTCAGATGTTAAAACCAACCAGGCATTCCTGGGAAAAATCCCATTTGGTCACGATGTATAATCCTTTTTATATTGTTGGATTCAGTTTAGTAGTATTTCACTGAGGAATTTTGTGTGTACATTCACAAGGAATATTGATCTGATTGATCTGTGGCTTTCTTTTCGAGATGGAGTCTCACTCTGTCGCCCAGGCTGGAGTACAGTGGTGCAACCCCGGCTCACTGCAACCTCCGCCTCCCAGGTTCAAGCGATTCTCGTGCCTCAGCCTCCTGAGTAGCTGGGACTACAGTTGCAGGCCACCACGCTCAGCTAATTTTTGTATTTTTAATAGAGATGGGGTTTCACCATGTTGGCCAGGATGCTCTCGACCTCTTGATCCTCCTACCTCGGCCTCCCAAAGTGCTGGGATTACAGGTGTGAGCCACCGCACCTGGTCCTTTTCCTTTATTATAATGACTCTGGTTTTGGTATCAGGATAATACTGGACTCATAGAATGTGTTGGGAAGTATAGTAATACATTGCTTAATGATGGGGATACATTCTGAAAAATGTGTCATTGGGTGATTTTGTCACTGTTTGAACATCATAAAGTTTAATCACACAAACCTACTACACTAATCATATAGTCTACTACATACTCAGGCTATATGGTATAGCTTATTGCTCCTAGGCTACAGACCTGTACAGCATGATACTGTACTGAATACTGTAGGCAAGTGCAACTTAGTGGCAAGTATTTGTGAATCTAAGCATAGAAAAGGCATGGTAAAATCATGGTATAAGAGACCAAAAATGATACACTTACATAGAGCACTTACCATGAATGAAATTGCTCTGGGTGTCAGTAAGTGAGTGGTGAATAAATGTGAAGACCTAAATTATTACTGTGCACTACTGTGGACTTATAAATGCTGTACACTTAGGTTACATTAAATTTTTAAATTTATTTAAAAATAAAGGAATTGTACCATGACATGAGTATGACTGTGGCATAATTTGGTGATAGGAATTTCTCAGCTCCATTATAATCTTACAGGATCACCATCATGCTGCAATCTGTTGTTGACTGAAATGTCATTATGCAACATGTAACTGTATTCCTTTCTCCTATCTATTTTTGGGGGGAAGTATATGAAGGATTAGTGTTAATTCTATTGCAGATTTTAGAACTAACTAGCAAAGCCACTGGGCCTGGGCTTTTCTTTGTAGGAAGATTATTGATTGCTAAATTAATCACTTTACTTGTTATTGCTCTATTTAGAATTTCAATTTTTTCTAGAATCAGTTTTGGGAGTTTGTGTCTTTAATACAATACCATTAATGGTACATATCAACACTGGGCCAAGAGGTGTCCATTTAATATTGTTTCTGAGTGTATCTGTGAGGGGTTTTCTGGATGAGATTTGTATTTGAATCCGTGGATTCATTAAAGTAGATTGCCCTCCCCAATGTTGGTGGGCATCATCTAATCCACTGAGCGCCAGAGGAGATCAAAAGACAGATGGAAGAGGAATTCATGCCTTTTGATTCTTGCTTTTCTGCTTCTGTTGGAATCTCGGTCTGCTCTTACCCTTTTACTGCGATTAACACCATTGGCTCCTCTGATTCTCAGGCCTTCAGACTTGGATGAGAATTACATACCCAGCTTTCCTGGGTGTCCAGCTTGCAGATTGTGGAACTTCTCAGCTTCCGTAATTACTTGAGCCAATTCCTCATAATAAATCTTTTCATATATATATGAAAGATAGATATATAAAA
>NW_012106097.1:917191-927942 GCF_000951045.1 Mandrillus leucophaeus | reverse complement strand
AAAGATTTACCACGAGGAATTGGCTCAGGTAATTATGGAGGCTGAGAAGTTATATTTATATAATTTCTCAATTTATATATATATCTCTCCTATTGGTTCTGTTTCTCTAGGTAACCCTGACTAATACAGTGTCTTTAAAGGAATTTATCCATCTATCTGGGCTAATTTGTTGGCATACAACTGTTAATAGTATTCTACACTCCATTTTATTTCTGTAAAGTCAGTAGTAATGTCTCCTCTATTTCTGATTTTGGTGCTTTGAGTCTTCTCTATTTGTTACTTGGTCCACCTAAAAGGTTTGTCAATTTTGTTGATCTTTTCAAAAAGCTAACTTTTGGCTTCACTAATTTTCTCTATTTTTTTCTATTATCTCATTTATTTTCCCTCCAATCTGTTATTTCTTTTATTCTGCTTGTTTTGGGTTTATTTTTCTCTTCTTTTTCTACTTTCCTAAAATGTAAGGTTAGGTTATTGATTTGAGATTTCTTATTTTCTATTAAATAATATAAATGTTTATAGTTATAAATTTCCCTGTAAGCATTGCTATAGCTGCCTTTCATAAGTTTGGATATGTTGTTTTCATTTTCATTCATCTCAAAACATTTTCTACTGTCCTTTGAAGTATCTTCTTTGATTCTTTGCTTATTTAGAAGTATTTTGTATAATTTCTACCTATCTGTGAATTCCCAACATTTCCTTTTATTATTTATAATTTATTATTTATTATATTATAAATTTATTTATTTATTTATTATTTATATTATATTTATTATATTATAAATTTATTATATTATAAATTTATTATATTATAAATAATATATTATTTATAAATAATTTATTATTTATAATTTCATTCCATTGTGGCCAGAGAACATACTTTATACAATTCCTTAAATGCCTGTACCAAATGAGTTTCTTACACTTCACTGAGGAGCTCTGTGTATGTGTGTGAGGGCCACAGGCCTTACATGCTCCGGCATGCAGTTTATAACTCTGTCTTAGGCTTCACTTTCTGCTTGCACAAAGCCTCAAGGTCAGCTAGAGGTGAGAGTTTAGGGCCGGCTCAATCCTTTCCTGAGCATGCGCATTGCCCTGGGCATGGGCACAGCCCTCCACGTACCCATGACCTTTCAGATTCCCAGGGATATGTTGGAGGTTTCTAGTGCCCACTAGGGGATCTCCTTCCTCAGCTTTTCCTTTTAAGATTTTTAGTCAGCTTCTTGCTCACTCAACTGTTACTGCCGCTTCAGTTAGCTGTGATGCTAAATAAATGTTGCTGATTGTTTTTGATAAATACCCAGGTTTTTTTTTTTTTTTTTTTTAGATGGAGTCTCGCTCTGTCGCCTGGGCTGGAGTGCAGTGGTGCGATCTCAGCTCACTGCAAGCTCCGCCTCCCGGGTTCACGCCATTCTCCTGCCTCAGCCTCCCGAGTAGGTGGGACTACAGGCGCCCTCCACCACGCCTGGCTAATTTTTTGCATTTTTAGCAGAGACGGGGTTTCACCGTGTTAGCCAGGATGGTCTCGATCTCCTGACCTCGTGATCTGCCCACCTCGGCCTCACCAAAGTGCTGGGATTACAGGCGTGAGCCACCGGGACCGGCCATAAATACCCAGGTTTTTTAAAAAGGCTACTTGCACTGAGCAAGGTCTGAGTCAGGTGAAATAAATGTAAGTACTTAGAATGGGAGTTTAAAGGGAAGTGCCAGACGGGTCACATAATGACAATACTGTGAGAATTGTTGAGACATGGGAGCCTCAACCCTGATCTGCTCCCTCCAATGCCTGCTAGGCTGCTGGTTTTCACCCTGATTTGAGCAGCTGTTGGCTTTTAAGACTATTCTGGAGCTGAGAAGAGGGAGATGGGTATAGGGCAAGTTAAAATGCCACACAGCTTGCTATTCTTACCAAGATTCAGCTGTTTTTCTTCATTAAACACTCCTTGGATTGTTACAAGCCTTTAATTTCCCCGTCCAAAGAAGTTGATTGTGACAACTTTTGTCAGTATTTTGTTGCTTTTATGTAGGACTGTATTTTTGGAGATCCTTCCTCTGCCATTCCTGCTGATGTCCTAATTTCTTACTTTTAAACTAAAAATATACAGACTTGGAAAGTCTATTATTTTCTACCCACATTCCAGTACATCATCCAGTGCACCCCATTTGGGAGGCTACCAGTATAAAATAAAATCTTCCTTCAAAAAACTCAGTTGAGGTTTATATTCTCTCTGAAGGGCATCACATGATTAGGACGAGTCCTCCTGCCTTTTCCAGACCTCCTGTGGCAGCTCCATTCTCTTGGTCCGCTGGATTGAAACTCAGAATTAGCTGACACTTCCCTTCCTCTCCTGCTCCCACATTCCCTCAAGTCTTCCCTCACAATCTTATCCACACATGACCCTCCTTTTCCATTACCAATGTACCTTTGTCTCTTGCCTGCCACCATCTCTACCCTGTTTACCAACAGTAAATGAATCTTCATATAAATGTCAGTTTGATGAGTTTGCTCCAGGGGCTCAGAGGTGTCCACCAAACTCTTCTTGCCTTCTGGATAAAACATAGCCTTTTTAGTGTGGCTGTCCAGGTTTTCACAATCTGGACCCAACTTGAACTGGAAGTCATACAACTTGGGTTCTGACTCCAGTTTAGTTTGTTTCGATTGCACAGAGATATAGGGCAATATTGAGTGCCCACTATATGCTGAACCCATAGTTCAGGGAGATATAGATACGTAAACCTCTAGTTACGATATATTGTAGCCAAGAACTAGGTAGAAGAATCAATTAAGAAGACATCTGAGGCCGGGCATGGTGACTCACACCTGTAATCCCAGCACTTTGGGAGCCCGAGGCGGGCGGATCACCCGAGGTCAGGAGTTTCAGACAGGTCTGGCCAACATGGTGAAACCTTGTCTCTACTAGAAGTACAAAAAAAAATTAGTTGGGCGTGGTGGTGCATGCCTGTAATCCCAGCTACTTGGGAGGCTGAGGCAAAAGAACTGCTTGAACCCAGGAGGGAGAGGTTGCAGTGAGTTGGGACCGTGCCATTGCACTCCAGCCTGGGCAACAAGAATGAAGCCCAGTCTCAAAAAAAAAGAAGACATCTGTGAAAGCGTCTTTGAAAAGTATAAAAAATTGCATTCAGTAGATAAAGAAGAACAAACAACTATAATATCTCATGATTGTTATCAAAATAATTATAAACAAAAATAAATAGAAATTATAAAGATGCTCAGTTTTTATTACCTATTTAGTCTTGGTGTCTTCATTTGAATAATGGTTTGGGCAACTTAATGAGAATAAATGCTTTATTACAGGTGAACATTTTGTGGGGTACCTTTTATAAATAGAGTTCTATAATCACACTGTGAAACGTTAATGATTACTGATACCTCGCCTTCATAATAAAAAACAACCAGATGAGAAAAAAAGCAGTTACTTACGCTCTGCTTTTAACTGTCCAAGGATGGAATTTTCTCCTCTGCACATGGTTCTGAAAATATATAAAGGAAAAAAATAATTACAGAGGTTTCAAGACAACCAATCCCATGCAGTATCTGTAGGTTTAATTCTAACACAAGTAAAAACAGAACAAGTGCTTCCATGAGAAGATGCTACATATATTTCTAAATGCTAAAAAGTTACATGAATATCACTTTTGTTACTAATGGGACATGATAGTTGTTTTGAGTTGGGTAAATAGAAACGTTATAAAATTCATGTCAGATTTTAGAAAGAGAGGCTATTGAAAAACGATGGGTCATGAATGAACTTTCCCTCTTACAAAACTGGATAACAGCAAAGATAAATTTAGAATGCATCAGTAGATAAGAATACTTACAGAATCACATTGCTCTCAGAGGTGAAAAGGGCAAGCACTTAGCAGAATAATTTACGAATTAAACTATTAGAATGGGCTGTCTCTAAAGTCAGCAAAACCACTTAAAAATGAAAAATATAGTCTTAGATAAAGGACTCTGCTAATGATTTTGTTTCTTAAGACTCTGATAATCGTTCATGAATTATAAAATCTGACAAAACCAAAAATTCTATGCTTCATCTGCTTGTTCTATGAGAGTAATAAAGAGTATACTTATGCCTGAGAAATGCTGATATTATTAAAGATGATGCCAGCAAATAGAGATGTTTTTGCATAGTAAAAGGTTATAGATTTTGTTTCTGAACAAAAGCCAAATGTGTTATTTCGTTCAGCTGGTTCGAAGGCAAGAAAATAGTCATAGGAAACAATTACAATTGACAATATTGCAAAAATAATATTAGAATGGTGAATGAAATTGATAAAATTCAATTAAACATTATGTCAGAGCCTTAAATACTTGAAAAGCTTTTTTTATCATTTTGTAAATCAGATAATATTAGAAATGTGCAAATCTTCAGTCCAAGTATATAGGCCAAAGCACAGTTAAAGCTCCCTTGTACTGCAACAAGGCAAAGCACTCTGAAGGAAACAAACAAAATATATCCTTGAAATGCTGGCAGATAAACAGATACAAGTCTGAAACATCAGTGAGAAAAAAGAGCATTAAAAAAAAATTTCCACTACAATGGTGCACTCAAACTGGGCACAGATCCTCCAGCAGGAGAATCTGGGGAGGGGGCCCAAGCAGGAGGGCATCTAAGCCTCCACCCCGATTTGACCAAGGCCCTGACCCCTAATCTGCTTTACTTACCAAGGGTTCTATGTAAGGTATCGTTCGTCCTCTCCCACCTTTCAAAAGGGTTTGATTAGAAAGGTGAGAAACTACAGGTGGTTCACAAAAATAAGAGATTTTGGTTAAGTGACCCTGAAATAAGGTCAGAGGTGCCTTTCCAGCCCCTTCTATGCAGGCTCTCTAGCCTGTGCTCCCCCCAGCCACCAGCTAGCACTTTCTAGCCCTTTTCACAATGCTCCACTGACCATATCTGAAGCCTTAAGAGGAACCCAAGTGTGCCCTTTTAAATACATATAAAAACTCAGCTTTTAAAAATATCAAGCACAAAACTTTCCCTAACATTTTAACAAAGATGTGGTAGAGAAAACAAAATTCCGGAAATGTATTTACTAACAGAAGCTATCATTATCAACCTTGTTGAAGGACTTGCTACCTAAAGAATCATAACCAAACACAAGCAAATCATACCATTTCAGGCATTTATTTTTTCTCTATTTACTGCAAAGTACATGTAAATCTCAATAGCTATTTAACCACTTAAAGATAAGTTTCAATCAACATTATACATATATAGAAATAGACAATAACTATACAAGAGGGACTAATATTTTAGTTCGTTTATGTTTGCCATGTGTCTTAGGCCAATCATTTATCATTGTAGACTCCATTTGAATTTTACCAACTAGCAAACAGGCCAAGATTTGAAAGTAAGATAAAGTGTTCATTCGTTCCCCATTCCACTGAATGGAGGCAGAGAAACACTGCCATTCTCTTCATCAGCTTACACGCATGATCCAAAGCTCAAAACAGACCATTTAGAGTTTTGGCACCTGTAGTTGAAGTGCATGATTGCCTGTAGAGCATTTCCTCCGCCGGTTGAAATGTCTCCTTCGAACCCTGGCAGAAGCGGTATCACGACATATACCCGGTATTTCTGGTTTTCCCTGCAAAGGTCAGATGCAGAGAAATTCACCCAAAAAATAAAAGGTAGTATCAGCTTTAAATGACAGCCAAGCAATTCACATGGTTTTTGAGATTGAGTGAATGGCTTCCTACAACACGTCAACACGTTCTGTCACATTTCAGGACTTGGGAGGGGGGTGCTGTTGGACTGGAGGACAGAAGTTGTCATCCAGGCTATCGCTTCATAGCCTGAATAACAAGCTGAACTTGGCAGTAAAGTAGAAATTGTACCCATTGTCTCTCTACAGCATAATCGCTTGTAGGACAAAATGCAGTGTAAGAAATCCTTGCTTGGATCCCACGGAAAGAGGCAGGGAGAGGAGGCTATAACAAAGTTTAGAAAAAAGATGTTATCTTAATAGTTAACACAGTACCTAGCTAGAGTCATGGAAATAGTAGACATTCAGTTAATAATTGTTGAGTAAATCAGTTCTCATAGCCAAGATCTCAGGGGCAAAAAGACACACTGGATCTATTATATTTTCCAAAACAGAAGTCATCATTATCTGCTTAGAAACTCTGAGTTTTCAGCTGTAAAATGTTACCCTAGGCCCTTTAAGAATTCTGAGAGGCCGGCCGGGCGCAGTGGCTCATGCCTGTAATCCCAGCACTTTGGGAGGCCGAGGCAGGTGGACCACGAGGTCAGGAGATCGAGACCATCCTGGCTAACACGGTGAAACCCCGTCTCTACTAAATATACAAAAAATTAGCCGGGCGTGGTGGTGGGCACCTGTAGTCCCAGCTACTCGGGAGGCTGAGGCAGGAGAATGGCATGAACCCGAGAGGCAGAGCTTGCAGTGAGCAGAGATGGCGCCACTGCACTCCAGCCTGGGCGACAGAGTGAGACTCTGTCTCAAAAAAAAAAAAAAAAGAATTCTGAGTGGCCAATATGTACATTTAAGCCCCCTGCACATACAACACAGTATTTCATGTCCCACTGTCTCAAGTGATTAACGACAACCTTTGACGGAAAATGAATTCTACTCAATGATATAACAATAGAAGAAGAAAGTGTAGGTTTCCCTCTTTGACAGGCATTCAGAAAGTCAGAAATTTGAAGTATGCTCCAAATAGGTACCATTTATTCAGAATCAAAAGCTATTAACATTCTTGTCTCTATTTATAGGATATACAGGAAGAAGAAAAAGCCTCGAAAGGAATGTGACATACACTGTGATCAATGAATCTTGCCGGGATATCTGGGAGGACTACAGTCACACAAACGTGTGTTGTTATTGGTTAATTTTCAAGTCCGATCCTACTTAAACTTCTCATTTCTAAAGTGCATTTTCTTCTAACCAACTAAAATTTTCTCTCATGTGAATATTATAGTACTCTTTGGGGGATCAGATTTTATTACTGATGTCTCTGAATGTCGATGTATACATGAGGGCAAGTGGGAAGAGAAGTTCAGGGCAAAAATGACTACCAACAACGGAATTTGGAGGCCTGTGAGTTTGGCTGCCTTGCTAAGAAACAAAGAAATTAAGTAGGTTGTTGTAATGGCATAGATTAATCACTAGATGGCAAACATAGTTTGAGTTGGAAAGAAAACATTAAAAAATGTAAACTGTTCAAGTTTGCTGCTTGATAAGAATAAAAGGCTCATATCCCTATATGGTGAGCAGGATAGTGAAAAAGAACAGAAACAAACAAACAAACAAACAAAAAACCTAAGCTATTAAGCTATTTCCCCACAGCCAACATTTAAAACTCAAAATAAATTAAACTGGACACTTAAAAATGGATGTCATTTGGCCTCAACTGCCTTTTCAGAATTCAGGATTATACTGCCTTACAGTATAATCCTCCCATAACCACAGCCTAGTGACAGGAGACTACCACCCTTTGTTCAGAGGTACACCTTCCTACCAATAAAGCTTGGCTTATCAGCCTTCCGGGCCTCCAATGAATCCCACTTCTTCTAGGTCACCTTATCGGCTACTTCCTCTGCCAAGCCATCTTGGCCCTTCCAGTCCGAGTTGGTTTATTCTTGCCTCGGCACTCACAGCACATGGCTAGGATGTCTGTTCAGCACTCTTTCTGCTTCACACGATAGTGATACACACATCTGCTCTCTAGGCTACGTGATAAGCTCCTTGGAAACACAGGATGCCTGTCCACATATCTTTCTGGTTTTGATAGTGCTCAATTGAGAACCCTGCCTGGCACATGCTATACACTTGGTATTATTTGCTTTAGGAGGATGGGATCAGGTTGGAAAAATGTTTCTGGGGAAGTTTCTGGTAGAGAAGAGGCTAAGCTGAACAGGAGTTTTTTTCTTTAAATTAAATTACATTTTATTTGTAAAATGTATATAATATATTACATACTTTTTTCTTTAAATAAAGTTATATTTTCTTTAAATTAAATGACATTTTATTGTGGTAAAATACATATAATATAAAATTTGCCATTTTACCCTTTTTTTTTTTTCCTAAGATGGAGTTTCGCTCTTGTTGCCCAGGCTGGAGCGCAATGGCGTGATCTTGGCTCACCACAACCTCTGCCCCCCGGGTTCAAGCAATTCTCCTGCCTCAGTCTCCTGAGTAGCTGGGATTACAGGCGTGTGCCACCATGCCTGGCTAATTTTGTATACTTTTGTATTTTTAGTAGAGACGGGGTTTCTCCATGTTGGTCAGGCTGGTCTCGAACTCCTGTCCTCAGGTGATCGGTCCGCCTCGACCTCCCAAAGTGTTGGGATTACAGGTGTGAGCCACCACGCCCAGACCCCATTTTTAAGTGTATAGTCCAATGGCATCAATTACATACACAATATTGTATAACTATCATGATGATCTATCCCAAACCTTTTCAACATCCCAGACAGAAACTCGGTGACTATCCAGTCATAACTACCCTGTTTTTCCCTGCCTGTACCCCCTGGTAACCTCTAATCTGCTTTGTCTTTATGAATCTGCTGGTTCTGGATTTTGCATGTAATTAGAATAATACAATACTTGTCCTTTATGTCTGACTTGTTTCACTTAGCATAACATCTTCAAGGTTCACCCATGTTGTGGCATGTGTCAGAATTCCCTCCTTTTTAAGACTGAATAATATTCCATGGTATGTACATATCACATTCACCTGCTGATGGACACTTGTGCTGTTTCCACCTTTTGGCTATTGTGAATAATACTGCTATCAGTATTGGCATACAGTATCTGTGAGTCCCTGTTTTCAGTTCTTTGGGGACTATACTCAGGAATGGAACTGCTGGGTCATGTGGTCATTCTATGTTTAGCATTTTGAGGAACCACCAAATAGATTAATTTCAAATGAGTAACATATGCTCATAGTACAAAATGTAAGAGGTAGATGATTATACAGTGAAAAAAATTCTCTCTCACTCCTTCATCCTGAGGGCAACTCCTGTTAACAGTTTCCTCCATGTTCTTTTAGAAATAGTGTATGAATTTGTAAGAATATATGTACTTTTTCCTTCTACACAAATATTAGAATACTATAAACACTTTAAACACTTTTCTGAACATGATTTTTACCATTTAACAGGGTATCTTGGAAATCCTTCCACATCAGAACATAGTTGCTTTTTAAGAACAGGGACCATGTATCTGTACTTTAATATTTAATATTCTACCATGTATCTGTACTTTAATATTTAAACCAGTTCTCTATTGACAGGCATTTAAATTGCTTCTAATTTTGTTTCTATTTCAAAATAAATATTTTGATATTTATGTTGACTAACAAAAGTAATTTTTTACTTTTGTTGGAAAAATCTTACAAGTGGTATTGCTGGTCTTTTGACACAAATGTTTGTGATGATGTTTGTAAGAGACAGTTCTATTTTATCCTTTTTTAAAGCAAAAATGATTTTACAAGGGAGATCTCATATGTAGGATATTGAGAAATGTCCTATAAAAATATTATAAGACATTCTTGCAAATTTTAGTTTGTAGGAATCAGAATATTCACATTTTCTTCTTTTTAGGACTCTCTTAGCTCCATTTCAAACCCTTTCCTATTTTACAATATAGTAGCTCATAAATTTCCTGAATGATGAAAATTTTGAACTGTGTTCAGCAAAACTAGTGGAAACTATTTAGATTTTCACTGCTGTAGAAAAAAGGGCTCTGGAATTTCAAATGCAAAATTGTGGTTGAATGTAAGCCAAAGCACAGAAGATTCCATGGGACACTATGTCCAATCTGCCTCCTTGATCCAATCCACAGAGGACAAGAGTTCCAGCTGCTGAGGAATCTAATGCCCTTCGGAAATACTGAATCCTCACAACATGGGGGTTGGGGAAATGATAGCAATCAGCTTAGGGTAAGAATCTGAGCCCCTAGTGTATAAAATATATATGATCTTAAAAGCAAGATAATGGCTAGTGGGCACTAAGCCCCGGATAACTACCCATCATGCCAGCAACCACTTCATCCACATTAGTTCAATTTCTATAAAACAGCATTCTCAGGCTTCTTGTTAAACGTTTTTCTTCAAAATTCCCTAACTCTTATGGCAGTGCTATGTATAATAGCTAAAAATTGGAAATAAATGTCCAATAATAAAGGGATGGTTAACTACATTATGTTATAGCCATTCAATGGAATGATCATCTTGCAGCCACTAAAAATGACCACTATGAAGGCTCAGTAGCACGATACTGCTGGTACTGTGTTAAAATGACCCCAATGTAATGTTATAAGACAATAAAAATGTGGCAGGCCAATGCTACAAAACATTAAATCATTTTTCCCTTTAAATGAGTTAACTTCCCCCACTCTGTGACCGGAGAAACGAAGCAGGCATTTCTCCCGGGGTGGCCCTCTCACCCCGGAAGAGTGGTGAGAAGCAGGACACAAAAACATCAACTTCTTTTAGATTTGGGGAACTGGAGAGAGATTCTCTAAGCGGAGGCAGGAGTGTAGAGAAATGAGAGCAAGACTCAGGGCAAGGAATCAGTCCTTCGGCCTCAAGCTGAATTGTGGGGAAAACAGGATAGACCCCACTCTCTTTTCAATGTGAGGATATGAGAGCCAGGAGGATCTGAGCCTTGCTTTCAGGTGAACTCCAGAGCAATGTGGAGCATGTCGTCCAGCAGCTATGCGATGTGGCAGGAGCAGAGGAGAAGTGGTAGAGAGGCAGGCCT
>NW_012106097.1:910317-917141 GCF_000951045.1 Mandrillus leucophaeus | reverse complement strand
ACCATGTATCTGTACTTTAATATTTAAACCAGTTCTCTATTGACAGGCATTTAAATTGCTTCTAATTTTGTTTCTATTTCAAAATAAATATTTTGATATTTATGTTGACTAACAAAAGTAATTTTTTACTTTTGTTGGAAAAATCTTACAAGTGGTATTGCTGGTCTTTTGACACAAATGTTTGTGATGATGTTTGTAAGAGACAGTTCTATTTTATCCTTTTTTAAAGCAAAAATGATTTTACAAGGGAGATCTCATATGTAGGATATTGAGAAATGTCCTATAAAAATATTATAAGACATTCTTGCAAATTTTAGTTTGTAGGAATCAGAATATTCACATTTTCTTGTTTTTAGGACTCTCTTAGCTCCATTTCAAACCCTTTCCTATTTTACAATATAGTAGCTCATAAATTTCCTGAATGATGAAAATTTTGAACTGTGTTCAGCAAAACTAGTGGAAACTATTTAGATTTTCACTGCTGTAGAAAAAAGGGCTCTGGAATTTCAAATGCAAAATTGTGGTTGAATGTAAGCCAAAGCACAGAAGATTCCATGGGACACTATGTCCAATCTGCCTCCTTGATCCAATCCACAGAGGACAAGAGTTCCAGCTGCTGAGGAATCTAATGCCCTTCGGAAATACTGAATCCTCACAACATGGGGGTTGGGGAAATGATAGCAATCAGCTTAGGGTAAGAATCTGAGCCCCTAGTGTATAAAATATATATGATCTTAAAAGCAAGATAATGGCTAGTGGGCACTAAGCCCCGGATAACTACCCATCATGCCAGCAACCACTTCATCCACATTAGTTCAATTTCTATAAAACAGCATTCTCAGGCTTCTTGTTAAACGTTTTTCTTCAAAATTCCCTAACTCTTATGGCAGTGCTATGTATAATAGCTAAAAATTGGAAATAAATGTCCAATAATAAAGGGATGGTTAACTACATTATGTTATAGCCATTCAATGGAATGATCATCTTGCAGCCACTAAAAATGACCACTATGAAGGCTCAGTAGCACGATACTGCTGGTACTGTGTTAAAATGACCCCAATGTAATGTTATAAGACAATAAAAATGTGGCAGGCCAATGCTACAAAACATTAAATCATTTTTCCCTTTAAATGAGTTAACTTCCCCCACTCTGTGACCGGAGAAACGAAGCAGGCATTTCTCCCGGGGTGGCCCTCTCACCCCGGAAGAGTGGTGAGAAGCAGGACACAAAAACATCAACTTCTTTTAGATTTGGGGAACTGGAGAGAGATTCTCTAAGCGGAGGCAGGAGTGTAGAGAAATGAGAGCAAGACTCAGGGCAAGGAATCAGTCCTTCGGCCTCAAGCTGAATTGTGGGGAAAACAGGATAGACCCCACTCTCTTTTCAATGTGAGGATATGAGAGCCAGGAGGATCTGAGCCTTGCTTTCAGGTGAACTCCAGAGCAATGTGGAGCATGTCGTCCAGCAGCTATGCGATGTGGCAGGAGCAGAGGAGAAGTGGTAGAGAGGCAGGCCTAAAGGTGAAGGCTGACATCCCCAAGCTACATTAAGCAGATGCCAGAATAGGCCCGAGGGAGATCAACACCAGTGCCTGAAAGCCCCTTTCCAAAGATCCAGGGCCCCATAGCATCAAGATCAAGGAAGGGATGTGGAGGGAGAGGAGGCAGGAGTAGAACCCTGATGCTGAATACAGAGGGGAAATAATGAGAAATCACTGAATTTGGCCACGTTTATCAGGAAGTGCCAAAACTAAAACCCCTCCTATTGTGTGGAAATGCGCTTGAGCTAGAAATTCAGATGAGCTCTAGGAAAAGAAAATAAATTACAATTCAACAGAAAATAGTAGTGTGTGTATTAACCAGGCGTAGTGGTGGGCACCTGTAGTTTCAGATACTCAGGAGGCTGAGGTAGAATGGCGTGAACCTGGCCGGCGGAGCTTGCAGTGAGCCGAGATGGCGCCAAGGCACTCCAGCCTGGGTGACAGAGTGAGACGCTGTCTCAAAAAAAATAAATAAATAAAAAATAAAAAATGTTTGTGATTGCTATAAAGCTGCTTGTACCTTTAAAAGCAGAGTACGAATGTACCACGTAGCTGGGTCACAGCAGTGATGTACCTCTACGTTCCTTTTCTTGTTTTTCTCTGCTGCATAAGCCCCTCCTCCTTCACCCCGTGGTCCCTCCTCAGCATGAAGGACAGTTAGGAGAAGCTTCGTCTGCTCACAACTGGGTCTCAGGGTCTGGCAAGAAGGCCCCAAGGAAGCCTGATATGCTTCGCTAGTGACAAGACTCTTTACTTTTTGAGAATTTGGGATTTATAGTTTGTATTTCATCACTGTGAACTTCAAGAGCTGCTATAAATTGTCTCGTTGTAGATTTTGCAGCAGTGAATACTGTCAGAAATAAGAATTGTGGTTAGGGCTTAGTGTGTGTGTGTGTGTAAGGAGAACTTTATACTATGGTGGTATCAATTATGTTGGAATTGGACCTGTAGCTTCTTGGTCGTTTGGGACATAACCCCTTTTATTTTGTGCTTGGCAAATCCTTTAAAAGGAGAAGATCCTTCTGGGCTTCAGTTTCCTCATCTGCACATGAAAGAACTGGTTAAAATCATGACTAGTCCACTAGAAATGCTGGCCCTATTTAGCACTGACTTTACCCATCCTCTATGTGACTTTATAGATTTTGAATTATTATATATCGTGCACAAACACACATCATTTTTCTCATTGGTTATCTTTTGAAAATGGCAAGCTTTCAAACTTAAGAATGGTGAGGGATTCCCCTGCATGTTTGACTTAGACTTCACCCTGGGCTTGATCGTCTTTTGGCCCTGAGTGGCCCCCAGATGAGGTTAGACAGAACCTTATATTAAACTGTTCCCACTATGGCCCAGTCTGTTTTCACTCTCATTTTTCTTTAAGTCTCCTTCTTCCTTCCTCTCTTTTCCAGGGCACATGCTCAGGCTCAAAATGATTGCTGGCCTCTGCCTTGTGCTAATCTTTTCATTTCTCTATCTGCTGAGATTACCATTTTATACAATTTTTAGAATTAGAATGAAAGCATTTACATGATCTAAATCAAAAGGTCTCCTGCCACGATCTGTTGTCATCTGTGTCCCAAGGTAACCTCTTCTCCAGGAATCGTACAGAGCTTGGGAGTTATCCCACAAGAAAAAATGTGAAACCAGTGATTGGCATACTTAGATAAAATGTGTTTTATTCTTTTTATTATAACTGCAGTTAAATTTTCTTTAAGACAGTGTTCCTGAAACAAGCCCAACATGTCTTTTCAGTTTGGTACAAAATTATAGGATATGGTAATTATGGACATAGATTTTTCTTTAAACCCAAGAACTTTTAATCTATCAAGCATTACTTTTAAAAAATAAAACATTCATCTGATTTTTTTTTTTTTCTTTTGGTGACAGGGTCTTGCTCTGTTACCCAGGCTGGAGTGCAGTGGTGCAATCCATGGCTCACTGCAACCTTGACCTCCCAGGTTAAGAGATCCTCCTACCTCAGTTTCCCGGGTGGCTGGGACCACAGGCATGCATCAGCACACCCAGGTAATTTTTAAAATTTTTTTTGTAGAGACTAGGTCTTACTATGTTGCATAGACTGGTCTTGAACTCCTGAGCTCAAGTGATCTTCCCGCCTCAGCCTCCCAAAGTGCTGGAATCAAAGGTATAAGCCACAGTGCCCAGCTCATTCAATTTTTAAAATTTCAAGATAAAGTATTTTTCATAGATTTCTGGGAGGCTTACCATTCGAAAATTTCCACATCCCTTGAAATGGGGGAAGCTTTGTAGCTTACTAGTAAAAAGCACAAGTTGAGGTCCTACAGACATGGTTTGAGTCCTACTCCTATCCAACCACAGCTATATGACTTGGCTAAGTTATCTAAACTCACTAGGCCTCAGCAGCCTCATCTGTAGAATGGGAGTAATTACACAACCAATCCCATAAAGTTGATACAAAGACTGAATGAGGTAACATAGGTATAGCACTGATTACGTGGAAAGACTCAGAAACTATTTGGTAACATTTTTATTCAATTATATCAACCGATGATTTCAATTAGAAAGCTTGCATATCTTCAAATAACAACAAAGTAAATAGTATCTAAAATTAAAACAATGCTAAACTAAACATATATTATGCTTCAGAACACATTTTATTATTTTACTTTATATTTTGGGGGAGGGTGTTATCAGATCAATAACAGGGAAATCAAAAATTGATCCCCAGGAAGAGTGAGCTATAGGTTTCTGGCAGCAAACTTCTAGACAGAAGTGTTGTAATTGTGTGCCTAAACCTGTCACAAGATGAACAAGAGCCAGTGGTGAGAAACCAAAACAAATTTTTCTTATCCAGAAGTAGCCATCCAATAATTTAAAATATGGAACATTTAAACATCTTTTTAATTAAAACATTTCTTTTTCTAGCATAAATACTAATTTTGAAACAGCTGATTTGAATATCATGCTTCTTTATCCTTGCTTGAATTTACAGTGAACAACATATTTCCAGATGATGAATATCATGGAAATGCTGTAATAATTTCTTACTTGAACTGGTGCTTTACAGCTTACAAACTACTTTCACATATATTCATATAAACTAGGTAGAACAGATACTATTATTCATGGTTGATGAAGAAACAGCGTGTCAGAAGGGCAAACTGACGTACTCAGAGGGTCACATACCTGTGGATAACAGAGCTGGAGAGAATCCAGGTCTCCAGACATCTGGTCCCCCAATAATTTCAGATTTCTCAGTGTGGTATTTCCCATATCACCCACTTACAGGCAAGCAGTAGCTCTTCTACAGTTATAAGAAGCATGAGGGGCACTTTGGGAGGCCAAGGTGGGTGGATCACTTGAGGTTAGGAGTTCAAAACCAGCCTGGCCAACATGGTGAAACCCCGTCTCCACCAAAAATACAAAAAAAATTAGCTGGGTGTGGTGGCATGTGCCTGTAATCCCAGCTACTCAGGAGGCTGAGGCAGGAGAATTGCTTGAACCTGGGAGGTGGTGGTTGCAGTGAGCCAAGATTTTGCCACTGCACTTCAACCTGGGTGACAGAGCAAGGCTTTGTTTAAAAAAAAAAAAAAAAGAAAGAAGCATGGTAAGTTTGAACAATGTTCAAAACTGTATTTTTAATGGAGTTAAATAGCATATTTTTCAATGCAGTTTAATATTAAAACACAAAAGCATTAAGTCAACTGCCTATTTTCATTGCATGCGTCAACTTTTTGTTGCTAAACTATAAAATGCACTTTCTCACTTCCTGACTTTCTACCAAAGCAGAAAAATTATGCATGTCAAGTTTCCATGTGCAAAGATCTGAGATCCTCCTCAGAAACCATTCATTCATGGCACACAGTGTTTAAAAATGTGTCTACCTGGAGCAGTTGGTCCTATCTTTTAGCTTAGTCAAACATGGCATAAAACAGTAAATTTTAGACTGTGGATTATGATTTTTTTTTTTTCCTCTCTGATGTCCAATCACATTTGAGTTGTCAAAGAAAGGTTTCAAGTGGGTTGGGCAGCTGGCCTCAACTCTGAGACAGTTTTACTTATTAGAGTGAAGATTTTTTTTGTTTTTAATTTTGATTCCCCTGGCTGTTCTTAGGTCAGCATGGAATAAACATGAGTCTGAAGCTCTAGGTCATGTCAGAATATGGAGGCTTTGCAAACCTATTTCTATAAAGAATTATGGCTGCTGAGAAGGAACCAGAGGAAATGAGAGGAACCGAGAAATTGCTTAGGTGAATTGTTGTGAGGCTGGATTCCAGCGCTGGCAGAAAAATAAAGACTTAGCCCAGCTGAGGGAGTTGGCAATTTGAAGACTCAGATTTCTCCAGGGTGGGAGGGACCTGGCAGAGGGCCTGTATCCTTTGGTGAGGCCTGGCTGACTACGGACTGTCATTTCCCTCCATCTGCTTTGGGCTGTATTCTATTCTTTTTCAAATAGCCAAAATTATACTTGTTGCTAAGAATGTGACCTTGGCAGGGAAGTTCTGAGTCTCAGAAAAGAAGACTACAGAGAAGTCTATGGAGAGAGAGGGGTAAGCTTGGGATGGCATATCATGGCCCCTAATTAGTGAAAAGGGGGCACCCCATGCCAGCAACCTGCAAAATAAGCTGTTTATTTTATTTTTATTTATTTATTTATTTTAGAGATGAGTCCTCATTCTGTCCTCTAAGCAGGAGTATAGCGGTGCGATTTCAGTTCGCTGCAGCCTCATACACTCAGGCTTAAGGAATCCTCCTGCCTCAGCCTCCAAGTAGCTAGAAGGAATCGTCCTGCCTCAGCCTCCAAGTAGCTAGAACTACAGGCACACCAACACACCTGGATTTTTTTTTATTTTTTGTAAAGACAGGTGGTCTCAAATTTCTAGCCTTTAGCAATCTTCCCGCCTCTGCCTCCCAAAGTGCTGGGATTATAGATGTGAGCTACCACACCTGCCCAAGATAAGCTTTTTAATTCTGCCTTTACCTTGCCCAGCACAAGCTCACAGAACACAAGCTCACAGATTTGAAATTAAGCAAAAATATGTTTTACAGTTGCAGTTAACATAGGGAGATTAACAAGAATGCAGAGATGCAGAGAGGGGGAAAAACGTAAAATATGTTTTGAGGATGCGTGTGTGTATCCACGGAAAGTCTAAATGTGTGACACATGTACCATTTTGAAAATGTGCCTCTCAAAAAAATGAGACTATCGAGAGATCAGAGCTAAATGACACATGGTTTATTTGAAATTTGATCAATGAATTCCCCATTTTC
The DNA here is from genome assembly GCF_000951045.1 of Mandrillus leucophaeus. Lineage (NCBI taxonomy): Eukaryota > Metazoa > Chordata > Mammalia > Primates > Cercopithecidae > Mandrillus > Mandrillus leucophaeus. The sequence goes on along the minus strand of NW_012106097.1, from coordinate 910,350 downwards.
CACAAAGCAAACTTGAAATTGCCAGAGTCTTTA
>NW_012106097.1:899484-910267 GCF_000951045.1 Mandrillus leucophaeus | reverse complement strand
GAGAAATTGCTTAGGTGAATTGTTGTGAGGCTGGATTCCAGCGCTGGCAGAAAAATAAAGACTTAGCCCAGCTGAGGGAGTTGGCAATTTGAAGACTCAGATTTCTCCAGGGTGGGAGGGACCTGGCAGAGGGCCTGTATCCTTTGGTGAGGCCTGGCTGACTGCGGACTGTCATTTCCCTCCATCTGCTTTGGGCTGTATTCTATTCTTTTTCAAATAGCCAAAATTATACTTGTTGCTAAGAATGTGACCTTGGCAGGGAAGTTCTGAGTCTCAGAAAAGAAGACTACAGAGAAGTCTATGGAGAGAGAGGGGTAAGCTTGGGATGGCATATCATGGCCCCTAATTAGTGAAAAGGGGGCACCCCATGCCAGCAACCTGCAAAATAAGCTGTTTATTTTATTTTTATTTATTTATTTATTTTAGAGATGAGTCCTCATTCTGTCCTCTAAGCAGGAGTATAGCGGTGCGATTTCAGTTCGCTGCAGCCTCATACACTCAGGCTTAAGGAATCCTCCTGCCTCAGCCTCCAAGTAGCTAGAAGGAATCGTCCTGCCTCAGCCTCCAAGTAGCTAGAACTACAGGCACACCAACACACCTGGATTTTTTTTTATTTTTTGTAAAGACAGGTGGTCTCAAATTTCTAGCCTTTAGCAATCTTCCCGCCTCTGCCTCCCAAAGTGCTGGGATTATAGATGTGAGCTACCACACCTGCCCAAGATAAGCTTTTTAATTCTGCCTTTACCTTGCCCAGCACAAGCTCACAGAACACAAGCTCACAGATTTGAAATTAAGCAAAAATATGTTTTACAGTTGCAGTTAACATAGGGAGATTAACAAGAACGCAGAGATGCAGAGAGGGGGAAAAACGTAAAATATGTTTTGAGGATGCGTGTGTGTATCCACGGAAAGTCTAAATGTGTGACACATGTACCATTTTGAAAATGTGCCTCTCAAAAAAATGAGACTATCGAGAGATCAGAGCTAAATGACACATGGTTTATTTGAAATTTGATCAATGAATTCCCCATTTTCCACAAAGCAAACTTGAAATTGCCAGAGTCTTTAATGTGCTCCATCAAACTCCAGTGTAAGGTACAATCTGCAACAGGTGCTACTTTACCATACTGTTTAAAGTCACAGATCCCTTTTCCTTTCAGGAGCAGCTGATAAGATCACTGGGAAATGTTCCATCAGAAAATATCTTGAAGTTTCTTCTAACCCTAAAATGTTATAATTTTATTTACTTATTTATCTATTATTTATTTTGAGACAGAGTCTTGATCTGTCACCCAGGCTGGAGTGCAATGGCATGATCTCGGCTCCCTGCAATCTCCGCATCCTAGGTTCAAGCTCCTACCACAGGAGCTTGAGTAGCTGGGACTACAGTCATGCACCATCAAGCCCAGCTAATTTTTGTATTATTAGTAGAGACAGAGTTTCACCACATTGGTCAGACTGGTCTCAAACTCCTGACCTCAGTTGATCCACCCACCGGCCTCCCAAAGTGCTGGGATTACAGGCATGAACCACCATGCCCAGGCTAATTTTATTATTTTAGAAGTCCAGATTTTTAAAGACAAATTACTACAGTAAAGAAAAATATTCTTTCAGGCTCCCAAACACTTAAAAACACATATTTGGGGCAGTATAAAATACGGATGCCAGACCCCACTCCAGGAAATTATGATCCATTAAGCCTGGAGGTGTGTTAAGCTCTCTGCAATCTTGCAAAAGTCAGTGGTGATTTTGATGTGTAGTCACAGGGATGTGATGGATGCTGTAGTGTGCTGCCTAGATCCTCTCACCATGGGATCAAGACAGCCATCCCATCAGCTACTGAGCATGTAGACCACAGAACACTCACAGTGAAGTCCTCCAGGTATGAAAAGTATGGAGTCCTCCATAGGTGAAAGGGACCTGCTTCACTCAAGGTCATCCCCACTCCCTAGGATCAGCCTGCATCCAATGGTCAGTCAATAGGGGAAGGGAACTATAGGTCCAACACATTTGCCTCAGCTTGGGGAAGCCCTGAATGGGTTTTTAATCCTAACCATCAATGCATTAGAGTCATGTGAGGGGAAGCAAATGGGTTGAAAGTCTAAAGATTTAGGCTCAAAGCTGTTTTTTACCTATTGCTGTTAGTGGCCTAAACAAGTCACATAACTTCTTGAATTTCAGTTTTTAATCCTAAAAATGGGAACAGCAGCAACAGCAATAATAACAATAACAACAACAAATACATGACCTACTCTCAAGAGTAGTTGTGAAGATTCTATGAGATAATGTAGTTATAAACTGTGAATCACATAAAATGCTGATAGTTACTGTTATAATATGTCCTTCAGTATAAAAGTCCCCAAATATTATGTGAAAAAAAGAGATCAAAGTACCACATGACACTGGAAGTAAAAAATGTTTTAATTCCCAAATGTATATGCACTTACTCTTCACTGCATGCATTCAATGACTTGAAGTAATGATATATAATGGTTGTGTTTATGTGTTTATTCTGCTACTTTTACATGGAGCTGAAATCAGCCATAAAAAGAAATTGTACCTGGTGCCAAGACAATTCAATGTGGAAAGAATAGTCTTTTTGACAAATGGTACTAGGACAACTCTATAACCATCAACAAAAGAATAAAAAGTTGGGCCCCTAACTCACCCCATATATAAAAAGAAACAAAATGAGTCAAAGATCTAGATGTAGGAGCTAATGCTATAAAATTCTCAGGAGAAAACAGGCATAAATCTTCATGATCCTAGATCAGGCAGTGATTTCTTAGATAGCACTATCTATATTCCTTAGATGCCAAAAGAACAATGGATACAAGGAAAAAAATAGAAGCTGATTAGCTTTTATCAAAATAAAAAATATTTTCCATTTCAAATGACACCAGCAAGAAAGTAAAAAGACAAGCCGTCGAATGGGAGAAACTGGGAATCATGTATCTGATATGAGACTTGTATCTAGAATGTATAAAGAATTCTTACAACTCAACAACAGAAAGTCAAATAACCCAATGAACAAATGGGCAAGGGATCTGAGTAGATATTTCTCCATAGATAATACACAAATGTCCAATAAGCACACACAAAAATGCTCAGTATCATTAGACATTAGGGAAATTCAAATGAAAACCACAATGAGATACCATTTCTAAAATGGTATTTCACGTCTACTAGAATGACTATAATCAAAGAGAGAAATAATAGTAACTATTGATAAATACAGAGAAGCTAGACCTCTCATACACTGTGGGAATATAAAATGGCAGAGGCGCTTTGGAAGACAGTCTGGCAGTTCCTCAAAATGTTAAACATAGAGTTAGCTATAACCTGGCAATTCTACCCCTAGAGAAATGAAAATATATATCTGCACAAAAACTAGTAAAGGATGTTTATAGCAGCATTATTCATAATAGGCAAAAAGTAGAAACAACCCAAATGTCCACCAACTAATGAATGAATAAATACGACGTGGTATATCCACGTCATGGAATATTATCTGGCAATAAAAGGAAATGAAATACTGATAAATGCTATAATACTGATGAGCTTCAAGAACATTATGCTAAGACAAAGAAATCAGTCATAAAAGACCACATACTGTGTGACTCCATTTATATGAAATGCCCAGACTAGGCAAATCTATAGAAAAAGAAAAATCAGTGGTAGCCAGGGGCTAAAAAACGAAGGAATGGGTAATGACTGCTAATGGGGTTTCTTTCTGGGTTGATAAAAATGTTCTAAAATTGATTAGGTGGTGGTTGTGCAACTCTGTGAATATACTAAAAATCACTGAATTCTATAGTTTAAGTGGCTGAATTGTACGGTATGTAAATTCTATCACAGCAAACCAATTATTAAAGAAATAATCCCATGAGCTGAATAAATATGACATATGGTAACAAGAATTTAAACATAACCCACAGCAAAATATTATGTCTATTTTGCTTTGTTTTTTAAGTGAACACAGCTCATAGTCTGCTATTAAATAAAACAAATCACAAACCTCATGTGTGGGAAACAGACTGGCCAGGAAGAAATTTTTGTGCCCTGGAAGAATTCAAATTCCCTAGAAAGGGGACTAAAGAATTTTTAGCAACTGACTCAGACTAAAGGCATCAGTAACCTATTGCTGGCTGAACCAAATTTAAGCCTGCTAGGAAATGACAGTACTCTAAAAATGGGCCTTGCAAAGTCATTTTAGTAATAAATACAAGAACATCTGTAGCAAAAACTCCCAGCCAAAGGCTGTTACCTGTGAGCTTTCAGGATCCTCTGGGCAATGGCATCGCCTATCTTGTTGAACACAACTTTGTCATCAGCACAGCTTATGAAAAACTGGTTCTATGAGAAATAAACAAGACAATCATGTTAGTCTTTATTTTGTAAGCAGTATACGTAAGGACAATATGGTAAATAAAAAATACACTGATATGTATTTTAAAATGTTTCACACAGCAGATGTGTTCTGATCATTGAAATCACATCAAGAAAGTCAATGACACAGAATAAAAGCTGCCTCATCTCACTCTGGGTCTCATTTGATTCCAGGTCTTATCACCTATAACACTTAATCAAGTAGAAAGTTACACTATATTATTCCACCATGAGAATTCCTCATAGGTGATTTTCTAAATTACATTCTCAGAATACTTAGGAACATTGCAAATTCAATCAATAGGGAAATTAGTTTCTTTCAGATTCACACACTGTATAAATTCTTATGATTAAAAATTCTATATTGGCAAACATCCTACCTCATGCTAAGCTTGCTTTTATAACAGGGTAGATGGCAAAAGCCTGGTCTAGTTTTCTCCACCCTTTCTCCATTATTTCCTGGTATCTGCTTTCACCTTGTCTTGTTTGTTTGGGTATCTTATTATCTCTGAACTTCTATTCTAAGTAGCCTCAACTCTCTTTTGTATGTTGCATACATATAAGCCAGTTAATAAAATAAAATAAATGTTTTTTTCCTCTAAGTACTTCTGCTATTTATATATCTACAAAATAGTCTTTAAAACGGTTACTAGAAAACAAGTTACGACATTATCATAACAGTGCAAAAGATTTTGTTGCTGCATAAAGGTTTGGTGCAAATATTATGAATATCATGTGTTCAAATAGAATAGATTGTTACAACGCATCTGTAATTTATAAGGACAATTATCACAAAGTAGTATTTGCTAATCATCTCAAGGTAAAGAGATATATATGTAACAACTCGTAATTATCATCCCTTTGCAGCATTATCATGTTTATGACTATATGAGCTTGTATACTTAAGTGCATAAATCTGTAAAATGCCTCCAGAAGACAAACTTATGGGAAGACACGGTACAGAAAGTCTTTTGAGAATGTGATTCCCCTTAGGGCATCAGACAATCAAAATCTCAGTGGCAACCAAACCATGTTTCTTTTTCTGAATTCATATTGTAAAGAAGCTTAGCATTCCTCAGCAGCTGTAAACACAGACTGGCTACATGTCGTGTCCTTTATTTCTCCTTTTTTGGAAGAGTCGGGTGAATGCTGATTGCTTATCTTGACTAGAGGAGTGTCAACCAGGTCTGTGTCCCAACATGTCTACCTACATGGCATTACTGACATCATTTAATACTATGGTCACATTAAAAAGAAAAACTGATTTTGTATTTATTTATTTATTTTTATTCATTTATTTATTTTATTTTATTTTATTTTTGAGAGAGTCCCACTTTGGTCACCCAGGCTGGAGTGCAATGGCTCAATCTCAGCTCACTGCAACCTTTGTCTCACGGGTTCAAGTGATTTTCCTGCCTCAGCCTCCCAGGTAGCTGGGATTACAGGTGCCCGTCACCACACCCGGCTATTTTTTTTATTTTTTATTTTTTTTGTATTTTTAGTAGAGACGGGGTTTCACCATGTTGGCCAGGCTGGTCTCGAGTTGCTGAACTCAGGTGATCTGCCCACCTCGGCCCCCCAGAGTGCTGGGATTACAGGCGTAAGCCACTGTGCCCAGCCAGAAAAGCTGATGTTAATGCTACTAAAAAGAGATGAAGCAAAAAGATTCTGGGCAATAGATGAGCCAGCCTTCACATCTTTACATCTCTATGGTATAATTGTTGAAATTAATAATACTAATAGCATTACTAAGCTCCAGACTTTATGCAGAGTTTGCTCATTTTCCACTAATGTCCTATATCTATTCCATGATGCCATTCAGGATACCACACTGCATTTAGCCAGCTAATATATTATATTTAACTTAGGTTTCTCTAGCCAGGCTCATGAAACAAATAAAGCTCCAATTCTTCCCTGCTTGTCTGTAATGAATTGTTGCTATGCAGAGTGGGAAAGGGCCAGGACCCAAGGGGAAGAAAAACAGGGCTAGAATGGTTTTCCTCAGTTAACCCATTCCCCTATCTACCTTTAAAACATTCATTGGGAAAGAAAAGACTTGAATAAAGAAGGAAATTATGCTATGATTTATTTTTTCCATTATTGTGACTTTTTATTTTCTCAGGGTTTTTCAAGTTCTCTGAACTATTTTTATATTCACTTTGAAGAGTAATTTAAGTTCCCAAGCTAAACTCAGTGTCCCCAGATTTTCTCATATACTCTAAAAATTCTGGAATGAAAAAAAGCTTCATAATGAATAGTAGTTCACACAGGATTGAAGAAGGTGGTACCTGCTCTTAATGTTCTCACATCTTCCTTTTCCATGTTCTTTTCCCTGCAGTCTCCCTACTCCGCCATGCCCGAACCAGTAGCATCCAGTGGTCTCTATTTTAGCAACTCACCCCTGTGTGTGCTCTCCTGAAATAGAACTTGCTTCACACTTAAACTCTCCAACCCAAGCGAAATCAAAACTTACATATCCATGTTGGGGTATTTCTGTCTAATACTATTACAGTGAGTTGATGATGTATTTTAATAGCAAAGATTTGGGAGACTCCCAATACAGTCTTGAGTTAATGACAATGCAGAGCCAATTCCAGGTATGCTTGGGAGGTCAAAATCCAGGTGATATGAACCAGAGCTTCTCCAGCACGTTTCACATCTCAAAATGTACTCATTAATATGACAGGTCCTAAGTTTGGGGACTCTGAAATCTCGGCATGATATTTAAGGGAAGGCAGTTTCTCACATGAATTTACAGGAGCAGGACTTACTTCGATATAGATATAGTGCCTGCTGTTCTCTATCACATGGACGTAAGCGGCATGGATGGACTCTTCATGGTACTTTATACCAGCAGACCAATCGGCAGCAGAGCGGAGCAACTATAAGGCAGCAATCAGAAATGAACAAGTATTAGCAATGGAGAGGACATCAGACATATTAATACAATGAAGTCACTCCTTTTTCTAGACGACCAAATGACTACCGTGGCTTGAGTGTCTTGTGTGAACCAAAGGAGAGTAGTGGGGTGGGGAACGCTGCTAAGGAAGAGGGGAGAAAGGAACTGGTCTTTGGATACAGTCCATAAGGAAGGTTCTCAGCTGGAAATCACATCCTGAATATACCCATTTTCATCTAGGATTATTTTCATTCAAAATTGGAAACCACAAATTGTGGTTTCTATAAAGACTATTTCAGAAGTACCTCTTCTGGTGGCTGTGAGTACGGTAACCATTTGTATTCCTTTCCTATGACAGTACCACAATTACACCAGAATCCCTGTTGTTCTGGTGTATTTATTTAGAGCACATATTTTCACTCTTAAAATGGTACTGGTTTGGACCATATGATATGGCCATCCTAGCTCTGACTTAACAATGTGATTATTCCTTTTCCCCTAAATAGATATTGTTCAGATTAATACATTCTGAAAGGTAGTTCATTTAGGCATGTGATCTTCATTCTACTTTTAATTGGCTGTCTGTTCTATGGCACGCCACTTTAGTCTAAACTTTCTAATGGCATAAAAAAGGAAATTAATCACAGGAAAGTGAACTGGGGCTCAGAGAAGCAAAGAAACTTGCATGGTGTCACAGAGGTACTAGCATCAGCCTCACAGCTTGAACTTGCTTTTTGTCATTCCATATCTGATGTTTTTCTACCATGCCACACTGCTTTGCCATTTCATCACATCTGTGTGTCGTACTAGTCAATTTGGAGTTGATCCCATCACCTCAGATTAAACAGATCAAAGTGGAGCTCATGACTTTTTTCTCTAAACCATTTCCCATCTCAAATACCCCACTGGCCAGGGGCATACCACCATTCCATTAGTCTTTGGCATGCTCTTTGGCATGGCTCTTCTCCTTAGCGTCTGTATTCAATCTCACATCTACTTCTGTTTATTCTTTGGAGGATTTCTCAGATTTGCTGCTTTCTCATCGCTCACACTGCCTCGCTCTATGCAGATACTCACCTGTCCAGGCTGGATTACTCGAGCTTCTTCTTGCTCAGACACCTGAATATAGGTTAAATATACTGATACAGAGCAGGACTGTCTAGGTTCCAAGCCTGGCTCAACTACTCTACTTACTAGCTGTTGATCATGTTTCTTAACCTCTTTGTGCCTCAGATTTTTGTTCTATACAATGGAGTTCTACTTTACAGGGTCATAGAGAAGATTAAATGAATTACTGTGAAATGTGTAGTAGGAGGCCTGGTACCTATTAAGTGGTTATAAGTGTTATTATTAATGAGCATTAGAGGATGCGTTTGAGCTGTGGCAGGTTGTGTCAGGGATGCTGCAGAGCAGACTGTGGCTGTGCACAGGAGAGAGGACGAGAGAATATGGAAGGAAGGCGCTCTCAACACTCAGCAATAATTGGTCATCATTTTTTTTCAACATTCTAACTAACATTGCAGTATGATGTTGGCATATAGTAGGTGCTTAAATAATAGCATGACACACAAAAGAATTACTATAAAAATAGACTTGCTATTTCTGGTTTGAAATGAATGTTAAAACTGTCCTTTATAAGGTCAACTGATATTGAAAATAAAACGAATGGCCCCATACTCATTAGGAATATAAAAAGTGATCCAATATATAACCAGTTCTATGTCTGCTGTATAAAAGGCCTGGTAAAATTCTTGTTCAAATAAATAACTTTAAAATTGAAACTATAAGGCCATTACATCCAAAACTCACACTTCCTAAAAATCATTGACTGTGCCATCCTCAGTAGTGTTATTTATTTGTCCAATATGAGTTATTTATTACAAAATATCGCCAAAGTATTAAAAAATTTATCAGATGAATATGTGCAACAAAATTTCAAAATTTGTCAACATGAATATATTAAATATCACAGAAGAGAACTCATAAGGAAAATTTAGATAAATATTATCCATACTGGAAAAATATCATGATTTTACATCATCTCCAAGGAGCTGCATTATTACTTATCAGGTAGAAATAACAAAGGTTGAAGAAATAGAAGTTTTAATTCTTAGTCCACTCAAATTAATGTTTAATTTTGTTACTAAGGAACATAGCACCGAAAATGCGGTCTACTTTGAGAAGATTCTCATGTTATTGATGTGATTCTATACAACTCTGGAGGCAATGTATACAATTGCAGAGTACCCAGGAAAGAAGGGAACCTCAAGGGTTTTTGGGTTTTTTTTTTGTTTGTTTTTTGTTTTTGAGACGGAGTCTTGCTCTGTTGCCCAGGCTGGAGTGCAGTGGTGTGATCTCGGCTCACTGAAACCTCCATCTCCCGGGATCAAGTGATTCTCCTGCCTCAGCCTCCCAAGTAGCTGGGACTGCAGATGCGTGCCACCATGCCCAGTTAATTTTTGTACTTTTAGTAGAGACGGGGTTTTGCCATGTTGGCCAGGCTGGTCTTGAACTCCTGACCTCAAGTGATCCACCTGCCTCAGCCTCCCAAAGTGCTGGGATTACAGGCGTGAGCCACCATGCCCGACCGGAATCTCCATTATGTTTAAATGACTTGACCAAGGTGAAAGAGCATTTACATATCATTTAAATATCATGAAGGTTCAGTTTCCTCCACTGTACAACTGAGACCTCTCCCCATCCCCTAAAGCTGCTGTAAAGAAAAAACGGCATAACAAACACAAAGTAATAATAATGGTATGTGGCACTTAGTACTAGATGTTCTATATATAGTATGTCTACCTCTATAAAAAGTTATAGACAAAATTTATAACCCACCCTTGCTGGTAACATCTGAGTTTTTCCCTCAAATCCAAAAACCTTATACTTTCTTTCCTTTCTTACTCTCAAAATTTGCTCTGACTCAATAAACTCATTCACGTAAGATTCAATAAACTCATTCACATAAGATACACATGAGGAGAATTATGTCGATGTCAGCTTGCATATGAAGTCTAATAGTTTCAGAATGACTTCCTGGACAGCTGGGTTAAGAGGCAATTCTTGAAAGCAGGTGCACTGGGGAAGAAATCTGAGGTTGATCCTCAATGGCTTTCATGGAAGGGGATGCCTGAAGGTCACATATTTGCCATTTTTTCTGTGAAGGATAATGGTAAATGTTTCTCTATCTGTAGGCATTTAAGTATTTAAAATATGTAAAGCTTCAAGCCAAAACAAGACCATGTTATGGCCAGGGGTGGGGGCTCATGCCTGTAATCCCAGCACTTTGGGAGGCCAAGGTGGGCAGATCAACTGAGGTCAGGAGTTCGAGACCAGCCTGGCCAACATGGCGAAATCCCATCTCTACTAACAATGCAAAAATTAGCTGGGCTTGGTGGTGCGTGCCTGTAATCCCAGCTACTTGGGAGGCTGAGACTGGAGAATTGCTTGAACCCAGGAGGCGGAGATTGCAGTGAGCCAGATCACACCATTGCA
>NW_012106097.1:843471-898919 GCF_000951045.1 Mandrillus leucophaeus | reverse complement strand
GGGAGGCCTCACAATCATGGCAGAAGATGAAGGAAGAGAAAAGGAACATCTTACATGGCAGCAGGTAAGAGGGCATGAGCAGGGGAACTCCCCTTTATAAAATCGTCAGATCTCATGAGACTTACTCACTATCATGAGAACAGTATGGGAAAGAGCTACCCCCATAATTCAATTACCTCCCACTGGGTCCCTCCCATGACATGTGGGGATTATTACAATTCAAGGTGAGATTGGGTGGAAACACAGAGCCAAAACATATCACCCATTTTGATTGATTTCCTTTTGTTTTATTTTTTCACCTTTTCCATTGCCACTGAGATTTCCTTTTATTTTAAGTTTAGGATTTACTCTCTTCATTTTCTTCACTGACTTCACCAACTTGTCTTGCATTTCTGTTTTAAACCAATGTAACTGAGATAACCCCCAAACTGTTCCCTCACATGCAAAAATATAGCTTATCTTTACTGTCCCAAATGTACTGGGAATCAAATCTAACCCATACTTTTCAAACCGCAAATGTGAAAACATAATTTTAAAATATATAAAAATGGCATATTTCTGATTTTATGGTTTAGCCTCAAAGCCGTAACTTGGACTAGTCATTTTCCTCTGTGCTATGTCTTATTTTTTAACCTAAAATATAGCCTTCTCTTTAGCCACAATCCCTAATCACCTTCCATCCTATGGGCCCAAGTCAAATGTATGGATTAAATAACAGAAATTTCTTTCTGAAGGAAAAACCTTTGGATCTTTCTTAGTATTTGTCCCAAATTCCCTTCCTTTCTCTCGCCATAATGCTTTTATTCCCTATAAATTCAGCACATATATGAATTCCTTTTTATTTCCCCGAGATTCCAAGTCAATCATGGAACAAAGATTGTTTAGGACAAAAGCACTTTTAAATGTTCCACGAGCAGAGGCCAACTGTGTAGAAGCTCACAAGTGGTATGTGTTGGGGAGAGAAGGGAATCCTCTGATTGTTGGGCCTTTTCCTTCCAGTCTGTACTGAGGAGAACAGCAGGCAACGAGCATCACCAAACTGACCTAGTTCAAGAACCTGTCTCATCTTATCAAGCTCTTTCTTTTCATAGCCACTTTTCTAGTTGAGTGTCAGCCACTCATATCACAGTGTGTAGTTATTCACATAAGATGATTCCTTTCCTGAACAAAAGAGAAAAGTTAATCTTGAAGCTGAAGGACAGAAAGAAAAGATAATTATTGAAGAATAGGACTTAAAGTGAAAGATGTCCTAGGAAAAACAGTATTAGTTGGGTGCTGTTGGGAGCCAGAAATAAGCAAAAGGAGAGTTTGGGATGGATTTGGGGCTGTGGCAACAGAAGGTGACACCCAAAGACAAATAGGACATGAAGTTTTGCTCTGCTAGAGCCCCAGTGGTTACACCCATCTTTGTCTTACTGGAAACAGTATCCATGGCTAATTAACCTCAGGCACTGAAGCCAAACTGCTTAGAAGCAAGTCATCCCTACCAGTTACTGTTTTTTGTTTTTTTTTTGAGATGGAGTCTCTGACTCCCACGATGGAGTACAATGGTGTGATCTCAGCTCACTGCAACCTCCGCCTCCCAGGTTCAAGCAATTCTCCTGCCTCAGCCTCCTGAGTTGCTGGGATTACAGGCCCACGCCACCATGCCCAGCTAATTTTTGTATTTTTAGTGGAGATGGGGTTTCAATATATTGGCCAGGCTGGTTTCGAACTCCTGATGCAGGTGATCCGCCCGCCTTGGCCTCCCAAAGTGCTAGGATTACAGGCATGAGCCACTGCACCAGACCCCCACTAGTTAATGTTATTTTAACCTCTCATAGTCTTAGTTTCCTCATCTGTAGAAACAGGTTGCACAGGAGTTTAGCTTACAGACTGCTGAATGTATGTGAGATAATCCACAAAGGGTTAACACAGTGCCAAGCACATAGCAAATGCTCTGTTCATATCAGCTCTTCCAGCCAAGACCCACAGTAACACTCACAAATGTGTTAGTCCGTGAAGGCCTGGCCCATACGTGGAAAACAACTTCCATGGTAAATAACTTCCATGGAAATGGACAAAGTGGATTCCTTTTACCCCCACGTGGTCACTTTATTCTTCACCTATCTACTTTATTCTCTCACACCATTCTGCAATACAAAACATTTTGCTGTCTTTTCAGATCTAACAGATCCTTTGGAATATCCTTTAGACATTTATTCCAAGTGTGAAAACAATTTTTTTCAGTAGTATAATTTGGATGTTATTTATACTTTCTCGAAAATTTTCTTTTTTTTCCTTCCTCTCTCTCTCTCTCCTTTTTCCCTTTCCTCCTTTCTTTCTCATTCTTTCTTCCTTCCCTTCTTTGTTCCCCCCTCCCTTCCTTCTTTCCTTCTTTTCCCTCAAATAGGACTGAAGACTCGATTCCAGTAGAGTTATTTCCATATAGGCAGGAATTCTCAGCACGATTGTCCAAGGAAAGGTTTCTATTAGGAGCTTTAAAAAGATTCCCATGTGTTGATCCCATGTTGATGCTGACATGGCATTCAGCATTTTCTTTCACCTTAACAGACATGTCAAATATCCTCTGTCTTTATAACATATCTTAAATGCCATTAAGACCATTCTGAAACCGAGTTTATTCTAGTTTCTTCACCTTCTCTGTGCAGAAGCAGTTTCAGAACCATCTCTCCCACTTCCTCCTGCTACCCATGACTTTTCCTGCCATTTCTTCTCCAGTGCTCTTGGCAGGCTTCTGAGAAGGCCCAGCACTGAGGGGTAACACCCGATTATTTTAAAAGTACAGTGGAAGCTGCTGAAGTCAGCTATCAGGTCTAGATGACTTTTTCAGAAGCAGCAATTCGTGCTGGTGGGCAGGCATCCACACTGCCTGCCATAGCTTCCTTCTCCCTGGTTGGCTGTTTCTCCCCTCTGTGGAATTGCCAGTGGTGTGTGACCAATGTTTCTGTATTTAAAAAATTAGCAACTAAGTGCCCTTCTCCAGACGAAAGAATAACTTGAATTTTATCTATTATTTACTTTATTATGTCAAATACTCTTTCTCCCCATTCCAATAGATTTATGGCATAAAAATTTCTATCCCTAGAACTAGCCTGGTGACCTACCCAGAGAAATGTTAACTTCTTTGTTGCAAACTATTTTTTTGTTTTTTACACGAGTTTTGCTCTGTCATCTAGGCTGGAGTGCGGTGGTATAATCTCGGCTCACTGCAACCTCCACCTCCTGGGTTCAAGCGATTCTCCTGCCTCAGCCTCTCAAGTACCTGTGATTACAGGCATGTGCCATAACGCCCAGCTAATTTTTGTATTTTTAGTAGAGATGGGGTTTCGCCATGTTGGCCAGGCTGGTCTCGAACTCCTGACCTCAAGTAATCCACCCACCTCAGCCTCCCAAAGTGCTGGGATTACAGGCCTCAGCCACTGCGCCTGGCCTGTTGCAAACTTTTGAAACACTAGGGAAGGCATGAAGGCTATTTTTGATGGAACTCAAATTGGTATACTTTTCTAAATGCTTTGCATGTATTAATTTAATCATCACCACAATCCTATGAGACAGATAGTGTCATTTATGCTTTTTAAATGAATGGAACACGCTGAAGAGTGAAGTAATTTTCCCAAGGTTACACAGCTCGTATGTCACAGAGCTGAGATGTTAACACAGTCTGGCTCTAGAATCTATCCCTTAATTGCTACCTTATATTTTTCTTCACAATTAAATAAGCTTGTGGCTTCTAACTTACATTATGAACAATCAGTTATGTTAAAATCTTGTTCTCACTCATATGTGGGGGCTTAAAAAGTCAATCTCATGCAAGAAGATAGAAGAATGATAGAAACTAGAGGCTGGGAAGGCTGTGTGTAGGGGGGTACAGGGAATAGGGTGGAGATAAAGAGAGGCTGGTTAATGGGTACAAACGTAGTTAGAAGGAATAAGTTTTAGTACTCAATAGCAGAGTAGGTTGACTATAGTTAACAACAGTGTGTTGATATTTTAAAAGAGCTGGACGAGAGGACATGAAATGTTCCAAACACATAGAAATAACAAAAGATTTGAGATGATGACACTCCAAATACCCTGACTTGATCATTACACAGTCTGCATGTCACAAAATATCACATGTACCCCACCAACATGTACAAATACCATGTATCAATAATAATTAAAAATAAACAAAAAATCAAAAAATACATTTCCTTCTTAGTATTGCTATAATAACTATGTTAAAAGCTATGCAAACAACAATAATCCTGAGGAAAAAATTTATTACATTTCTCAACTGGGTAACAGTCATTTGGCTACTGTCATGATAGCTGAGATCGAAAGGTTTGAGAATGTGACAACAAACTCTTTAAAAATTAAATAGCCTCCCACGCAGCCAGGTGCCTGTCTCCTTGCTCCTTCTGGATTTTTTTGAAAGACCAGAGTTTGGACTAGATTACCACTCTTGCCCTCTAAGCACCATACATTCACAGCTTGAAAAACCAGTGTCTGAAAAGATAAATAACGATTCCAGCCAATAAATAGTGTGAAGAAAGTGAAACAATATCATGATCACAACTTCACAGAAAAGGAGAAACGTAGGGGGATAATGTTTTGTTCGTTCGTTCGTTCGTTTGTTTGCTTGTTTTCAAGTTTCTGGCCATCTCAGACTTTCCTGTCTTCAAAAAGATATACTTCCTGGCTACCTCCACTATTTCACCCTACAGTTAGTTCATCATTTCTGAAAAACATCTACTACAAACCAGGAGGGCTCCAGGTTTTGCTAGGTGTCACACTTTGAAAACTAGGGGAGGCCTCTTTAACAAAATCAATGCAGACTTAGAAATATAAAACTGGGAACAGATCTAGAAAAGGCCTGGGCGACTGAGAGTCCTAAAGCTAAGCAAGGGCCTGAAGCTACAAGGAATATGAGTTCCTGAAGTGAGCAATTCATTCCCTACTCACAGCCTTAACTCCAGTCAGTCTGTAGGAGATTTTACTTTAGGCACTGAGATGGCAAAGAGTTAATTATAGATATAGCAGGTTTTCAGGACCAGAGGAGTAAAATAAATTATAATCTTATAATCTTGGAATTTAAGAGTTCATCAGTGATGTCCTATTTTCTTAACTCTTATCCTTCCTTTTAATTTTTGTCCTATTTATCACTGCCATATGATTAAATGTATCTATGTTTTAATTTGCTTACATATTTTCCTTTTCTTTCAAAAATCCATAGAAACAAGTTTAACCATCAAGATACAAATTCTGAGCAAAGGCTTCTATTTCTATTTAGTGATAAATGTCATTCTAACTACTTTAAAAATTAAGAAGTGTATTTTGGTGGCCATTTGAGTTCTATTTTGTGAGGGATCATAGCTATAGCAGAAGGATTAAGTAGACAGTCATTAACACTTGTACTTTGAACGGTACCTCATGTATGAAAGACGATGAATGAAAATTTTCCCTTTAAATGTCTGAAGGGACTCGGATCGGATTCATACCAAACATAAGGCTTTCAGATGACAAAACTGGACTCAGGGAGGGGGAATGGCATGCTGAGGCCACATGCTACTGTACAGTCTTCATACCACACCACCTTGTGTGCTTTCATGATTTGTTAGTGTTAAAATGCATTTTATTATATTTAGCTGGATATTTCCAGCAGCACTGCCTAGCGACACTTTTATATACTCATTTTATACACCCATTATCATGCTGCAAAATTTATAGCACCCAGAACTAGATGTACTACAGGAGCTACCCGAGTCCTTTGGTGATCTCAATTAGTGCCCTGGCCCATCAGTCATGACACAGTTCCTATGGTTCTTTGGAGACTTTGTGACACTAAACTAATTATCTTCAACTTTTTCCTCTGTCCTGAATTTTCAGTTAGTTCCTAGTCGTGATGTCCCTTTGTCTCTTTCCTCAAAAATATCTCCTATTTGTCCCTTCTCTTCATTTCTAGTTTAGAACTTAATTGTATGCCAGAATTACTGTAACAGCCACTTCACTTGTTCCCTTGCTCTCATTCTCTCTCTAGTCTAATAAGTTCTTCACGTGTATAAACTTTTGGTCTCAAGGTATTTGTTTGGAAAGATGGAAACAGATAAGAATGCATAAAACAAGAGATTCTCTGTCAAATAAGCTTGGGAAATGCTCACATCATGTTCCCTCTTAGTGGTTTTATAATACACTGTAGCATAACAAAGGTGCTAAGGAGACCTGTTTTAAAGAATTCTACAAAGCCTTATCTGTCCATAGAAATCTTTGTGGAGTAGTTATCAGCATCTCACAGGTAAATTCAGTTTGGAAAACTCTCTCCTTAATCTTCATAGAACATTCATGTATCATGCTTCTTGTGCAATTAAAAAAAAACCATCCAAAGTTCACTAGCGCTTCCGATACCAGGTCCAAATTCACTAGGCCAGCACTCCAGGCGCAGCCCCCACCCTGCCCCCACCCCCGCCCCGGCCTTATGCCATCTAACTTCATCAGCGCCTCTCTTAGAGGGAATGGGTTACTGTAGTCAGTCCTCTTGTCTTCTGAGCAAGCAGGATTATTCCTTAGAGCGGACACCCAGTTCTGTCGCTCTGGATTTCCAAACTCATAGCATGCTGGTCCTTACTTTCACACCAACATTTACTCAGAGACCGTATCTTGCACTGTTAACTGAATTGTTCATCTCAGCTATCTCTCCCCAGCTAACTAAGTTTCCAGAGGCAGAGAACTCCTTTGCTGTCTACCCCCTTGACACCGAAGTGTGCTTTGATGACTTCACCATGCAAACGGACAACACTTAGTAAACATATGCTGGCTGAATAAATGAATGAACGAATGAATGAATAAGCTTTGTTAAATATCCTTGACTTTGTAGATTCCTGAATCCAGGTCACCTGAACATATGTGTGATTAACATATGAGCTTATCAGATCTAGTCTCATTTCTTTTACTTTTTATTTTTATTTATTTATTTTTTTTTCGAGACAGTCTCGCTCTGTTGCCCAGGCTGGAGTGCATGGGTGCAATCAAGGCTCACTGCAGTCTCCGCCTCCTGGGCTCAAGCAATCCTCCCACTTCAGCCTCCTGGGTAGCTGGGACCACAAGCATGTGCCACCATGCCTGGCTTATTTTTTAAAAGCTTTTTGTAGAGATGGGGTCTCACTATGTTGCCCAGGCTGGTCTTGGACTCCTAGGCTAAAGCAATCCTCCTGCCTTGGCCTTCCAAAGTGCTTGGATTCTAAGTGTGATCCACCACACCCAGTCTAGTGTCATTTCTCACACAACATCGGTGATGTGGAAAAAGTGAACAAAGAGAAGCATCTTATAGAGTATCTATCGACCTCACCAGACAGCAGGATGAGACTATGTGAGTCAGGACTTCACCAACAGTGAAGTGGAAAATATATGCATATGCAACACTATGCTAAAACTTTCTTCATTGATTACAAAAATACTTAATTCCCAGCAATCCATTTTCAACAGATACTTATTAACATCAGCTAACTTTGATAAATTGACCATGACGTCAATAATAACGCAAGTCCAAATCTTAAATTCTTATTTTCCTAATAACAAGTTTCTTATTTTATATTCTAGCATGGGTAGTTTTTTCTCCTCCACGTAGAATAAAATTAAACAGGTTCATAAAATATTCATCAGCTTACATATAAATCATAGCTATCTATGCCTTTGAGTTTAAATTAGTTTTCTTTTTAGCCTGGGATGACTAGTATTTGCTGCTGATATTTCTCTCAAGCCGCTTCTCTTTTTTTATTTTTTGAAACAGTCTTACCCTGTCGCCCAGGCTGGAGTGCAGTGGCGCAGTCTTGGCTCACTGTAACCTCTGCCTCCTGGGTTCAAGCGATTCTCCTGCCTCAGCCTCCCGAGTAGCTGGGATTACAGGCGCATGTCACCACGCCCAGCTAATTTCTTGTTTTTAGTAGAGACAGGGTTGGCCAGGCTGGTTGCGAACTCCTGACCTCAGGTGATCCACCTGCCTTGGCGTTCCAAAGTGCTAGGATTACAGGCGGGAGCCACCGTGCCTGGCCTTTTTTTAAAAAAATGTTCTATTATTTGATCTACAGTCTGAAATGTCTGATTTTTTATATACACATACCTCCAATTGCACACGATGCAAAATAACTGATTTAGGCACTTCATTTATATAATCATGTTCCCTAGGATCCATGTCTGCATTATATAGTCCCTACTGATGATATGTAGCAGTAGCAGGCTGCTGGACTTTACTTAAACAATTCTTCTGATGCCCATAGTGATGACTTCAAACAAAAGGCAACGCCAAAGGTGGCCCATCCTACTTCTGTCCCCACATGATCTCAAGATATTTGAGCTGTAGTTGGTAAAGGAAGCAGATTGGGTAACACTGGACTAGACTAGGATTTCAAGGTCCACCTCTGTTGATAACCAGCTGGCCGGCCCTAGATAGGCCTCAGAGCCCCACGAGGTCTGAATTTTATTTGTAGTTTGAGATGGTTAAACTGGATGTGGTAAACTGTTGTGACTCTATTAAGACAAATCCTTATTCCATTAAAAGGGCCTCTAGAAGACATTTGGTTAATCAGGAACTAAAATTAGATTGAACTACAACTAGCTTCCTAGCTGCTAAGTTTCAGCCACATTCCTGGTGCTTGGGCAGTATCAGGTCCAGGTTTACTGGGAATCACGTTGCTAGGGTCACTTCAGAAGGAATTACAGGAATAGCCTTTCCTTGGCGGTGGCCTTTTCTAAGGACACGCATTTATTATATTTATAAGAGTTTTAAAAAGAGACTAGACTGAATCCATTTAACATAGGAAATCTAATACTAAGTGTTAAAAGGTCCATTTAGTTTTGCCTTAGAAAAGCAGTCATTGAAAAATCTGAAGCCAATGTAACAGGCCCTTGGTCCAATAACAGTAATTTTACTCGGTAGCATTTTGTCAAAAAGAAAAGCCAGAACTTACCTGTACGTTAGCATGGACAGACCCAGGTACTTGATATCTCAACTCATGGGCTGTTGTTTGAGACTTTGGAAGCAGAAAAGGATAAGAAAGGGACCGATATTTTGATTTCATAATCTAAAATAAAGAAAAAGGGATAAAAAATATTCAAATGAGAAAAAAGATTCATTCTCCCTACTTTGTGATTATAAAATAAATTTATGGCAGGGCGCAGTGGCTCACACCTGTAATCCCAGCACTTTAGGAGGCCAAGGAGTGGGGATCACCTGAGGTCAGGAGTTCAAGATCAGCCTGGCCAACATGGTGAAACCCCCATCTCTACTAAAAATGCAAAAATTAGCCAGGCATGGCGGCGGGCACCTATAATCCCAGCAACTCAAGAGGCTGAGTCAGGAGAATCACTTGAACCTGGGAGGCAGGGGTTGCAGTGAGTTGAGATTTCACCATTGCACTCCAGCCTGGGTGACAAGAGTGAAGAGTGAATCTCTATCTCAAAAAAAAAGAAAAAGAAAAAAAGAAATTCAGGTTAATTTGAAAAAGAAAAAGAAAAATGTTAATGGACATTTCTAAGTGAAGGGCTACAGATTATTTGTGTTTGTTTTCTATTTCTCATAGTCCTGTTTTTACCTTTTGTAGGGGACATATTGTTTTATATTTATAAAGACAGGTTAAATATAATCTGTAGTTATAAAAGTTTATAATTGCAAAAATGAGACTATTGTTTTATAAACTAATTTTTTTACTGATTATGTTCTAGATATCTTGCCACAGCAATATAGTGGGATATCATTATTCGTAATAACTTCATAGTAAAATGGTATAAAAGAATCATTTGTTTAACAAATTCCTATTAGTAAGGATTTCTGTTATTTCTAATTTTATTTGAATTATTAGAAGCCATATCAAAATAAATTACCTTATTGGATTACGGCTTTAGTTTGAATACCTGGAAATAGTTTTTCTGGATCAAAGTCTTTAAAAAAGACTTATTGGTGTTGTACCAATTTATCCTCCCTGGGGCAGCGTGTATGAGCACACCACAAAACCACCCCAAACCTAACTACAGGTATTAGCAGAGATTTTTATCTTTGCCAGTACAGCAAGTTAAAAGTAACACCCCACTTGTTTATTAATCCATCTCCCCTAAATTTTTGTTAAAAAATTTCCATTAGAATGTCCACTAAATTTTTATAATCCTCATGTGAATGAAAAACAAAGTGAGAGTCTAAGTGGTTGATAAAACTAAATTCTTTTTCAAAATGACCAAGGGGAATCATGCCTCATTATCACTTCAAGTAAATAAAGTGAAACTTTAAAAACACCTGAATATGTACCTTCTTTCTTTTTTTTTTTTTTTTTGAGACCAAGTTTCGCTCTGTCCCCCACGCTGGAGTGCAATGGCGTTCTCTCGGCTCACTGCAATCTCAGCGTCCTGGGTTCAAGTGATTCTCCTGCCTCAGCCTCCAGAGCAGCTGAGATTACAGGCACCCACCACCACGCCCAGCTAATTTTTGTATTTTAGTAGAGATGGGGTTTCACCATGTTGGTCAGGCCAGTCTCGAACTCCTGACTTCAGGTGATCCACCCACCTAGGCCTCCCAAATTGCTGGGATTACGGTCGTGAGCCACCGAGCCTGACCTGAATGATACGTACTTAACTTACGAATGTTAGGTTTGAATATTAGGTCAAGTTCTTAAAAGTAATGAGGACACAATCTGGAGAAAAGGAAAATGGCCCTACCTTCTTAATATTGCTTGGTTTGCTCAGAACCAGCTCTCAGAATCCTGTACCAATATAAACCCATTGCAGTTCCAGGATTGGACGGGACTTTAAAGCTCAAGCCCTCTCATCTAAACAAGGCTCCCATCCCGCTATAACAGCCCTGCAAATGACTACCAAGCCTGGGCTACTAAATGCTTGGTCAACACTGTGTCCAAGATATTAACAAAATTAAAATCAGGACCCACACAGCAGCACCTATCCCTAGGCACTCTGAATTGCCTATGGTGTGGACATTCAGAAATGTTTCCCTCTTTTTTTGCCCAGATGCCCAGGCACCCTGACATCAATGGAGCCAACAGCAGAGCGGTGACATAGTTGTGGCCGCGACAATCTCTTCTTGCCAACAGCCTCCTCCGAACCTCTTCTCTAGTTAGGCCTGCCTCTCTTCATGTGGATAAATCATGATAGCAATATCCAAGTACTTTCGTGAAGTTCCAGCGCTGTATGAAGTGACGTGCCACATCACGAGCTGCCTTCCCGTGGACTGCAGAGGCAATGTCATGCCAGGGCATCCGGGGCATGGAGTACCTGTCAATGAAATCTGCCCAGGTGCACCAGGCAAGGATCAGTCATTAACTTCGGTGCTGGGGCAGAGGCTCTCTGACTCCAACTACGATACTAAAAGGAAACGTGGGTTAGTGCTCACTAGGTATATATTTCTTGGCTTGCACAGAACAACATTTTTATAATCAAGGGAAACAGATTTCACACGCAGGGACATAGCTCCCAGGCACCTCCCCAAATATGTTTCCATTTCACTTAGGATTAGATAATCACTAGACATGGCAAGATGTGAGTGGGTACAAATTATCTAAGGCAGTGTGTTTGATATTATATTATTAATTTTTTATCCTGTTGAAACAATGGCAAGCAATGCCATCTCTATCTCCTCTTAAACATATAAACTCAGTGATAATCTGAAAATATGCCATTCTCATTTTGGAAATGCAGGAAATAAGCAGAATAAAAGATGATCAAAGGGAGCCTACCATTTCCTGAAAAATTACTGATTATTACCCCAAAAATGTGCCTATAACAAATCTGGAGGTTTCAGACAGTTCAGCTCTATTTCGTGTTTTTTTCTTATTATAACTGAAAAAAAGAGTCCTTAAGCACATGACTAATGACTAAATCAAGTCTCCAAAGTTTTAAAAAATTTTCAAAAATAAACAGAAGCAAAACAAAAGTCATTTAGATCATGCACGTGTGTACTTGTTGAGATGCTCAAAGGTAAAAGACAAAATATAACCAGCACCCCACCATCATAATACTCACCAGCAAAAGGTTTATCAAGTTGAACCCAGTCTTTGAAGACGAAATTGCAGTAGTCCTTTCCATGCCAGAATCTGGTTTCCCCATGCAACTCTCCTACACCTGTCTGTAAACTGCGGATGGACCCGGTATCTGTGAATGCAGCAAGACCCCCTCAGGGACTGTGGTTCAGGGGGATCCCAGAAAGGGAGGCTCAACCCTCATTTGTTAAACACCTAAAAGCTTCTTAATTTCTTAAGACATCACTAGGGTGGCATATGTCCATTGTATTAGAGGTTGTGAGCTAACAACGTTTTACAGTCCTTACAAGTTTACTTTTAGTGGGCAATTAGGGCTATAACAAGATTCATCATCAAACAATGAAATTTGACCTCAGGCAGTTGAGTAACTTATTCCCACCACCTACCAGATCACTGGAAGAACTGATCACAGAATTAACTGTGAATGAAGAACTCACAAGGTGGCACTATGAGAGAGCAGTAAAGCTGTTGGGGGGCTTTGGGGGGTGGAGGGGGAGGGGCAGGGGTGAGGTGGAGAAACCTGAGACGCAGAGGCAATAAAGATACCATGCCACTTCTTTTTCCTCAACCAACATGGTGCACACCTGATGCATAATTGTTTTGCATTGAAGCAAGAACTTCAAATTTACAGATAGTCCATGTTCCAGCCCTGGAATTAACTAGCTAAGTGACACTGAGCTTCAACTTTTTAGATCATAAGTCCATTATGCATCAAATGAAGAATTTCGCCTAGATAACAGCTAAAATCTGTTGCGCTTTAACATTTACATACTTCAAATCATAGATGGCATTTATAAAAAATATGGCAACAACCGATGAAAGCTTATGATATAGGTACAAAAGCAGCAATCTATTGTAGCATTTCACAAAGAACTATGATGAGACCATTGACTTAAGGCTAAATACGAAGACAATGAAGTAAAAAGATTAGCAGAATTACAAATCACAGATGCAGCGCTTGGCACAAAAGAGGCATTTAACAAATAGACACTGAATGCAAAAATATATGTTGAATGAATAAATGGTACTGCTTGCAGTAGCCAGTGAGAGGGCTGCACTGGTCCCGCCACCAACACACTGTCCCAGAACTGTCTTTGTAAAAGGCACTCTTTGCTTAAAGCCCTGGAAGGTTCACATACTGCCTACAGGAAGTTCAAGTCCTAAGGGCTTAGTATGCATAGAAGGCTCTTCCCAAACTGGTGCCAAACTCTTTCTAGTCCTTGTTTTTCCCCACCCAACCCCAGGCCCCATGTAAAGCACATGTTTCACTGTATTTTAACAGGCGTGGTCTGCCATGTCTCCATGTAGTCGGCACATTATTACTTCTCTCTGAAATGCTCCTTTCTCCCTCTTGGCCTGATATCCTAATCATCCTTCAAGAGCCACATTAGCTGTCACCTGCTCTAGAGAGACCTCCCAGCTCCCTGTAAGGAAGAGGCAGTCACTAGCACTGCTGTCATACCATTAACAACTGCCCCAACACCTTTAACTCTGTGACACAATTGTATCAGGTTCCCGCCCTCCATCAATGCCTCACCAGTCTATAAACTCTTTGGGAGTGGGAACCAAATCTCCTCACTGCCAGTACCTCCAAGCATCCAGGCAATCAATAAATATTTGCAGAACAAATGTTTTTATGTAATCACCACACACAATGCTAATATTCTATCTCAAACTGAATCATTAACCTTCCAAAGGCTATTGAAATTTTCTATAAAAGAAAAATGACTTAAAATGCCATAGATTAGCAAAATGAAATCATGTTAAAAATAGACTTCTATTGACTTCTCCCAGTTATTTATTTTCCTGCTTTATGAGACTGAAAGGCCAAAGTGCAGGTAGGCCTGTTTGCTCATCTACAGGCTCTTTGTTGTTAACATAGCACTTTGTAAAAAGAAAAACAGAGGGTAAGAAAAGAAACAAAAGGGACCAAAAATGAGATAAATAATATTTCAGATTTCAAATATAAAAAATATATATACAATTTGCTTTCATCAGTTGCAAAACTCTAAGCTAAGGCTTTACATAAACACACATACACTCATTTAAAAATTAACTTTCACCTAACAACTAGTTATGATAAGGAAAATAAAGGAAATTCTTAGTCTCAGGAAATTATCTTGGTACTAATTGAATTCAACCTGCTCATAATTCAAATTTGCTTTTGTTTTTGGCCATGGCCTAAAAACTATTCCACATAAATTAGGGTCCTTCTCAGTACAAATGAACTCTTAAGGCAATAGAGTCAAATACTAGTTCCTGTGAAAACAACAGCTCAGAATTGCATGAGCATGGATGAGCAGGTCGAGAGGACTTCTGATGTCAACAATGCTGATCCAAGGGGGTCTCATTAGGTTGCTATCTGGCTCCCAAATGATTTCATAATTACACCTGCCTTATCTTTTGGCACAGATTTGTCATGCCAATCTTCTGCATCCTCCTCTGTCAGTGGCTCAGATTCTGGCTGCTAAAGTTTATGAGAAGGGGGTCTTCTTGCTCCTTGCCTGGTGTTCTCTGGTCTTGCCACATCCTCCCCCTTTTCTCCTTTTGTTTTCATCTCTTGCCTTCCAGGTCTCCATTGTTCTACCATTTCTTCAGCCTACGCCTCTTGTTCTTCTTTCCTAGCTCCTCCTCACTAACAAGGTTTCCCCTTTCTCCTGTCTTTTTTTTTCTTTTTTTTTCTTCCTCTCTCTCTCTCTTTTTTTTTTTTTTGAGACTGGAGTGCAGTGGCATGATCTCCGCTTACTGCAACCTCCGCCTCCCGGGTTCAAATGTTGAAGCAATTATCCTGTCTCAGCCTCCCGAGTAGCTGGGATTACAGGCACACGCCACCATGCCCAGCTAATTATTGTATTTTTAGTAGAGACAGGGTTTCACATGTTGGCCAGGCTGGTCTCGAACTCCTGACCTTGTGATCTGCCCGTCTCAGCCTCCCAAAGTGCTGGGATTACAGGTGTGAGCCACCGCGCCTGGCCTCTCCCATCTTTTTCGATACAATTTCTAAATGTGCACTTGCAAGTTTGGCCTCTGTTTTGGACTCCAGATCTAAGGTCACTTCCAGTGCCTCACTTGACATTGTTTACCTAGTTCCCACCAGAACTTTAAAATTATGTCTGACACTAAAATCATTATCATTCCATAAAATCAAGTCTTTCCTTGAGATTTCTGCTCTCTGTGTGTAGTAACTCAAGCTCAAACCTCGGAATCATCTTTGGCTCCTTTATTCTTCATGGACTTCTCCACCCACCTTCCCATGGCTTCCCAGACCATGATGCCTTTGGAAAAAGGTTCTCCCATTTACTTCGTTCTTGAACTCACTGACACAACCTTGTCAGACTCCCCGTGTCTCTACTATAAATGCTATAAAGCCTCACCCTTAATTGCTCCCTGCCCGTAGGGATTTTCCAACATTTAATGGAAGAGGTGCAATGTCTCAGTCTGATTTTCAAAGTCCTCCGTAGACTGATACAGATATATCCCACCAGCTCAATCTGCACAAATTAGCCCTTAACCACAATTCCAAAACTCCAAAAGTTCTAACAATTCAAATGTTTTTTCATAGCTGATTTTCACAGCTCATTTCATAGCTCCCGGGTCAGCAAAACCTGGCCTGAACTGACAAGAGGTTATTTATTATCTTTATTGATCCCACTTGGTGTTGCACAAACATAAATGGTTTGCCTACATTCCAGGTATTTCCTGGATGCTGCTGGGAGGGTAACATAATAGAGGGTATAGGTATTGTATTACCTTTCTAAAATCCACAACATTCTGATTTCTGAAATCTGATTCCAAAGATTTTGTATGAGAGATTATAGAGCTATATGTATCTACCACATTCTACACTCAGGTCTGAGATGCCGAAATAAATACTTTTGCATTTCCTATATCTGTGTCTTGAGATGTAGTATCTACCTAAAATGGCTGTTTTCTACCTTTTTAGTCTCTACCTACTGAATTTCTATGTATGTTCGAGGCCAGTTCCAATACAGGCACTCAACAAGTTATATTTTTAAAAATATTTTGGCTTTCAAAATTTTTTGGGATTTAGGATTGTTGTTAAGGGTTTGTAGACCTGTATGTCATCTGTGGACCAATGATGACTCTTGCAGTAGGAGTATCTTCCCTCAATGAATGACTAAAATATTAGGTTTGTAAAATATTTAAAACTCATGCTCACCTATTAGATAATAAGCTATTTAACAGCACAAGATGAATTTTATACATCCTATCCATTGCATTCCTAAGAACACTTTAGAAACAGCTTAATATTATCCCTTATGACTAGACACTCAAATGTGAAAAGCCTGTCTCAACTAAATTGCAAAAATAATTTTCCCTCACTTACCTATTTAATATTGCTTAAAAGGAAAACATCAGCATACAGTTGCTGAATAGCATTAGGAGAAACACCTAATGTAGATGATGGGTTGATGGGTGCAGCAAACCACCGTGGCACGTGTATACCTATGTAACGAACCTGCATGTTCTACACATGTATCCCAGAACTTAAAGTATAATAAATAAATAAATAAGAGGAATAAAATTCAACACTTTAAAAATAGTATCAAGCAAAATTCTCCCTCTTGCAACATAATTCTGAATGAAAAAAAATGTGAAAATGGCTGAGTGATTTTGAAAAACATATATTACAGATATGATTCCTAACCACGTTTTCAGTGCAGTTTTTCTATATTAAAAACCCATAGCGATGTTCACTCCACACTGATTTCTGTATGACACCAGGGAGGTTTAATAGGAGCCCAATTCAACATGGTCATGTGCAGTCAAGTGAAATTGATATTGCAGAGAGGCTCTCTTTGCATTCTCAGGACAAGGAAGTCATTAACTCAAGTTCATATTCAGTTTTAAATTTCTAACGAAGAGTCACTCCATGCTTAATTTGTTTTATAAGGCAACCTGAGTTTTTAAGGTATTACATGATTTAAATCTAGTGCCTTGCTCTTTAAACTTCCTTCATTATTTTTAGTAGAACTTTACTTATTTTTTTTTTGAAAACAAGTTCAGAAGGACTCCAATATTTAAAACAGATACAAGTGGGATTGTTCTGGTTGAAGAGGTACCAAGAGCAGTGGGAGGGTCCTGGGGTTCACCTACTTCAATGTTCTCCTCAAAGCCTTTTAGAAACTCCAGGATCCAAGGAATCGAGTTTGGAAAGCACTGCTCTAGAAGGACCCCACTATCCTTTGGCTTTTCTTTTGAGGTAAATGAATTGTTTTCATTTAAAAAAATTAAATTTGTATTTAAGTTTGATTATAAAAGTGAAATGAAAATAGTATCAACGATGTGGGAAAAAAATAAATCACCTCAAGCTCCATTTTCCTAACAAAGATAGCATCATTGAACGTTCTTTCTCAGCTGCCTTCAGGAACGTATTTTGACACAGTGGCAATTGTCCTCAAACTTTCCTTGCTCTTCCCATAACCATCTCAGTTCATGGAGACTCCATCTTTCCAGTGGGGCCAAAGATTTGGAGTCCTCTCCATCTCTCACATCTCATATCTAGTTCATCAGCAAATGCTGTCAGCTCGACCCTCAAAATATATTCATAACCTGCACAGTCACCATTTGCCACCCTGGTCTGCTCTGAAGAATGATCCTTGGAAAATGTAAGTCAGCCCTTGCTTACCCTTTGCTCAAGACCATGCGATGACTTCCTGTCTCACTCAGGGTCAAAATCTTACAGTGGTGTTCAAGACCTCACATAATCCACCCCGGCCTACCTCTCTGATTTTGTTCTTATCATCCTCTCCTAGCCCACCTCACTACAGCCATATTCCTGGAACACACCTGTCCCCTCTGCCTCATGGCCTTTCATACTTGCTATTCCTTCTGTCAGAAACACCCTCTCTCAGACAGTTTCTTATCCTCATTCTTCTCCTCCTTTAGATGTCAGTTAAAAACTAACCTCATGAGAGACGTATTCTCCGACCAGCCTTTACAAAATAGTAACTTCTCCTGTGCCCTTCCTCCCTTATCATGCTCAACTATTCTCCATAATTATCACCACCTGATATAATGTGTTTGCCCCTCTATTTGTACACACAGTTCTCATCCTTACCACCCAACTAGTTAACTGCACTTCATCTGCTTTATTCACTACACCTCTAGAACTCAGAATAGTGATTGGTATATAATAGAAACTCAATAAATACTTATTTAATTAAATAAATAAATCTTCTATGTTTATTTTTGTATCCCCAATTACAGTTTTAATCATTGCCCAGTTCCATCAAAGAGATGAAACATTTGTTACCATTCATTATGTTCTTCACCATTTCCCTACTCTTTGATGTTTAGGTTGTTCTCTCTCCCCCATCTCTCTTTGTCTCTCAACAATGCTGCACTAGACATATATTCAGTTTATCAGTGAGAGGTTGTAAACAGATGTCAAGGGTACTTTTCATCAGCAACAGAAAACCATACACATGTATGATCAGTGTCTCAGATCACCTCTGTGGATATCACCCCTCTCAACCTGTAGTAGGTGTGAGTTACTTACTGGACTCAGCACTTCACTCACATCTTTTCCACTTGCTCTCAATCCTATTGTCAGCAACACTATCAGTCATAATTCAGATCCATAATCTTCAGGGTTGGCAATCTCATTTCCTCCACTTCATTTTTAACTTCAGTAATAAAGCAGCAAAGTTACACATTGAAATGATAAGGCACTACCTGGAGCTGTTTCCAACCCTTTACCTCTAATATCTGCCACTGCATGCACTCCTGGCTTCCTGGATTTTGCAGAGGCCTCCTGCTTCCCAGGACTTTGAAGCTTTGTCAAGCACAGGAATTAATGGGAGTTGTCCCCAAATCCACACACACAACCAGTACTAGCTGTATGCTAAATAAGAATGTCTCCCCATATTTGTTCTCCATTTTTATTTTTATTTTTTATTTTTGAGATGGAGTCTCGCTCTGTCGCCCAGGCTGGAGTGCAGTGGCCGGATCTCAGCTCACCGCAAGCTCTGCCTCCTGGGTTTACGACATTCTCCTGCCTCAGCCTCCCGAGTAGCTGGGACTACAGGCGCCTTGCCACCTCGCCTGGCTATTTTTTTTGTATTTTTTTAGTAGAGACCGGGTTTCACCGTGTTAGCCAGGATGGTCTCGATCTCCTGACCTCATGATCCACCTGTCTTGGCCTCCCAAAGTGCTGGGATTACAGGCTTGAGCCATTTATTTTTATTTTTAAAAAATTTAAAAATTATTTTTGTGTGTGTGAGAGAGGGTCTCCCTCTGTCACCCAGGCTGGAGTGCAGTGGCATGATCTCAGCTCACCGCAATCTCTGTCTTGCAGGCTCCAGCAATTCTCCTGCCTCAGCTTCTGGAAAAGCTGGGACGAGAGATGCACACCACCACGCTCAGCTAATTTTTTGTAGAGATGGGGTTTCACTACGTTGCCCAAGATGGTCTTGAATTCCTGGGCTCAAGCAATCCTCCTGCCTCCGCCTCCCAAAGTGCTGGGATTACAGGTGTGAGTCACCGTCCCTGGCCTCTTCTCCATTTTTAAATGTATATTGATGCTGTTATGATTTATAAAACATAAATTTATTTAACAGTTACATTGAAGTTTTAGTTCATTGTGTGTAGTTGATTACTGCATTTTTTAAAATGCAGGGTAGCTGGACCAAACTTGTCCAACCCACAGCCTGTGGGCCACATGCAGCCCGGGATGGCTTTGAATGTGGCCCAACACAAATTCACCAACTTTCTTAAAACATTATAATTTTTTTGCAACTTTTTTTTAGCTCATCAGCTATCATTAGTGTTAGTATATTTTATGTGTGGCCCAAGACAATTCTTCTTCTTCCAATATGGCCCAGGGAAGCCAAAAGATTGGACACCCCTGCCCTAGGTGAAAGAATGCTGGGAATCCCTACTCAAAGTCCAGCATAAGTTTTCTGGTTCATTAGCACCTGCAAGCCACAAGTGACTCACATTCAGGCATGTGTGCTAGACTGTAACTCTCATCTGCTAAACAGTACATGAGAGCCCTGGCCTTAGGTTCTAGCCAAAAAAGTATAACATAGTGATCTTCATTTCTGCTAAATCACAAGTCTTAATCATGGGCACTGGGAGGATGATAAATTGGAACTCCATTGGGCATGACATGTATCATCTCTAACCCTGAATGTCTTCATCTGTAAAAAGAAGATGACAATATTACTACTAAGCACTGCAAGTTCTCAGGGCAGTGATGGATACAGTCTGCATAAAATAAATTTTAGCCTATGATTTTACTAGCGTCATTTATTATGATTACTTATCTCCATATCTGACCAGTGGCCAAATCCTTCTTTATTCGCACCACAAGTGAAACTCATTAATCATTCATTAATTCCTCAAGTATCTGGAGTATCTTCTTACCAACAGCTATCAGATTGTGATTTCTGAAAATTCACATAGCATGACACAACACATCCACCCAAAGGCCTTCAGGATGTTTAACTGACCAGGTGTGGTGGCTCACACCTGTAATCCCAGCACTTTGGGAGGCCGAGGTGGGAGGATTGCTTGAGGTCAGGGGTTCAACACAAGCCTGGCCAACATGGCAAAACCCCATCTCTACTAAAAGTACAAAAATTAGCCAGGCACAGTCATGCCCATCTGTAATCCCAGCTAGGGATTACTCAGGAGGCTGAAGCAGGAGAATCGCTAAAACCCGAGAGGCAGAGGTTGCAGTGAGCCGAGATGGCCCTACTGCACTGCAGCCTGGGTGACAGAGCCAGACTCTATCTCAAAAAAAAAAAAAAAAAAAATTAACTGAATAAAATTCCAACTCCCAAATGTGAATGTCATATATCTTCCTAGTCTTATATCAAAAACTGCATCTTGGCCAAATAATGCATTTTACACGATCTGAAAACAGTTGCTGCTTTCCCATTCCAGCACCTTTGCTCAACTCACCTCCCTCACTTGCAATGACTTCCTATCACCTACCCCAATTACTTCCAGGCCTAACCCAAATGTCCCCTCCTCCAAAAGTCTTGTTGGACCATCAGAGAGGAATTCCTTCCACCTTCCATAGAACGTCCACAACACTATTGAATTGCATGTGCCATGCATTTTCTCTTATTAGGTCTGTTTTGTCTTTGGTGCTATAAGTTCTTAGGGAGTAGGGATCGTGGATACTACAGGATGCTTTGCATAGAGCAGACTCTCAATAATATATGTAGCAACAAAACTGCAAACAGAAAGCCAATCTGGAAACACATTCACTATGCCCATGCAGCAGACAGCACAACCAAAGCTCAAGCCTAAGGGAGTTCTGCCACTTCACAAATCACTTACCAGCATTAGGTCTAGTGAGTCCTTGCTCAGACTCACTGGATGGGCGAAAGAGTTTGAAGTGGGGTTTTAAACCATGGATTAAATTGTGATGACTTCTATAGTGATTAAAACAACCTAGAGAAATTGAGAATTTTTTTTTTTTTACAAAGAAATACAGATATCAAATTTTCTAAACTGGAAAGCAAGGTTGATCATTTTTAAAACCAGACAGGGCTATAACATCAGTTATAAGATTCTGTGCAACAGAAAATTGTAGGATTTTACAATGGATTTCAAAGGAATAGTAAATTTACAAGATGTAGACAGTCTGATGCTTGAAGAGATAAGCTTGATATATTTCTGGATAGGAAGATAAATGTAATTTCTTCTAAGAAAAGTTTATAAAGTACATCTAATACCTTTTTCCTTTATGGCTTGGTGTATTTTAGAAACCCTTTGTCGTTCTTAGTCCATTAGAAGCAGTAATCGTGGTCGTTACGACTTTTGTGTGGATAAAACAATAAATCTGCTCTAAAATGAGGCAAACAAAGCCACAAAATGGCATGAGGTTGAATAGAATGATATAGTGACCTCTCAACATTGCTCATTCTACTCCATTACAGAAAGACAGATTTTGAAAACAGGTATGTAGTGTCCGGCTATGGAAGAACAGTAGGTAGTTAAGATAAATTCTAGCAAAGGCCATGACTTACTGAAGGTGCTGTCAATGCTGCTGATGCTATCTGCGTTGTGCAGGTGGTGCCTGTGGAGCTGCCTGTAGAGACTAAATTTGGAGAACTTTCTTGGCTTTCCTGTTCCTTTCAGTTTTGAATCCACATCATCAACACTATTCCGGACGGGCAGGTTTTGATCAGGCTCATTTTTATCTTTGAGGCTTAAGGATTCCATAGACTCTGTTGTGGCAGGCTGAGAAAATCATTTTTGTAAACAAAGACACTGCATAAGACATGCTGCAATGTGGTTCTTTAATTCAAGTAGAGCTAAGTATAAAGTTTACAAATGATGGAGGTTCTGTAATAGATATGCAATAATGTCTGAGGTCAGCCACAGGGTAGTGGTGGATTCTTGTGAACTGTTTAAAAACTACCAAAGGAATAGGAGGAGTTCTGCTCTGGCTCTTCTTTCAGTAGGTCAAATTCTTGAAATTTCACTCCAATTAAACTTTTAATCTCAAATACAATTACATGGGTTACATTCACTGTTGAACTCCTGAACGTGTTCCTCTGGTAAACATTAAGTAAGCAAGGCTTCCTCTGTCAATCATTTTTCCTGTTCCCTATGCACTAAATTGCTATTTCTGCATAAATGAGTCACCAACATTTCCAGCAGTAAATAAGATGAAGCCCATCAAATTTTTTAGTAAGTGTATTCATATTCTGGCAGTCATTTAGTTGAAACAGCAAGCAGATTGATATACACATACAGATATTTTGGCAGCTCTATTTAAAAAGGCACTTTGGGAAGTTATTCACTTCTGGCTCAAATTCCCTCTAAATGACCCCAGACTGACCTATCCTGTTTCTGTGTATCTTTAAGTAGGAACTTTCCAAAAACTGTGGCAGATACTTAAGGCTTTTTAATACCTAAATCTCAACTGCCACATATTTTTGTTTATCAATCTTATTTCTGAATAAAAAATAAATCTTAATTTAAATGGAAAACAAAGCTGAATATGGGACAGGCAAAATTCCACTGAATCTATTTTCTTTTCTTACAAGAGAAGAACAGACTCAGCAATGTTAAGTTACAGCTAGCTAGGTGGGGAGGCTGGTATTTGAAACCAAGTCTGTCTCATGATTGACTTAATGTTCATTTCCCTTCCAAGGAGACACCATCTCTTATTCAATGAATCCATCAGTCATGCTATTAATACAAACTTATACAAATTACGTTCGTGTTATACATTTCCATAAAGGTGAAATATACTTACTGGGAGGGAACTCAGAGATGGTCCTGAAGTGACTCGCTTCACGCTGCCCACATCTGTGAGTCTGTGCTCATTGTCATCCCACCTTCCATAGGCCAGGTCAATCCCTCCTACAAAGGCCACCGATTGGTCAATGATGACAAGCTTCTCATGGTGAGCCCACAAATAGACGGTGGACGACACATGATCCGGATGTCTCATCACCTTGAGAGGGAAAAATCCCCACTGATAATATGCTTTTAAAATGTCCTTCCTGTCATAATGAAATAGGACTGCATTCTCCCTGAAAAGCATTTTCTATAATTCAAATACCAAACCGTACAACGTATACACCAAAGAAAATAATTTTATTCTCAGCATTTAGCAAAAAAAAAAAAAAAAAAGACTCCTATTTACTTTTCAAGTTCCCATGTCCATATACTATATTTTGGGGCAGCCGCTATTTAGCTTGAGGTCTGGCAATACATTAGAAAACAGTCAGCTCAGTTTGATAGCTGGTCCCCTTCCCCCTGTAAGGATTAAGTTAAATTCAGTACTGAAAAAAAAAAAAAGCTAAAAATATTTAACTACTATTTATCTCTGGAAAAATTTGTAATGCATTATATTGATATTTTATCAGTTGTTGAATTGAAATACTAAGCATATTAATATAGCCATATAGATATTTTGGCAGCTCTTTATTTAAAAGGTACCTTGAGTAGTTAGTAACCTCTTGCTTTCAAAATTATCCCAGTCTGACTTCTTATTTTCATTTGCCTTAAGGTAAAAAGATGACAAAAGCTTTGGCAACTACTTTCTTCTTTCCTTCCTTCCTTTCCTTCCTTCCTTCCTTCCCTTCCTTCCTTCCTTCCCTTCCTTCCTTCCCTTTCTTTCTTTCCTCCTTTCTTTCTTTCTTTTTTTTCTTTCTTTCTCTTTCTTTATTTTTTTTATTTCTTTCTCTTTCTTTCTTTTCTTTCTTTCTCTCTTTTTCTTTCTCTCTTCGTTCTCTCTTCTTCCTTCCCTCCTTCCTTCCTTCCTCTCTCTCTCTCTCTCTCCCCTTTTTCTTTTTTTTACAGACTGTCACTCTCACTGAGGCTGGAGTATAGATGCGTGATCATAGCTCACTGCAGCCTTGAACTCCTGAGCTCAAATGATCCTTCTGCCTCAGCCTCCTGAGTAGCTGGGACTACAAGCGTGTACCACCATGCCTGGCTAATCTTTTTGTTTTTTGTAGATATGGGTGTCTTGTTATGTTGCCGATGCTGGTTTTGAACTCCTGGCCTCTAGCCACCCTCCTACCTCAGCTTCCCAAAGCGCTGGGACTATACGCATGAGCCACCATACCTGGCCTTACTGTTTTCTTAATAACACTTTTTTAAAACATTGTAGTAAAATAAACATAACATAAAATTTACCATCTTAACCATTTTGAAGTGTACAATCCAGTGGTATCAGGGTAATGAGTTAGGGACTCTTCTCTTCTCCTCAATTTTTGAAAAAGCTTGAGAAAGATTGGTGGTAATTCCTCATTACATGTTTGGTAGAATTCACCAGTGAAGCCATCAGGTCCCTAGCTTTTCATCTGGGGGAGATTTTTAATTACTGATCAATCTCCTTACTAGTTAAAGGTCTATTAAGATTTTCTATTTCTTCATGATTTAGTCGGTAGGTTTCGTATTTCTAGGAACTTGCAGATCTGCTCTAGGTTATCCAATGTATTGGTATGCAATTGCTTTCAGTAATCCCTTAGAATCATTTTTATTTCTGTAGAATTGGTAGTAATGTCTCTACTTTCATTTCTGATTTTAGTAACTTGAGTCTTTTTTTTTTCTTAGCCCATCAAGCTAAAGGTTTGTTGATTTTATCTCTTCAAAAAACCAACTTGGTTTCATTGATTTTCTGTATTATTTTTCTATCCTCTGGTTTTACTTCTCATGCTCCAATCTTTATTTCCTTCCTTCTGGTAGTTTTAGGTTTAGTTTGTTCTTCTTTTTCTAGTTCCTTAAACTGTAAAGTTAGGTTGTTGTTTTGAGATCTTTCTTCTTTTTGCAAGTATAGCTGTAAATTTCCCCCTTTGCACTGCTTTCTCTGTGTCCCGTAATTTTGGTATGTTGTTTCATTTTCATTTGTCTCTAAGTATTTTCTCTTTCCCTTGTGATTTTTTCTTTGATCCATTGCTTGTTTAACAGTGTGTTATTTAATTTCTATTAATTTCTGAATGTTCTAGCTGTCCTTCTGTTATTAATTTCTAACATTATCTTGTTGTGGTCAGAGAGATTTTATCTACCTTTTAAAATCTATTAGGACTTACTTTGGAGCCTAACAGATGATCCTGGAAAATGCCACATGTGCACTTGAGAAGAATGTGTATCCTGCTGTTGTTGGCTAGAATGTTCTGTTATGTCCACTGGATCCAGCTGGTTTACTGTGTGTTCAAGTCCTCTATTTTCTTACTTAAATTCTGTCTGGTTGCTCTAACCGTTACTGAGAGTGAAATGTTGAAGTCTCCAACTATTACCACAGACTGTGTTTTTCTCCCTTCAATTCTGTCCGTTTTTGCTTCATGTATTTTGATGATCTGTTATTAGGTACATAAATGTGTATAATTTTTATATCTTGCTGTATTGAATCTTTTATTAATATATAATGTCCTTCTTCGTCTCTTGTAATCATGTTTTGATTTAAAGTCTATTTTGTCTGATACTAGTTTAGCCACTCCTGCTCCTTTTTGTTTACTATGTGTGTGAAATATCCTTTCCATTCTTTCATTTTCAACCTACTTGTGTCTTTGCATCTAGAGTGAGTCTCTTGTAGATACCATATAGTTGGATCATGTTTTCTTAAAATCCAATCTACCAATCTCTGTTTTTTGATTAGAGGGGTCAATCCGTTTACATTTAAAGTAATTATTTGTAAGATACTTCTGTACTTTTGCTACTATTCTCTACATGCCTTTGGCTTTTTTGTCTCTCATTTCCTGCATTACTGTCTTCTATTTTGTTTGGTTGATTTTTTTGTAGTGACATGTATAAATTCCTTTCTCATTTCTTTTTGTTAAATAGTGATATATTGGATTGCTATTTTCTTTGCAGTTAAATGTAACATCCTAAAGTTGTAACATTCTAATTTGAATTTATACCAGTTTAACTTCAGTAACATACAAATCTCTGCTCCTTTAACAGCTCTTTCCTCACAGTTGTTGGTGTTGCAAAATTACATCTTTAGTGGGTACTTGATAGAAATTTGGTGAATGAACAAATAATATATATAAATTATGCAACCTAATAAATCATTCTCTGGGAGAAAACACTTTCATTTTTTCTGACCAAGTGAAACATACAATTGTTACATGTTTTAAGCCTGCTGGAGGTTTATTCATTCATTATGTCTTGATGTACCTCAATGACTGGGTTATATTTATTGATAGGTTTTAGGTATTTGGCAAAATATTAAATAACTTTTTCAAATTGTTTTTCATGTTTATTTACTTTATTAGTATTTTATACTAGGTGCCATTGATTTTTTTTAAAGACATTTTAAAGCCTAGAGGAGATCTCTTTGCTGCTATCAATGATCAGGGGATGTCACAGGGAGACCACATCTAAGAGGTTCCGGGATAAACTTAATGACAAGTGTGAGAACTTGATAGAGCTCATGAATATCAAAACAAATGCAGGAAGCATGTTCTTGTCTAAACTCTCACTTTCAGTTATCAGAGTCAGAGAAGCAGAAATATGAGGTCTGCTTACCTCCATCAATGTAGGGAAGATAAGAAAGTATAGTATTTTGCTTCATTTCTGAGGACACAATGCTATTTGATCAAATATACATTTGGGAATTCTATAGATTATTACTGCCCAGAACAAAACATATCTGAAAATATCCTATAGAATAATAAAGAAACATTGGTTATCAAGATGAACCTGAATACCTTTATGTTGGGGTGTAGACGCATCAACGTCCTCTTGGTGTATTCACTATTGATGCCAAGAGCGAGTTCCACCTCTTTGTAGAGCATTATGAAGATCCTCACCCCTTGTTGCTGTCACAAGAGAAAACAGATGGAGGAATGAGTATCTCTGGAGGGAAGTTACAATTCATTTTCTTTATCCTTTGCACTGTACTTACTTTCTTTCTTTTTTGAAACAGAGTCTCACTCTGCCACCCAGCCTGGAGTGCACTGGTGCAATCTCGGCTCACCACAATCTCCACCTCCCAGGTTCAAGCAATTTTCATGCCTCTGCCTGCTGAGTAGCTGGGATTACAGGCGTGTGCCACCACACCCAGTTAATTTTTGTATTTTTAGTAGAAGGGATTTCGCCATGTTGGCCAGGCTGTTCTCAAATTCCTGACCTCAAGTGTTCCACCCGCCTCGGCCTCTCAAAGTGCTGGGATTACAGGCATGAGCCACCCCACCTAGCCTGCACTGTACTTTCTAACTTCTTTTATAAACAAATAAGATAAAATTTTAATAAAAAAGGCAATACAAGGAAGTGCCACATAAGTGTTTATATTGAGACACAAATATTAAAAATAAAAATCTATCTCCCTTCCATTCTTACAACTTGTCATATCAAGAAAGAATCAATAATGATTAAAGATCCAAAACACTGAAAACTTTAGTATAAAATGGACACTCAAATTAAATTGATCCATCCTTCCTTAGACCTTGGATCTAAAAGAAAATAGACAAGGCCACTGTGGCCTATTTAACTGAGTCAAATTAAATCAAAAGTGCCTTGTAGACGCTAACATGTTATACAAATAATACAATTATTTAGTAATATTAATCATTAAAAAGACAATGTCCAATTCTTTTGTAGTTCATGAGCGTGATGATTGTGTGTTCCCTCACAAGTGTGAGATGTGCCACACTCAAATCTTCTTAGGATGTCTGCACATTACCCATCTCATCTGAAAAAAATATTTAAACAAAAACCAAAAGACCAGGTCCGATAGCTAATAGTATAGAAAAGCACTGGTATTTTCCATTCTAGTTCTGGTTGGTGACAGGCTTTCAGGCCAGGCTAAACTGCCCCTCACTGGAATGCTCCTCTCCTGCTGCTTGCCCACTCATGGATCCCCCTCCGATGTACAGTTCAGAATGTATTACCTCCAGGAAACTGGCTTATTCACCCCCACCTTGTGGATCTCTTTTTTTACTTTTTAGTCCTGAATTCTCCTTATTTTTGTACAGTTTGCACCATTTCAATTTGCATTGTTTGTACCCAGCCGCTCTGAAAGCATTCTGAAACATTTTGCATACATACTAGATTACGTATCTAAATGACACCTGACATTTAATATCCTAGAGAATTAAGGCAATAATTTTTCCATAATACTTTCTAGAATATTACAGATGCAGGCGTATCTAATAAACCGTAATGAAAAAATAATTTTGTTACAGTTTAAAGTAATACTCCATGGTGATTAGTCATTGTTTATAAGGGAAATTTGAATAAAAATCTTTAAAGATATCTTACTGGGTTGAACGCACCTACTTTACAAGAACTAAAAACTTTTGCAAAACTATACAATTTAGTTCTTTTACAAGAACTAAAAACTTTTGCAATGCTATACAATCTGATATAACATAGGAGTTAATATTTTTGGGTTCTAGATCACAGGATATAAAATCTTAAGAGCAAACCAAACACATAAACATTTCCATAATATTGTTCTGCCAGTACTAAAAAGCATGTTTTGAACCCTAAATTCCTTATAATAAGGAATTTACTTCAAAATACTAACATTACTTCAAAATACTAACATTCTGTCTTTCGTGGTGTTAGTAATATCTTAACGGTAGATGTATTTCTGAGGTGCACACTAGATTTACATTCCAGTGTGCGTGAACAAGATTTGAGTACTAGGAGAAGACTCATTTTTGCTCTAAAAAAAGCAGGATCAAAAAGAATATATATGTCATTCTATTTCTCTGGTTAACAGCTGGCTTCTAGCACTTGCTAGTTACGTATTACAATTATGCAAGTACTATTACAATCAAGAATATAGATACATATTTCAGCAAAGAGTGAAAGTGTAGCAAAAGGTGAACAGATTAATTTTAATGGTCTGGCCAGAGACTGCTCTGTAATGAACCACTGATGAAGGGCTCTAAAGGAAAATTACAAAATTATTTTATTTTTCTCCTCTCCTGTTCAGGTCTATTTTTGGTATTTGAATATTTTAGAATTCAGCACTGAATAATGGTTACAAAAAAAAGCCTCTCACTAAAAGATATAATACAAAGAGTAAAACCCAAAATTTCAACCTAAATTGTAGAACATTACACCTGACATTTTTCATCATGATCCATTTATTTTAAGCAGATGAAATTCTGTTTCTTAGGCTTAAGACATTATTACTCATGAAGAATAGTAGTTGCAAATTAGGAACTTGGCCTGAATCCTACAGTTTTCCACTTACCTGCATAACTAATGGATTTTTGAAATAATAGAGATATTAGCACTAATGGATTATATTACTACTCTCCATTTATTAATACCTGACATTTTCTTCTATACTATGTCTTTTCTCATTGAAATAATTCTAAAGGAAATAGGGTAGAGACTTGTCTTTTTAGCTTAAAGACAAATGACTAAAAAGGAAGTAATCAAATATAGAAAGTTCATTTTTATGTGGTTTATAATTATTTACCTACACCTATAGCCACAATAAACATTTAATTAGTGACAATATTCCTGTGATAATAAAACAATGCATTCTTCTTCTTTTGGTCAAGGTATTGACTATTGTAAACTCTAGCCATAAAGGGCAAAGGAGAATGAATCATTCCTTGGGGAGGAAGGCATTTTCCAGGTTGTTTTGGTGCAGGCTTATACAAAATGTGAGAAATATTTCTACAAAATGAAAGCCAAAGGAAAGAAAAATCTGATGATGTTAATTCTGCAATTTAAAAAACACACTTTCAAAACATCCCATGCTTTAGTGCCTACTGCCTTTTAATACCCTTGGGGAAATTATTTTTTGCTTAGAGAAAGGGACAGAAATGATTAATAGGAGAAGTAGAAAAACAGATGGCCTGGAGTTGCCTATGCAATGCACTGTTTCTTATCTCTGGTGAACTCAGCTGACCCAAAGTTTCCAGAGAATACATTTCATAAAACATGAATTTTTAAAGGTGAAAGTTCTGTCCTCTTTTCTAATTAGTTTTTTGTCAAGTAGAGCAGACATAACACTATAAACAGTAGACATTTTTAGGCGCTTTAGATATTCAAAATACATGGGAAGACAATGAAAAGAACATTTTTATAGTGGAAATCAGTGACTTTGTTTCTTAGCCAGCTTTTCCTCCGATTGCTCAAGGTAGCAGAGTGAAAATATTTTCTAAATGAGCCAAGTCTGTCCACTGCCTGAAGACAGTTTAGCCCACCCCACTCCCTAACCCAGGATGCTCACTAATGTTTTTGTCACTTGCCAAGGACTTCCCCAAGGGGTATAATATATTAAGAAAATGGAAAGTAAAGGGTATAAAGAAATCATTTCTTCACCGTTTAAAAGCAGGCAACATTGGGATATAAGAGCACAAAAGCTCATGTGCCTTTTTTCTAACAACAGGGAAGTTACAGCATGTACATATTTAACTCAGAAACTAACTTTAGAACCCAGCCCGGGTTCTCGCCATTCTTCTGTCTCAGCCTCTCGAGTAGCTGGGATTACAGGCGCCCGCTACCACACCCAGCTAATTTTTTGTATTTTTAGTAGAGACGGGGTCCGACACATCAATTTTGTTTGAAGCTCATTCTTGAAGCTGAAGATACCTTCCCTGCAAGCCACTGTAGCCCACCACTTTGATAAGACTCTGTGTAGAGATGTGATAAGAATCTGTGTAGAGATGTGATTATTCCTGTCATTTCTCAGTCCTGGACAACTTTCCCTTTTATTGATCACTTACTGCAACTCTACATTGTGCCTTGTGATCCAGGACAGAAGGAAATCAACCTGAAGACAAATTCTCCCATTAGTCTAAGTTTTATAGGAAATATCACAAGTTTCTAAGGCTGAGATACACAAAACTGCGTGTGGGGATTTGGTTGCCGTAACTGTGATGCAGCTTATCTCACCTCTTAGTATAGCAAGTGCAGAACTGTGGAAAGCCCTGAGATGCTGATTTCTTTGAGTTGTGAACAGTCTGCCTCTCAAGATTGGCTTTTATTTTAAGTGACGGCATTGCAGATCAGAAGGCCAAAGAAATAGGAAAAGTTCAACTTGGTTATTAATCAGATAAATAAAATATTGTATTTTTTTCTTAAAAAATAGCCATTATAAGAGATGTTTGCCATAGGTTGGCTATGAGGCAGAGACAGTTTCTAAATTCCTCTCAGAAATTCTGCACAATCAGATAGAAGAAAATAAGACATTCATTTTAATAAATCTTGTGGACCTCTGGGACCTGTTAATGCAAAAAACAAACATTATGTTTCAACCTCATACTTTGCAAAGCTAGTGTGTAGCTTTCAGAAACTAATTTATTTATGTGAAGCCGTATTTATGTGCATATAAAATGTCAATTTGGAATGATCTGAGTGGTAAAAAATTTAACACTCAGTAAATATGAGTAAAAAGTAATAATATGGTGGAAGGAGATTAAGGAAGAGCAACTCCACTAAATGTACCACCGAGAAATCAATCTTTAATTGTATTACTATTTCTTTAGGAAATTTAAAATATCATTACCCACAATTTAAAAATTACAAGCTCCAAGAAGTGGATGAAATGGAAATGAAGCACTGTTTTCAGACAATAACGTTTATTTGGCCATGGTGTTCACAAGGGACCTCACCAGGGTTCATGGGCCATAAAAGTAAAGAGAAGTCAC
The DNA here is from genome assembly GCF_000951045.1 of Mandrillus leucophaeus. Taxonomy (NCBI): domain Eukaryota; kingdom Metazoa; phylum Chordata; class Mammalia; order Primates; family Cercopithecidae; genus Mandrillus; species Mandrillus leucophaeus. Next base: position 866,839 of record NW_012106097.1, on the reverse strand, counting down.
GCTAGAGACAGAAAAGGTAACCAAACAGGTATGCTGAGGGCAATAAACAAGCGCATGCCAGCAAACAAGAGGCGGAAGCCAGGCCTGCAGGATCTTCCTCCAGAGCCCTGCCGAGGCATTTACTAGCTTTCTCAAGTTAACTTAGATGTCCTGTAGACACTGTACCTTCAAGTGATCTAAACTTTAGCTTTCTGAATCAGAGTTCTTCCCACTTTCTTCCACTATCAGAATCACCTTCCCAACACATCTTATTTGTTTGTTTATTTATTTATTTATTTATTTATTTTTATTTTTGAGACAGATTCTTGCTCTGTTGCCCAAGCTGGAGTGCAGTGGCGTGATCTCAGCTCACTGCAAGCTCCACCTCCCAGGTTCACACCATTCTTCTGCCTCAGCCTCCCGAGTAGCTGGGACTACAGGCGCCCGCCACCACACCCAGCTAATTTTTGGTATGTTTAGTAGAGACGGGGTCTGACACATCATTTCGATCAGACCACCCCTGCTTCCCCACACTGCCCTGTCCTGCACAGTACTGCCTCCACTGTCTCCCATAAAGTCAAACCACTAGCTTTGCTCACAAAGCCTCTGCATCCTAGCTGCAATGAGCAGTTCCAGCTTAATCCCCCATCCGGCTATGCTAACACGCAGATGGGATTAACCACCCTGCTGTGCCTGACAAAGTCTTTGGCACTGCTGTTTACATTTACTACACCCAGAAAGTTCTTCTTTCCCTTTTAAAAATGTTTGTCCATCCTAAATGCCCCACATCCTTCATGTCGTGAGGGGCTCCCCAACTGGACCTTTTCCATTGGGAAAGCCCAGTGCTTTCCCTCTTGCCATAAAATCGAGGCATTTTTTTCTGTATGTAACTGATACTTCTGTAGATTTTATAAGCTCCCTCAACTTAAGAACAATAGCTTTTATTTATGTACATCCTCATATGATTAGCCAAATGACCTGCACATAGAAAACATTCAATAAATACATATTGATGGAAACCTAAAACAGTGAAGTGTTGATTACATATTATAAGCAAAAAACTTACTAGTATTAGTACAGATTGCTAGGCAAGGCTGGAAAAATGTACTAAAACAGAATCTTGAGGGAAAATGGTAAAGATGCCATTTAATTGAGAGAAACATAGAGAAAGTTACTGCCCATTCAATAGGTAGAAAGTAGTCTGGTAAGGCTAGGACTGAGCTCAAGACATGAATCCCTCCCTCAGCAAGTTCTCCACTGTCAAGGCTCAAATCCAATTCATGGTGGCATTCTTAGTGATTACCATAGAAGCTGGCTCATAGGAGACAGTAACTGTATGATGAATTATTTAATAAATATGTGAATAATGTTTTCAGAATCAAAATGTCCAATTCTGTAACTGGAATTCTATTGATGAAACAAACTAGACTATCCATCAAAATGATGTTGTTTGGCAGAATGTGTTTCAAATAAATACTATCAATTTCTTTTGCTTTCAATATTAGCAGAGAGGTCTGACTATATTTGTGGATATCCCCAGAAATACTCAAGTAAATGTATGGGGAAAAGATACAGAGAGAAAAGGGGAAAGTGAATGGGGAAAGAAAAAGTGAAATGTAGAGGATAGGAAAGAAGAAATGAGTGAAGGGTATGAGAAACAGAAAAATGCTAACCTCAATTATTTAGGCTCTACATGTTCTGCCAGCATATGTAATGATAGAATAAAAAAAAGGTTGGCCAGTGGCTCACACCTGTAATCCCAGCACTTTGGGAAGCCGAGGTGGGCAGATCACCTGAGATCAGGAGTTCAAGATCAGCCTGGCCAACATGGTGAAACCCCGTCTTTACTAAAAATAATAAAATGCAAAAAAAAAAAAAAAAAAAAGCCAGGTGTGGTGGCAGGCACTTTCCCAGCTACTTGGGAGGCTGAGGCAGGAGAATTGCTTAAAGCTGGGAGGTAAAGGTTGCAGTGAGCTGAGACCTCACCATTTCACTCCAGCCTAGGCAACAAAAACAAAACTCCATCTCAAAAAAAAAAAAGGTTAAGACAGTTTCTGGTAACAGCAAAAAGTTAGCACTTTCCAATTTGGACATGCTAAATAATAAATCCAGGTCTATTTTTAATTTAAACTGATTTAATTTTGTTGAGGGCCTATTACATTAAAAAATCACTAGAAATACCAATGCAGTCATTAGTGAGCCTAGACTGCTTCAGTTATTTACGTTTTATACCTAAAAAGCACACACTCAATGTTCACCCAGAATGTACAGGGTCAACTCCACAGGAAACAGTTCACGTTATTACCATGAACTTTACCAAAACTAGAGCAAAAACACCACCAACTGTGACTATTCCTCCCCCTTTAATATTATTCTACACCATGTTAGCCCCATCTAGCTGAAACCATTCTCCAGATGAGTTTTTCTTTTGCTTAAATGACAAAATAATGAATACAATTAAATGTTATGCTCCATTTAATCATTTATTATTCAATGATGAAATTTTATTATAACTTTTTTGCCTATAAAATTAACTGCCCATAACTGATTCAAAAATAAAAATTAGAGATGCTAACATAATCCATGCTGTGAATTAGTCTAAAATATTTATGCACTCAAAAGCAATAGGAAAAAAATAGAACCAAATGAACTGAAAAACATTAGTTATCCTACTTTTTGTCAAACTCTAAAGTTCACTCTAGTGTGAAAGGCTTTGAAAAGAAAAGCATTTCAGAGACAACAGACAGTTAAAAAATTATATCAGCATTTTCTGGGAAAGTACATACTGCTTTTCGTTTAAGAATGCAGTCCAACCTCCAACGATTTCCCTCAACCACCGGGCGTTTCAGGAAGATTTCTGGACTCAGCCTGAAATAATGAAACCAAGATTTCAAGTAACTAAAACAAAATATAAAGTTCTGATTGTGTCATAGGAAGCAAAGGCAATTTCAGCCCAAATGCCATTATCATCCTCCATTGTGGTAGGTAATCCAAAGCTTTATGAGTCTAGGTATGAGTCTATGAGTCTAATATATAACTAATACTATGAGTCTAGGTATAATAACTAATACTATGAGTCTAAGTATAACTTCATATGGGAAAAATAGCCTTTAGCCATACAAAACATCAATCTTAGTTTATCTTTCTCTCTCTCCCCCTCTCTTTCTCTGTCTCGTACCCACATGCACAGCTATGCACACAGGCAGATACTGTTGGTTGCCCACCAACAATCTCCAACTTCTTCCCTGCTGTCAGAGCCTCTCTCCCACCACAGACGCTGAATATTCTAGATACTTGCTTTCCCAGACTCCTGTGCAGCTAGAGCACAACGTGACACAATCCTGAACAATGAGATATATGAGGAGGTACACAGGGGCTTAATGGGAAAGTTTTTCCTCCCTGAAACACGCACACAAACACACACACTCTCTCTCTCTCCCCGTCCCTCTCTTTCGCTCTCTCTCCCTCTCTCGGAGAAAGCCTGCCCACACTTCCAGCTTTAGGATGGATGTCGTCTGGGAGTATGATGCTTACAGAGGTGCAGCAATATTGAAATTCTAAGGGGAAGACCATAACCCCAGAATCACTAGACCACTCTGCCAACCTCAGAATTGCCCAACTTTAGACTAACATTAAATGTGAAAAATAAATCCTCAGTGTTTAAGCCCTCTTTAGTTGAACATTCTGTTACCCCAAACTAAAAGCATTCTAATGGATACCCAGACACACTAACTTCCTATACACAAAGAAGCAGCGTCTGAGGGAACCTTGGGCTTTCTGGACAGGGGAGAAGGAAGGTCGGCTGACATATGAAATTCTTCCTAGGCTCTTCTCCTTCAGTAAGGCATAAGGCGGCTAAGGTAAGCTAAGCTTCGCAAGGCAGCTAAGAGTACAATAGAGTCATTTTTCCCCTGGGGCTGGGTTCTAAAGTTAGTTTCTGAGTTAAATATGTACATGCTGTAACTTCCCTGTTGTTAGAAAAAAGAAGCAGCAGAAAACATCCCTTTCTTCACTGAACTGCTAGACCTGAGGAAGCAGGGGTAGACTATGTCAGGATAAAAGTCTTATGGAATTCTGCACTGGAGTATTGCCCTCCCAGGGAGTCCTCTAAGCATGTGAAATCAACAGTGCTTCAAGAAGGTAAAGAGATTAAAAGAAATCAATGTTATGCTCTATTTCATTCAGTTAAAGAAAATAAAAACCCAGAGATAAAGGTTCTAAAGGAAACGTTATTGGGTAAAATAAATAAAGAAACAGACAAATGGAGAGTTTGGACAGTGTAAGTACTGGCATATTTAATTTAGAGTAGGAAACAAACTCAAAAGTAATCTATGTCCAAACACGCAAACAAACAAATAAAGCACAGCATTGATCAGAAAAGATCAAAGAAGCATTAAAAAGAAATCTGCTTTAAAATAGTAAAATGCATTGCTGTCCACTGCTAGTTCACCAAAAATGAGAGATATCCAACAACATATACACAATTGCAATTTTTTGATGTATACATTAAATATGGGCTCAAAGAGCTTCAGTTTGGGGGAGACTTTTAATGTGATACCCTGCAATTAAGTCTTTATCATCATTTATTTCATTTAATCCACAAACATGTGTACCCTTGTATGCTGAGCATTCCACTAGCTACTTTGAAGAATCTTAAGATAGCTCTCAAGGAGCCCTCAATTTTGAGGATAACACATAAAAAGAATAAAAGATTTTGTTATATCATGCTATAAACAAAGTATAAACCATGGCTGCACAGCAAGAAGAAAGCAGCTATAACTTACCAAGCATTATTATGTAAGGGTCTTTACTCACTTGTAAACAAAGTTATTGTTTAATATTACATTTAATTGAATCTAGGACACCAGTGATTGTAGGATGCATCGTTACTGCATGTACCACTAAGAAAGAAAAAATCATGACAACTGTAACTGTAAGAGCGTAAGATGCTTCCTGATTTCAGAGATGTTAAAACATACCTCTAAGTGTACCACTTAGAAGATTTAATTACTTTAAATGCTTACATGAGAAAAACAAAAAATTAAAAATTATTGATCAGACTTTCCATTTTTAAAAGACAGAAAAAGAAGATATTAAACTCAAAGCAAGAAGATGAGGGAATAATAAATATAAGAGCGGAACTTGATGAAATATAAAACTGAAAAAACACAGAGAAAATTCAATGAAACTAGATGTTGACTCTTTGAAATATCAATAAAATTTGTGAATTTCTTGCAAGGCTAAAAAACATGACAAAAAAATGATTGAAAGGATGGGCTCACATCTATAATCCCAGCACTTTGAGAGGCTAAAATGGGAGGACTGTGTAAGCCCAGGAGTTTGAGACCAGCCTGGGAAACATAGTAAGACTCTGTCTCTATGAAAAAATTTAAAAAATTAGCCAGGCATGGTGGTTTATGTCTGTAGTTCCAGCTACTCGGGGGGCTGAGGTAGGAGGATTGCTTGAACCTAGAAGGTTGAAGCTGCAGTGAGCCATCATCATGTCAATGCACTTCAACCTGGGCAACAGAAGAAGACCCTGTCTCAAAAAAAAAAAAAAAGAGTGAAAGATAGGGAATCACTATAGGGCCTAGAGGCATTAAATTAGATTAAATGAATAATAACTATTAAAAATAACTGTATGCCAATATTTGTGGTAATTTAAATAAAATAAACATATTCCTTGAATAAAATATTTTCATAATGAAAATAAAAAGAAATTGATACTGACTTCATAGCTACTGAAAAACTGAATCTGTAATTAAAACTTTCCCAAAGGGAAAACTACTGACTCTGCCAACTTTACAGAATTTCTTAAATATTTGAATTTTATCAAATATTTAAGAAAGAAATGATGTTAGTACTACCTAAATTCTTCCAATAAACAAAGAGGGAACACTCACTATCTTATTTAATGAGGTCAGTATTCTCCTCATACTAAAACCAAATAAAGACAATGCAAGAAAAGAAAACTAAAGAACATCCCTTATGATCACAGAAGTAAAAATATTTACCAAAAACACAGCAACTTACAAAAATAATGATCAAGTGGGATTATCCTAAGATACAAGGTTGGTTTAAAAGTTGGTAATCAATCAATGTAATTCACCACAGTAACAACAAAAAGGAGAAAAATATTATTATTTCAACAAATGCAGAAGAAATGAAGAAATTCAATATCCATTAACAATAAATACTCCCAACAAGTTAGAAATAGAAAAAAACTTCCTCGGTGTAATAAAGGGTACCTATAAAAAATCTATCTCTAACATCATTCATAATATAACACAACTGCATGCTTTCCTCTGAAGATTAGAAACAGGGCATAGATGTTCATTCTCACCACTTTCATTCAACATTTTACTGGTGATAACTAGCCAATGCAACACGCAAGAAAATAAAATATAAAGCATACAGATTAGAAGAGAAGAAGTAAAACTGTCTTTATTCATAGATCATATAATCATTACAGGACAATCCTAAGCAATCTACAAAAAAGCTACTAGCACTAATAAATTAATTTAGCAAGGTCACAAGCTATAAGGTAAATACACAAAAATCAATTGCATTTCTAGTTCTGTATGGAAAATGAATTTTAAAATATCATTTACAATAATATCAAAAAACATAAAATACTCAGTGAAAATTTTAACAAAATATGTATAAGACCTATAGCTAGAAAAATACAAAATATTGCTGAGAAAAATTACATAAGAGCTAAATAAGTGGAAGCCTCAATAGAGAAAAAGAAGAACAGAATTTGAAGTACCACCTAGCCAGTGATAAGTTTAACAATTTTTCCCCCTTTGATTCCTTGACTTGGAGGGAAAACTTGGAAACAGGCATCGGCACAGAGAGAAGTTCAAAAATCCTCTAGTTCAGGCTTGGGGAGAATGAAAAGGATCTCTGGTAGTGACAGGGCTGCAGTGGAGAGCCCAAAGGTACTAAAACTTCTGAGGCAGGGGAAATTTCCTCACCAATGGTGATGTAAATACACCTGGCTTGGCTCTGGACATGGGTGCCATCAGAGAAAGCACATGGCAGAGCACAGTAAATAAAAACCCATCTTTCAGGCTAGAAGGCTAAAAAGGGAAGCCATGGGAAACTAAAAACAGGGGAGAGGAGCTCAGAAAAGCAGCTCCATAAAGTTGTTTCTGATTTTCTGGCTCACTCCCAAGCTGTCTATGCATGGATTTCATCCTAAACATCACACCAAAGAGGCTGAGAACTGAACTGAGGAACAGACCACCATCCAAGTCTCAGACTGGCCACTAGGTGGCAAGCATATGGGACAGATCTGAATAGCACCGCAAAGGCATTAACAACAAAACCGACATTAAAACAACACTCATAAAAGGCTGGTTGGAACTTTAAGCCTGAACTGAAATTGGTAAATTGCCCGCTAACACAAAAATACTAACATTCTCCACAGGATCCAAACAAGACTCAGAGTCTTATAACATAATAATAAAATTTTCTAGAATACAGTACAAGTACCCGGCACACAAAGAACCAGAACAACAACAAAAAAAATCTTAACCTTGTATGGAAAAGGGAATCAGCAGATGTCAATATCAAGACAATGTGGATATTGAAATTACCTACTTAAGGCTATGTCAGATATTATAAAAATGCTCTAAGTAAGGGTGAACACTCCTAAAATGAAAAGACAAAAAAAGTCTTACAGAAAAAGATATAGAGAAGGCCCAAACAAAAATTTTCAAAGTGAAAAACACAATTACCAAAAACACTAGAAAAACAAAAGCAAACAATAAATCCCCCAAACCTCACAGGATAGGCTCCATACCAGAATGGAGATCATAGAGCAGCAGTTCTCAACCTTTTTGGCACCAGAAACCGGTTTCATGGAAGACAATTTTTCCATGGGTGGGAATGAGGGGGAAGAATAATTTCTGGATGAAACTGTTGCACCTCAGATAGGCCAGCAGGCACTAGACTCTCATAAGGAGCAGGCAGCCTAGATCCCTCACATGCATAGTTCACAATAGGGTTCATGTTCCTAGGAGAATCTAATGCCGCGGCTGATCTGACAGGAGGCGGAGCTCAGGCAGTAATTCTCATGCTCACTACCTCCCCCTACAACCTCCGGCTCATCTGCTGTGTGGCCTGGTTCCTAACAGTCTGGAGACTGGTTTGGTTTGGAGGTTGGGGACCCTGTCATAGAGGAAAGAGTCAATGAATTTGACAAATAAATAAGACACTATTTGTGTCATTGGAGATTCAGAAAGAGGAGAGAAAGAGGAAAGTTCAGAAAAAATGTGTAAAGAAATAATGGCTAACAATTTCTTAAATTTGGCAAAAGATATAAAACTACAGATTTAGGAACCTCAGAGAACCCCAAATAGGATAAACACAAACATCATAACCAAACTGCTGAAAACTAAAGACAGAAGGAAAATATTGAAACCACTCAGAGGAAAAATAACACATTACTTAGAGGGGAACAATCTATTCAAGTGACAGAGAATTTCTCAACAGAAAGAATGGAGGCCAGAGTGAAATGGGACAACCACTTTAACTAGCATGTACAAATACCTCTTACAACTACACAAGAAGACTGACAACATCTCCCTCTCAAAAAAAGGGAAAAAATTTGAACAGTTAAACAAATGTCCAAATATCACATGAAAATTTGCTCAATGTGAAATGATGTTCCTGACACAAGCTAAAATCATAATAAAACACTATTGTATACCCTTTGAAATAACGACTGACAACACCAAGGACTAGCAATTATGTGGAAGAATTGTAACTCTCATACATTGCTGGTGAAAATGTAAAATGGTACAACTTCGGAAAACACTACATTTAGCTCTTAGTATTGATAAAATGTGGTGAATTAAGTCTATCTTCTAAGATAGGTGTCAACAAACTATAGCTCACAAGTCAAATGTTGCCCATAGACTGTTTTAGCATGGCCTGTGAGCTAAGAATGGTTTTTATATTTTTAAAGAGTTGTAAAAAAAAAATATGCTTCAGACACCGTACATGATTTGAAAACCTTAAAAAAATATTTACTCTCTGGCTCTTTAAGGAAAAAGTTTACTAACCATTTTTGAAAGTCAGTGGCTTTCAAACTTTTAAACTTTTGGACCATAAACTGCAGACAGAAATACATTATACCCCAAACCAACAGCCGGTCGGTCAGTCTGTCTGTTTATCTATCTATCTATCTACAACCGAAATAAAAGTTTCCAAAATTAGTAGCCCTTATTACCACTTACATTGTACCCTTCCTTTCTTTTCCCTTCCCTTCCTTATCCTATCCTATGCCATTCTTTAAAAAAAAAAAATACTGGTCACAACATACTAAATTATTTTAACAAACAATTACTAAAGAGGCTCAACCCATCATTTGAAAAACACTAACAATATTGAAACCAACTTAAAGAAAGTTGCATTTAAAACCAACTTAAATACATTGAAAACATGTATTCTTTTACCTAGAATAGTCTCTGTTTGCGAGCCAGTTAGTAATGCAATGCTGATTTATTTTCTTTATAACCTTTGTCTCCAGCTCAACCTTTGTCTCTTCTGTTTCTCTACCCTTTACAAAATCCCTCTTTTAAAAATCTCTGTTCATTGATTTTTCTTTTGTATTCTCCTGTTTTCTTAATCCTATTTCTGACACATTTAACATACAGACTCCATACAGAGACTGTGGTAGATAACCCCAGTCTCTCAGGTCTACGCATATTAGGGTTTGGTTAAGTTTCTGAATGCTCCTTTTGGAATATGCTTGTACAACAAGAATTTTCTTTACTTGTTTGAGAGAAGTTACTGTGAAGGTTTTATTTCTAATGATGTGTTGTAATAAAATGGTATCCTAGTGCAGTCATGAAAAAATAAATAACCTCCCAATTCATTCTCTTGCTGAAAGTAGAGAGGACAACATTCAGGGTTCCATCTCTGTATACAATGTTTAATTGAATCAACCTAAATGACCATCAATGGTAGACTAGATAAAGAAAATGTGGCACATATACACCACAGAATACAATGCAGCCATGAAAAAGAATGAGATCATGTCCTTTGCAGCAACATGGATGGAGCTGAAGGCCATTATCCTTAGCAAACTAACACAGGAACAGAAAACCAAATACAACATGTTCTCACTTATAAGTGGAAGCTAAATGATGAGAACACATGGACACGTACAAGGGAACAGCACACACTAGGGCCTTTCAAGGGTAGAGGGAGAGGATCAGGAAAAATAACTAGTGGGTACTAGACTTAACACCTGGGTGATAAAATAATCCATACAACAAATTCCCATGCTACAAGTTTACCTATTTAACAAACCTGTAATTGTACCCCTGAATTTAAAAGTTAAAAAAATTTTGGTGTTCAGATACAAAGCACGAAAATCTAGACTCAATGGAAAAATTATTTTTAGTCTCTCACATCTTCACGAAACTTTCAGAAATATTTTTTTAAAGAATATAGTACTCACTGGCACAAATTTATTATCACAAGTGTTTATAAACTATTCAACCAAATAAATAGCTCCTAAGTATGAAACATTTTTTCTTCCTGGTAACTGACTGAAAAGAGAAAATTTGGCAAGAATAGAAAGACCAGAATTAAGCTCCTCCACAAGCATGAGCGTGCTGGCCACCACATACCCCGTCTATCCCCTCTAGATCAGTGATTCCCAGCCGACAGGGATCTTGCATCCTCTCCCAACCCCAACCAGGGAACATCTAGCAATGGATGAAGATATTTTGGTGGTCACAACTGGGAACTTACTACTGGTAGCTAGTGGATGTCACTAAACATCCTACGATGCATAGGAGAGCCCCCTGCAACAAAGAATTATCTGGCCCCAAATGTCAACAGGGCCAAGGTTAAGAAAGCATGCCTTAGCATTATAGATTTCCAGACAACTGAAGCAAAAGATGTGTTCCCATTCTTGAATTAGATATTGATATTGCCCACAAAACCTAGAATTAGAAGGGAATAAATTATGATGATATATTAACAGTTCATGTAAGGTACCTTTTGGAAGAAAACTGGATAAGGGGCAATTCAGGCAACTACTAATAAGTTCCTAGAAGGAAAACACATTTTAGACATTTTCATTTCCATCATAGCCAGTGTTAGCATGTGTAACGGGTTTTAGCTTTCCAGGCAGATAAATGATTGGAACTGAAGTCAGACTAGAATGCCTACACCAACTACAGGAGTAAATTTCCCAAGAGCTAAATGAGTTTCAGATATGAGGCTTCTGGTGACTTTAATAAGCATAGCAACTCTTATGGACACTTTTTTAAGGTGGTCACAAAGTTGAAACCGGATGTATCTCTAGAACAGCTGACGAGGCCTAGTCATTACAGAGGATATTTTTACAGTAACAGGCAAGTGGAACTATTTCAACATCAAAGTGACAATTTAGAAGAAGTATACTCACTGGCCCTCATGACAGACATACCAAAATTAGAAAAAGACACCCAAAGACACCATTACCTCTGTAAGTGGACTTGCATTACAGCATAATCTTTACTGACATGAACACATGGAAGTCTGCTTCCAAATGCAAATATAAAACCTAATTGTTCAAACTAAGTATTTTATGAGTATTGTTGAGGCCAAGGTTTTTGAAAAGGCCTTTCACTGAAGGCTTAGTCAATTGGTTGAGACTCTGGCCAAACCATCCATAGATACTGCTGATTTTCATATGTGTAATTCTTGAACAGCACTATACCACTGTACATTTCTAAACATAGAAACTTCCAGAAAAAATTCCCAGGGACAAATACTAACCACCAATCTGTGATAAAAATCTCTTCATTTGCCTCTTCCATTGCATTTGCCACATCTTCAAAATATCCTTTGGCATTAACATACCTGAAAGACAAGTTTATTGTTCTTTTTTGTTATTAAAAAAGAAAAGAAAAGAAACTTATTTTATGGTAAAGCAAAACATGGAAGCCACTGCCTAGAGTCTCCACATAACACACAATCATCATTGACTTTGTGTACCTGCAAAACAAGGATTGAAAATACCAAGTTTCCTCTGCTGCCTAGGAAGGGCAGTGAGTGGTAAGCAGCCTGATTTTTCTCTGCTTAGAGAACAACAAATTTATTGAGCCTCATCATCATAAGGAGCCAGATGAATTCTCCTATCCTGTTGAACTTACATACAGTTTTTCTTCTGACACTGAAAACAAATTAGCTTCCAATCCACAGGGAGAAAAACATGCTAAGCATGACTTTATTTAAAAGAAATATCTAGCAAGTAAATGCTTTTTCCTAAATTAGGGCTAATGACTTAAATAAACCTTCTTTTGCATCATTAAAGAAATGTATGAAATTAGCTTTAAAATTCAAACTTCAAACTCTAAAGCTAGCTAAGTTCACCATGAAAAATCTTAAAAGCAACAATTGAAAAACTAATATATAATCAGGTAGTCCCATAATTATCACAAAAAGAGAAGCCTTGTTAAGTATAATGCATAATCTTTCACAGTTTTGAAAATTGATTCCAGGTGAATTTAGGACAGTGTAATATTAGATGCTAGGACTGCCTTGGCAGGCTTAGAGCAGTAATAACTAACTTACCATTTAGCTAAAGCATTCTCTTGGATAGCAGCATATGACCCAAATCGATGATCTTTGAGAAAGTTGGTGCCATGTTTCTGGATGAATTCTTCTATAGCCCCTCCCCACCAGCGAGCATGTCTATAGCTGTTGCATTTTAAAATAAGTGTCCTTTAAAGAGAAAGCAGAAAGTTGAAAAGAGTAGTCACTCTGTTCTATCTCATGCTCTTTTTTATTTGGTAGTATACCAAACATAAACTGAAAATTTTAGACAAAGAACATGAAGAAAGCAGGCATTTAACATTTTTTGGTAGTATTTCTAGAAATATATTCAATATAAAAAAAATAAATGTTCAGGTTACTTATTCATTAACTCATGCAAACATGCATAAAGATACTTACCATAGACCTAGAGCTGCGTGCTAGGCCATGAGGAGGATAAAGAAAGAGGGGTAAGGTGAGGATCTACTTTTAAGTGTTAGAGAGCTGTTGGCTCCTGTAGAGCAGTGGTCCCCAACTTTTTTTGGCACTGGGGACAGGCTTGTGGAAGGCAATTTTTCCACAGATGATGGGGGGTAGTTTCGAGATGAAACTGTTCCACCTCAGGTCATCACGAGGTGACATGATTCTCATGAGGAGCGTGCAGCCCAGATCCCGCGCCACGTGCAATCCACAATAGGGTTCAGGCTCCTGTGAGAATCTGATGCTGTGGCTGATCTGACAGGAGACTGCAACTCAGGTGGTAATGCTCCCTTGCCCACTGCTCACCTCCTGCTGTGCGGCCCACTTCTGAATAGGCCATGGACTGGCACCCCGAGGGGGTTGGGGATCTCTGCTCTAGAGGACACTTCCCTTTGTGCCCTCTAGTATCCATTCCCTCAGCTTCTGGAAATATCATCCCAATTGTGCTTCATGACAGCCATCCCTTCTCTTCAACAAAGCTAAGCAAAATGGCATATTCCATCTTCCTGGTCCCAGAAGGTGGTTCTGGCATGAATATGTTGTGCGTTATCTGTTTCATTAATCGTCGGAAAACTGTTCTTTTTTGTTTGTGTGTTTGTTTTGTTTTTTGAGATGGAGTTTTGCTCTTGTTGCCCAGGCTGGAGTGCAATGGCATGATCTCAGCTCACTGCAACCTCCACCTCCCGGATTCAAGTGATTCTCCTGTCTCAGCCTCCCAAGTAGCTGGGATTACAGGCATGCACCTCCACGCCCAGCTAATTTTGTATTTTTAGTAGAGACGGGTTTCTCCATGTTGGTCAGGCTGGTCTTGAACTCCCAAACCTCAGGTGATCTGCCTGCCTCGGCCTCCCAAAGTGCTGGGATTACAGACATGAGTCACCGTGCTGGCTTTTTTTTTTTTTTGAGATGGAGTCTTGTTCGTCACCAGGCTGGAGTGCAGTGGTGCAATCTCAGCTCACTGCAACCTGTGCCTCCTGGATTCAAGCAGTTCTCCTGCCTCAGCCTCGCAAGTAGCTCGGACTACAGGCAAGCACCACCATGCCCGGCTAATTTTTGTATTTTTAGTAGCGATAGGGTTTCACCACATTGGCAAGGTTGTCTCAAACTCCTGACCTTGTGATCCGCCCACCTTGGCCTCCCAAAGTGCTGGGATTACAGGCGTGAGCTACCGCACCTGGCCAGGAAAACTGTTCTTTTGCAATAATAATCAATTAAACATATTGATATCAGGAAAAAAAGGATACTCATGTCCATTTGTTCATCCATTCCTATAACCTCCTTTCAGCCATTTCTGAGCAAATGTGAGGACTTGCTCAGGAATGCCAGGAGGGACTCTCTTGCTTCCACAGAATTTGGTGTGAGTGTGGGAGGTGGCCATCTTGCTACCACAAGGGAATCAGTCACGCTCAACATGGCTGATAAGTTCTCTTTGGTATAAGCCAGTTTGCTTTAGATTTTTCTGTCACTCATAACTAAACGATCCTAAACTCTTACAGAGTTATAAATGCTAAAAAAAAAAAAAAAAAAAAATTCAGAAAGGATTCCAGAAAGTTTTTTCTTAATGCCAAGTGTCAGAATTCTGCCTACTACTAAGAGGGAAAAATAAGTTATCCAAATTTGAAGTTTGAAGGAAAACAGAGTGTTGGAGCCAGCTGTATCCCTGCCATGTAGGCAGAAATCTACCACCATCCCAGTGTAAGAAGACTATGGGTGAGGAGGGAGGTTGCTTTTTTGAGGAAATGCAATGATCCTGATGAGAAGCAGGGAAGGGGGCTGTGTTCACAGATTCTAAAAGAATTATTTATAAACCATGTCCAAACTGCTTTCCTCAATATGTCAGAGGTAGATGCTGGCTTTTGTCTGAAAGTCATGAAGCCAGGGAGAGGCTGCTGCTGCTGGGCTGTGGAGACAGGGGAGGAGAGACATGGTGGAGCTGAGAGGAGTGAAGTATCCCCATCGCGTGTGGTAAAGGAGGCACGGGTTTCTAGGGATGGAGACGAGAGGGCACAGGAGGTGCCTGGGCTTGACCCATCCTGCAAGCACTACTCCAATTGACCTAAAAAGCCTCTGAAAAACAGTTACGAGATGACTTTACAGAAGAGACGAGTAACAAGATAAGACATTATTACACGATGTGAGTCAGAATCAAGGGGGAAAAAAAGAACTATTCCAACCATGGACATAAGAAAAGCAAAGGGAAAGAGGCAAGAAAAAAATGCTGCCTCCATAGAACCTGCAAGGCACATTAGGGAGGAATTTCAAATAAACCAAGGAAAATAAATGCCCTTCAAAAGTAAGTGGGGAAATTTGGCCTTATTTGATAAAATCATGGGGGGATCTTACACCAGGAAGGAAGGTAATGAAACCTGGATGTGAATGGCCTCATTTGGCATTGACATACGAATAAGCGAGGGTGGGAAATGCAGATGAAGTGGCCAATAAAGTAAGGGACCAATGAGAACTGTGGCCAGACTTCTGTGGCTCACTGTAAAACAGGAATGCAGGAGGAAGGTGTAATGGCAGCACCATTATATTTCCAGTCACAATCTTAAATGTTCCATTCTCATAGAATATCATCAGGAAGTTCAGCATCTTTTTATACACACACACATACACACACACACACACACAAATATGTAAATTAGTAAGGGAATATGAAGCTATGTTGTGTATGTGTACAGGGAGAAATGCATATATAGTCATATACATGATGGTGAATGAACTATATAGAGACAAATGGATATATACGTATAAAGACACACATACATGATATAACTACAATCTTCCAGAAAGATCACATACACATGTATTCACTAATAAAATCTATAATAAATAAATGTACATGAGTGTCCTTTCAAGATATCTTTCTTGGCCAGGTGGGATGGCTCAGGCCTGTTATCCCAGCACTTTGGAAGGCCGAGGAGGGCAGATCACTTGAGGTCAGGAGTTCGAGACCAGCCTGGCAAACATGGTGAAACTCCGTCTCTACCAAAAAATACAAAATTTAGTCAGGTGTGGCAGCGGGCGCCTGTAGTCCCAGCTGCTTGGTAGGCTGAAGTGGGAGAATTGCTTGAACCTGAAAGATGGAGGTTGCAGTGAGTGAAGGTTGCAGTAAGCAGAGATTGCGCCACTGCACTTCAGCCTGGGTGACAGAGTGAGACCCTGTCTCAGAGAAAAAGAAGGTATCTTTCTTAAAATATGTGTGTAACAATTTTTATAAATCAAATCACTCTTTTGGTGTTTTGTTAATTAAAGAATATTGATTTACAAAGTAAAGGTTTCATTTATTTTAAAAATGTGAACTATAGCTCTAATCTATCTGTTTAGTAAACTGGCAAATTGAGTAGTAATTTCTGTTAACATAGGCAAACATCTACATATGCGATTGTTTATTCTGACTCTGTTACACACAGGATACTCTTTAAAATATATACAAGGAAAAAAGTGGTTTCATTACATTGATTGAGGATGAGCTCTAAATTACAATTTTCTAACCCTTTTTAAACTCCTTTTTTACTTAAGGTTAAGGAAAAAATTGTTTTTAAGATATTTTTGTAGAAATCTTTTTTAAATATTTGAAACTTGTACCTTGAAAGATTATCAATTCGGATTCCATATTTCGTTTCTGTCTCCTTCTTCCCCACCTTAATTTTGAATTCTTTGTCTACCAGCAGGACGAAGGCAATGGCACCGCTGTCTGGTTTCATATACAGTAAAAAGGAATCTTTCACTATTAACCATCTGTAAGAAGGTAGTAAGTATTTTAAAAGTTGTATTGAGTAAATAAAATGAGAAGAACTAATTATTATGACAAATCTTAAGTAATCACTCTGGCAGACTGTAGACATAATTACATTTTCTACATAGGAGATTTATTTATTTTTAATCGCTATGAAACAAACAAAAAACAACAACAAAACCTTTCTATTATGTTTTTCTAAGAAACAGTGTAACAAGTAATTCACAGTAATTCATTAGCTCTTTAAACACTAATGGCAAAACTGGAGGAATGTCCCTAATATTGGCAGGTAGCACTCACAGGATGCATGATAGGAAGGGTGTTGCGGGAAGTCAGGAACCTCGAATGGAGGGACCGGCTGAAGCCATGACAGAAGAACACAAATTGTGAAGGTTTCATGGACATTTATTAGTTCCCCAAATTAATACTTTTATAATTTCTTACACCTGTCTTTACTGCAATCTCTGAACATAAACTGTGAAAATTTCATGGACATTTGTCACTTCCCCAGTCAATACTCTTGTGATTTCCTATGCCTGTCTTTACTTCAAATCTTAATCCTGTCATCTTTGTAAGCTGAGGATGTATGTTGCCTCAGGACCCTGTGATGATTGCATTAACTGCACAAATTGTTTAAACAATATAAAATCTGGGCACTTTGAAAAAAGAACAGGATAACAGCGATGTTCAGGGAACAAGGGAGATAACCATTAGGTCTGGCTGCCTGAGAGCTGGGCAAAACAGAGCCATATTTCTCTTCTTTCAAAAGCAAATAGGAGAAATATCACTGAATTCTTTTTCTCAGCAAGGAACAGCCCTGAAAAAGAGAATGCATTGCCAGGGGTAGGTCTCTAAAATGGCTGCTCTGGGAATGTCTGTCTTTTATGGTTGCAGATAAGGGATGAAATAATCCCCGGTCTCCCGTAGCGCTCCCAGGCCTATTAGGACAAGGAAATTCCCACCTAAGTAAATTTTAGTCAGACCAGTTGTCTGCTCTCAAACCCTGTCTCCTGATACGATGTTATCAATGACAATGTGTGCCTGAAACTTCATTAGCAATTTTAATTTTGCCTCAGTCCTGTGATCGTGCCCTGCCTCCATTTGTCTTGTAATATTTTATTACCTTGTGAAGCATGTGGTCTCTGTGACCCACACCCTATTCATACACTCCCTCTCCTTTGAAAATCACTAATAAAAACTTGCTGGTTTTGCAGCTTAGGGGGCATCACTGAACCTGCTGACATGTGATGTCTCCCCCAGATACCCGGCTTTAAAATTTCTCTCTTTTGTACTCTTTCCCTTTATTTCTCAGACCGGCCAACACTTAGGGAAATAGAAAAGAACCTATGTGAAATAATGTTGAATTATCGGGGGTGGGTTCCCCCAATAGAAGGGCAAGACCAAGGAGATGGAATCCATTTACAGTGAATGCAAATGGTAACTTCATAAGGCTGCATATAGCAACATGTATTCCTATTTGCCTGCAATTATAGAGTGATTGACTGAATTATTTGAAAACTGAAGTAACAAAATGGGCATAATAGCGCATATCAAAGTAAAGCACTCTAGGTACTTCCACATTATGGAATAGTAAGGTTGGAACATCTGAATATAAAATAAGAATACTGTAAATATAGCATGGGAACTCAGTATTTAAAATATATCTATAATAAATCTCTACTGAAACTGGGAATTGCATTATGTTTTAATGGCTTTGTAACTTGGAATTTAATGTAGACAAACCTACATTGATTTCCACATAGTTTCATTTCATTAATTTGTTTTTTAATACATAAGCTATCTCCTTTCTAATAAAAGGGCATAGAATGGATTTAGGATAACTTACAGCAAAGAACATATGTGGTATAGCTCAAAAAAGGAAAAATGTCAAGGTCACAGAAAGTAAATACCTAAAATACCTAACCACAAAGGTAAATATAATTACAGAGATGACACACTCATGTGGGTATAAGCTTCCTGGTTTTTCTTGTCAAATGAATAAATTAAAGAAATAAGTGGATTTCCTCCAAAACTAAATTCCAAACAAAGTTTCTCATTTGGGACCTAACATAAGACAACTGAACAACATAATGAATAATATTCCCGATAACAATTTTCAAAGCAAATACAGAAATTATACATTTTATAAGAGTTCTTATAACGCTCCTCAAGACAAATACCAAGGCTATGATATCAAAGGGTAACCCAGTTTTCCCAGCACTGTTTACTGAAGAGTGTGCACTTTCCCCACAGAATGTTTTTGATGCCTTTGGAAAAATCAGTAGGCTATAGATACATGGATTAATTTCTGAGTTCTCTATTCTGTCCTACTAGTCGTGTGTCTGTTTTATACCAGTATCATACTGTTTTGGTTACTATAGCTTTGTAATATGTTTTGAAGCCAGGTAGTGTGATGCCTCTAGCTTTGGTTTGTTTTTTTGTTGTTGTTTTGCTCAGGATTGCTTTGACTGCTCAGGGTCTTTTGTGGTTTTATATGAGTTTTAGGATTGTTTTTTCTATTTCTGTGAAAATGTCATTAGTATTTTGATCGGGTTGCACTTAATCTGTAGATTGCTTTGGATGGTATGGTCATTTTAACAGTATTAATTCTTCTGATCCTCTTCAATTTTTTTTCATTGGTGTCTTGTAGTTGTTCTTTTTACCAGTCATTAGATATTAGGGTAATTTGATGCTTGGCTTTTATTGAAAGCTCTTCTTAATTATGCCATTCATAAAAACTCCTCTGATTTCTTCCCTTTTTCTTTTTTGTCAATAGATACATTTTTTTCTTTTAACTTTTACTTTAGACTCAGAGGTACACTTACAGGTTTGTTAAATAGGTAAATTTGTGTCACAGGGGTTTAGTGTACAGATTGCTTCGTCACCCAGGTACTAAGCATAGTATTTGACAGGCATTTCTTTTTCTGATTCTTTCCCTCCTCCCACCCGCCACCCTCAAGTAGGCCCTAGTATCTGTTGTTGCCCTCTTTGTGTCCATGAGTTCTCGTTATTTAGCTCCCAGTTATAAGTGAGAACATGTGGTATTGGGTTTCCTGTTCCTGTGTTAGTTTGCTAAGGACAATGGCCTCCAGCTCCATCCACATTGCTGCAAAGTACATGATTTCATATGCTGTGTTGTAGATGTACTATATTTTCTTTATCCAGTCTACCATGGATGGGCATTTAGGTTGATTCCATGTCTTTGCTATTGTAAATTGTGCTGCAGTGAAAATACACGTGCATGTGTCTTTACGGTAGAATGATTTATAATCCTCTGGGTATATACCCAATAATGGAACTGCTGGGTCGAATGGTAATACTATTTTTAGTTCTTTGGGGAATCATCACACTGTTTTCCACAATGGCTGAACTAATTTACGCTCCAACCAGCAGCATATAAGCATTTCCTTTTTTCTGCAACCTCGTCAGCATCTGTTTTTTTGTTTGTTTTTTGATAGCCATTCTGACTGGTGTGAGATGATATTTCATTGTGGTTTTGATTTGCATTTCTCTAATGATCAGTGATGTTAAGTATTTTTTCAAATGTTTCTTGGCCACATGTATGTCTTCTTTTGAAAAGTGTTTGTTCATGTCCATTGCCCACTTTTTAATGGAACTGTTTGGTTTTGCTTGTAAATTTGTTTAAATTCCTTATAGATACTGGCTATTAGATCTTTGTCAGAAGCACAGTTTGCAAATATTTTCTTGCATTCTGTAGGTTGTCTGTCTACTCTGTTGATAAATTCTTTTGCTGTGCAGAAGTTCTTTAGTTTAATTAGATCCTATTTGTCAATTTTTGATTTTGTTGCAATTACTTTTGGTGTCTTCATCATGAAATCTTTGCCAGTTCCTATGTCCAGAATGGTTTTTCCTAGGTTGTCTTCCAGGGTTTTTACAGTTTTAGGTTTTACGTTTAAGTTTCTAGTCTAACTTGCATTGCATTTTGTATATGGCCTAAGGAAGGGGTCCAGTTTCAATCTTCTGCATATGGCTAGCCAGTTACCCCAGCATCATTTATTAAGGATGAAGTCCTTTTCCCATTGCTTGTTTTTGTCAGCTTTGTTGAAGATCAGATGGTTGTAGGTGTGCAGTATTATTTCTGGGCTCTCTAATTCTGTTCCATTGGTCTATATGTCTGTTTTCATACCAGTACTGTACTGTATTGGTTACTGTTGCCCTGTAGTGTAGTTTGGAGTCACATAACATCATGTCTCCAGCTTTGTTCTTTTTGCTTGGCATTGCCTTGGCTATTCAGGCTTTTTGTTGGTTCCATTTGAATTTTAAAATAGTTTTTTCTAGTTTTGTGAAGAATGTTATAGGTAGTTTGATAGGAATAGCATTGAATCTGTAGATTGCTTTGGGCAGTATGGTCATTTTAATGATATTGTTTCTTCCTATCCATAAACATGGAATATTTTTCTATTTGTTTGTGTCACCTCTGATTTCTTTGAGCAGTATTTTGTAATTCTCATTGTAGAGATCTTTCACCTCCCTAGTTAGCTGTATTCCTAGGTATTTTATTCTTTTTGTGGCAATTGTGAATGGGATTGCCTTCCTGATTTGATTGGAAAGCAATCCCATTCACAATTGGCTTGATTGTTGTTGGTGTATAGGAATGCTAGTGATTTTTCTACATTGATTTTGTATCCTGAAACATTGCTGAAGATGTTTATCAGCTCAAGGAGCTTTTGGGAAAAGACTATGGAGTTTTCTAGATACAGAATCATGTCATCTACAAACGAGAATAGTTTCTCTTCCTCTTTTCCTATTTGGATGCCTTTTATTTCTTTCTCTTGCCTCATTGCTCTGGCCAGGACTTCCAATACTATGTTGAATAGGAATGGTGACACAGGGCATCCTTGTCTTGGGCCAATTTTCAAGAGGAATGCTTCCAGCTCGTCCAGTCAGTATGATGTTGACGGTGGGTTTGTCATATATGGCTCTTATTATTTTTGAAGTATGTTCCTTCAATGCATAGTTTATTGAGGGTTGTTAAAATGAAGGGATGTTGAATTTTATCAAAAGCCTTTCCTGCATCTATTGAGATAATAATGTATTTTTTACCTTTTGTTCTGTTTATGTGATGAATCAAATTTATCAATTTGCATATGTTGAACCAACTTTGTAACCTGAGGATAAAGTCTACTTGATCATGGTAGATTAGCTTTTTGATGTGCTGTTGGATTGTGGTTTGAAGGAGACTGAGACATAAAAAACCATATAAAAGATGAACAAATCTAGGAGTTGGTTCTTTCAAAAAATTACTAAGACAAATCAAAACCAGACTGATAAAGAAGAAAAGAGAGAAGATCCAAATAAACACTATTAGAAATGACAAAGAGGACATTGCCATTGATCCCACAGAAATACAAATAACTGTCAGAGACTACTATGAACAACTCCATGCACAAAAACTAGAAAACCTACAAGAAACAGATAAATTCCTGCACACATACATCCCCCTCAAGACTGAACCAGGAAGAAACTGAATCCTTGAGTGGACCAATAATCAGCTCTGAATTAGAATCAGTAACAAATAGGCTACCAACCAAAATACAAAAACAAAAAGCCCAGGATCAGGCGATTCACAGCCAAATTCTACAAGATGTACAAAGAAGAGCTAGTACCATTCCTACTGAAACTATTCCAAACAATTGAGGAGGAAGAACTCCTACCCAACTCATTCTATGAGGCCAGCAGCATCCTAACACCAAAACATGACAGAGACACAACACAAAAGAGAAGACTTCAGGCCAATATCTTTTATGAACATAGATGCAAAACACCTCAACAAGATTTTTTTTTTCTTTCTCAAGAATATATATATATCAAGAAATACATCTATCAACCAGCCTTCTAGGAGTTAGCACCATCTGCACAGGAATCAAGTGCCTGCCCTGAAGTCAGTCAGCCTCCCTGGGCTCCAATTCTATCTGCCACTCACTGCTTGTGCGAACTTCAGTGATTGAGCATGATGTCGAAATCTGTAACATGAGGACAACATAAGACCTATAACATGAGGACCTAACAGTAACATCAAGTTCATAAGCATTCATGAAGGATTAACTGAGATAACTCACGTATTCATGAAGGATTAACTGAGATAACTCATGCACATACTTAGCACAGTGCCTGGCCCCAATACATGCGAACTATTATAACTAACCTTGTTCTAAACCATGTGAGATTATGGTCTGTTTTAAAAAGATACTTTCTGCCTGTGTTACTACTTGTCATGGCATTAAAATGCAGATAAGCCCACTTGAGCCAGCCCTCCCCTTCTCAGCCTCATCTCCTACTGTTGTCTCCCACAATGTTGGTCAATGTTGGGTCTTCTTTAGACTTGCCAGGTTTCTTCTTTGGGCTCTGTTGTTGCTGTTCCTCTGTCTAAAAACTTCCTTCTAGACAATTCCATGGACAGTCTCTTGTCAATCAAACTTCTCCTTAAAAATCCTTCTACAGGCAGTCTACTGGATCCAAAAAAAGCTATTCTCCATCATCCCTGCCTCATCACCCCAACTCTACTCCATCATGTCCTGCTTTAGCTTCTTTGTTGCACATCTGGAAGTATTTGTCTTCTTGTTTATTGTCTGTCTCCTACAGTACAGCGTAAGATCCCTGGGAACA
>NW_012106097.1:840250-841846 GCF_000951045.1 Mandrillus leucophaeus | reverse complement strand
ATGGGTGCAGCACACCAACATGGCACATGTATACATATGTAACAAACCTGCACGTTGTGCACATGTACCCTAGAACTTAAAGTATAATAATAATAATAATAATAATAATAAATTTAATCCAAAGTTTAAAAAGAGGGGGCATATTTCTTCTATGTAACAAAGTATTTCCCTCACCTTTCCTAGCTGCTGCTTCTCATAAGGGTTAAATCCA
Organism: Mandrillus leucophaeus; assembly: GCF_000951045.1. Taxonomy (NCBI): domain Eukaryota; kingdom Metazoa; phylum Chordata; class Mammalia; order Primates; family Cercopithecidae; genus Mandrillus; species Mandrillus leucophaeus. The sequence goes on along the minus strand of NW_012106097.1, from coordinate 841,635 downwards.
AATGTCAGTTTTTCAGGGAGCCTTTCCTTGACTCCCAGAGCTAAAGTCACCCTCTCTAATCCCCAAATCCCTCACAGTACATTCTTCCCCTTTAAAGCTCTCATCGCTACCTGAATTTATACAATTTACATTAATTGTCAGCTTAGTGCCTGCATTTCCCCTCTAATAGAACTCCATGAGGGCAGAGACTTCATCTTGTTCACTACTTTTTCACAAGAGTATGTCACAATCTGGCATACATTAGGCACTCGATAAATGACTGAATAAACCAGACCATGGCTTCCATTCCTTGAGCTGATGCCTTCGGTTGGTTGAGTTGTCCCAGAAGTAAACTCTGAGATACGGATGTATACAAAGGAGTTTAATAAGGGGGCACCAGGAAGCACCATTAGGGAAGGATAGAAAGAAAGAGCAAGGAAGGAAGCCACAGAGAGTGGATTTTCATGCGTTTTATTGTGAGCAACTGTGCCGTAACCCAGCTGAGGAGTGCTGGGACACAGTGTAGAGAATGCTGCAGAATCACGCCACCTGAGGAGCAGGGGCTGGACTCTGATCAGTTCTTGGCTGATGGCTGCTCTGGGGAGCTGCTGACACTTCCCAGACTGCTGTGCACACAGACAGATGGGTTCTGACAGCCTCCAGAATCTTTGGTCAAAGAATCACAAATGCTTAAGGTTACAGTCTGAAAACTGTGGTTGGTATGTAGCAGCTGATTTGGGCACTTAATTACTAGGGAGGAATGGTCAGAAGGAATCCCCAAGTTTCTAGAAGTTAGAGAAGTGTATTTGAAAGCAAATACATTTTTTAGTATATTATTTCCCTTTTTATTTTAGTAAAACTTTTTTCCTTTACAAACATTTTCAATTTTCTTTAATCTTCTGATCTTTTCCTTATAATTTCTTCTGTCCTTTCAAAGTCCACAAAGTGAAGGCCCAACTTAATGGTATTTTTTGTTGGGAGTATATCTTAAATTGATATGTGTAAAGGTAGATGCCAGTATTAATTTTATACATTTTGAATATACACATAGCTCAATTCCACATTTATCATTTTCAATTTGGGGGAAATATTATATATACAGATAAAATATTTATAACTGATTTCTTAAGTGTTGTAATAGTTTTTCAAAACCCCAGTACATTGTTATTGCAACAGTTTTTGTCTATTATTTGCCAAACTTGGGGGATACAGATAAGAATCAGATGAAAATATTGTTCCTCAAGGAGTTTTTAATTGGTAAGACGTAAGACATAAAATAAAGTTTTCTGTCTATATTACACTTACCATGATAAACATTTTTCACAAATGTAAGTCTAAAATTACCATCCCTGAAGTCTGCACAATTTTACTTAAGTTTTTTTTAAAGTGTACAGTTTAGTTTGATG
>NW_012106097.1:835517-837119 GCF_000951045.1 Mandrillus leucophaeus | reverse complement strand
AGTCTACTGGATCCAAAAAAAGCTATTCTCCATCATCCCTGCCTCATCACCCCAACTCTACTCCATCATGTCCTGCTTTAGCTTCTTTGTTGCACATCTGGAAGTATTTGTCTTCTTGTTTATTGTCTGTCTCCTACAGTACAGCGTAAGATCCCTGGGAACAGGGAATGTGCCTATCGCGTCTACTACTATCTGCCCAATGGCTAGCATTATCTTCTAGCAGCCCAGAGCAAGCTTTCAGGCAAGGCCACCAACTCACCTAAAGAATGGCTGGATGAATGGATTCCAGAGAGTAAATAAAACCATTTAGACACTATCACTGTCTAAAAATTTTAATTATTGGTACAGCTCAGAGTTCACTAAAGTAAACACTAAGTGAGAAAGTGCTAAGAAATTAAAAATAATGGCAAAAACCACAATTACTTTTGTACCACCATAATAAATGCTAAATTTATTTCTTAACATCTATGTATCTCTTTTTCTTAAGACATTATTTGAGATAAGAAAGTTAACTTCCTACCAGGTGCAGAGAAGTTGCTCAATAAATGTGCTGTTGAAGCAGATGTTCTACATTGTAGGAAGAAATGTTTTCTCTGTTTGTCTTTTTTTAAACTTACCTCTCAGACAAGGTCATTATGAGACCTGACTGAAAGTTCAATTTCCTTGTTTGCCTTACTACAATTTGTCATAGAATACATTAAAAAGTGATCAGAATGTATTTTTATGGGTACAAGTAAAAAAAAGTTATGAAGGAGTATCACCTTTAAAAGTAAGTCTCATTTAGACATTAATAAAATAGTTGTCTTGGCCAGGTGCTGTGACTCCCACCAGTAATCCTAGCATTTTGGAAGGCCAAGGCAGGCAGATCACTTGAGCTCAGGAGTTCAAGACCAGCCTGGGCAAGATGGCAAAACCCCATCTTTACAAAAAAATACAAAAATTAGCCAGGTGTGGTGGTATGCACCTGTATCCCTGCTACCTGGGGGGCTGAGGTGGGAGGATTGCTTGAGCTCAGGGGGTCGAGGCTGCAGTGAGCCGAGATTGTACCACTGCACTCCAGCCTTGGTGACAAGGTGAGACCCTGTCTCCAAAAAAAAAAAAAAAAAAAAAAAAGCCTGTGATTGTGAGAAACTTTCTAAACTAATTTTGTCAACTATATGTTATCCTCTATATATGCTTTCTGGTGCTTTCTGGTATTTTAAATCCCAAAAATGTGACTCAGAGAATACTTATTATTAATATGTAACCAGGGCTTTAATCTTCACAGAAAGATGTACACAATTTACAGTGATGATACATTTCATTCCAGGGAGGATCGTATCTTTTTAGATTGTCCTCATTGACTTATTATGTAAACTAGTTCAACCATTGTGGAAAACAGTGTGGCGATTCCTCAAGGATCTAGAACTAGAAATACCATTTCACCCAGCCATCTTATTACTAGGGATATACCCAAAGGATTATAAATCATGCTGCTATAAAGACACATGCACACGTATGTTTATTGTGGCACTACTCACAGTAGCAAAGACTTGGAACCAACCCAAATGTCCATCAGTGACAGACTGGATTAAGAAAATGTGGCACATATACACCATGGAA
>NW_012106097.1:829532-832912 GCF_000951045.1 Mandrillus leucophaeus | reverse complement strand
GACATACTTTGATACAAGCATACAATGTGTAATAATCACATCAGGATAAATGGGGTATCCATCACCTCAAGCATTATCCTTTATGTTACAAACAATTCAGTTATACTTTTAGTTATTTTAAAACATACAATTAAACTAGTATTGACTATAGTCACCTGTTGTGCTATCAAATACTAGATCTTAATTATCCCATTTGTTTGTATCCCTTAACCATCCCCACTACCGGCCTCCATGCTGCCTTTCCCCCAGCCTCTGATAAAGTCTCCATGAGTTCAATTGTTTTAATTTTTAGCTCCCACTAGTAACTAAGAACATGCAAAGATTGTCTTTCTGTGCCTGGCTTATTTAACTTAACATAATGACCTCTAGATCCATCCATGTTGTTGCAAATGACAGGATCTCATTCTTTTCTATGGCTGGATAGTACTCCATTGTGTATATGTACCACATTTTCTTTATCCATTCATCTGTTGATGAACACCTGAGTGGCTTCCAAATCTTGGCTATTGTGAATAGTGCTGCAACAAAGATGGAAGTGCAGATATATCTTCGATATACTGATTTCCTTCTTTTGGGTATATACCTAGAAGTGGAATTGCTAGATCATATGGTAGCTGTATTTTGAGTTTTTTGAGGAACCTCAAACTGTTCTCCATAGTGGTTGCACTAATTTACATGCCCATCAACAGTGTATGATGGTTCCCCTTTCTCCATATCCTCACCAGCATTTGTTACTGCCTGTCTTTTGGATAAAAGCCATTTTAACTGGAGTGGATGATATCTCATTGTGGTTTTCATTTGCATTTCTCTGATGATCAATGATATTGAGCACCTTTTCATACACCAGTTTGCCATTTGTATGTCTTCTTTCAAGAAATGTATATTCAGATCTTTTGCCTATTTTTAAATCAGATTATTTTTAAATCAGATTTTTTTTTCCTGTAGAGTTCTTTCTGGTTCTTAATCCCTTATTACACAGGTAGTTTGTAGGTATTTTCTCCCATTTTGTGGTTTATCTCTTCACTTTGTTGATTGTTTTCTTTGCTGTGCAGAAGGTTTTTAACTTGATGTGATTTATTCCTTTTACGGCTGGATAATATTCCACTGTATGGGAATACCACATTTTTGTTTATTCATTCATCAATTGATGAACATTTGAATTGTTTCCACTTGTAAGGCTATTATCCATAATACTGCTATTATAATACTGCTATGGAAAAGTTTTAGTGTAGACATATTTTTTTCAGTTCTCCTAGGTGAATCCCTGGAATTGCTGGGACATGTGGAAACTACGTTTAACAGTTTAAAGAACTGCCAGACTGTATTCCAAAGTGGCTGCACCATTTTACATTTCCATTAGCAATATCTGAGGTTTCTCTACAGAAAATATACCAGTTTCTCTACACCCTCACCACCATTTGTTATTGTCCATCCCTTTGATTATAGCCATCCTAACGGTGTGAAATTGTATCTCACTGTGGATTTGATTTACATTTCCATAATGACTAGTAATGTTGAGCATCTTTTTGTATACTTATTAGCCATTTGTACATCTTCTTTGGCTAGCCAATTTGTGCCTTCTGTGTCCTTGGGTTTTCATGAATATAATTTGTACACTTAGCCTACAAGTTCAGCTTTGGGTAGAATATTTAAATGAATGCTGGAACTTGGATTTTAAAATATAACTAAAAATTTCTTCTGTCATGACTTTTAAAGGATTTATAATTTAAAACTGGTATGTAAAACTAACCCAAATACCCAGTGTATTAAAACAAACAAACACACAAAACTTACTAATTCCTACCTTTTTGACCATCTGTAGCAGGCTCTTCCCTGACCACAGCAATTCAAGCCTGGTATTCTGTGTCCTCCAGATCTTTTCATTATCATACCTTCTCTGAAAGAGACATAAAATTAACCCATCGCCTTCAAATTTCCTGCTCCCACTTAGCTTGTATAGCCTCCCAACATGGGACTAAATAAACCATCTCATTCTCACATGACTTTCCTCCCTACTCTCTCCTGCTCGCTCTCAACTAGCTCAGTACCCTAATTGTTAGGCTGGGTACTCTAGAGATGAACCCTAAGATATACTGGTGAGATATAGCCCCTTCAGCATTCGGGGTGGTGTGATTCTGTTGTGCACTACACAGGACCTTAAGCATTCTGTCTCCTGGCTCTAAATGTTGAGTGTTCCCTCCTCAACATTGTGACACTGTGACAAACTAAAAAAAGACTCCATGCATTTCCACATGCCTGCACAGGGATGCTTTACCTGCTGTTGAGACCATGGTGCATCTCACACACAGATTCCAGGACATCCCTGTGTCTCTTCACACGCAGTTCTAGCAAACTAACAAACTAGTTGAGCTAATTGAGCCATGCCAAAGGAAGCAGAGCACAGCTACTAGTTTTGAAAACAATATCTTAATTCTGAAAAATGTGACAAGAAAAAGCAATAACAAAGGCTAAACTTAAAAAAAAAACTTTTTGAAACAACTATCAACAACGCTCTTAACTAGAGCTTGAAAGTTAAGCTCTTTATGTTTTCAAGCTCTAATATTGTGAAGGAAAATCATAAACTTCCATCTGGTTATACAACATATATTTTACATAGTATTATTTTAAAGTAATCATCAAAATGAGTATAAACATTTAACTTTATAAGGGATTATAAAAGGAGATCTTATATACTTGATTTTTAATGTATTCTCCTACACATCATACTTGCTATAGGTATTGGACACTTCCACTGTTGGGTTAGAAAGAATCTGTGCTGTGAGCACATGACAAAGACAGTGGAGCAGTTGCTACCATTGTTTATCACGGGAGATGCTCTGATTTGTATGCGTAATTCCATCAGTTGCTTTAACTCTACTGGGGAGAAGAGAAGCTAGCAGTAAAGCCAGGAGGACTCCATCACCATGGCATGCTGCTATATTAAGTGTTAATGCATATCAACTTTTCATACTTCTCTTTCAAGGTTTATTGCAACTTACATGCCCTTTGGTCCCAAATCATGGATGAAAGATAGCTGGCTTATATCAAGAAACTCTGTCTGAAAAGAGGCAAAAAAATCCATCTTTAGCAAGCAAAACAATTCAAATTTATGCATTAAAAAACATGTATTAGGTATAGCTGTGTGTAAATACTGTTTGGTGTGTTCCACAGACTACAGAGATCAATAATAATGGCATTGCCCTAAAAGAGTGCAGATTAGAAGTATATAAATAATGAAGACACACCCTACTAGATCTTCTAAATCTCAAAAGAGTGATGTGTGCCCTAAGATATAGAGATAAAATGCTCAAGAAGCTTGGAGAGAGAGAGAGTCTATTCCCAATATTCTTTCATGTTTGTTTTTGTTGCGCAGGGTGGAT
>NW_012106097.1:823968-829482 GCF_000951045.1 Mandrillus leucophaeus | reverse complement strand
ATTTCTTCTGTCATGACTTTTAAAGGATTTATAATTTAAAACTGGTATGTAAAACTAACCCAAATACCCAGTGTATTAAAACAAACAAACACACAAAACTTACTAATTCCTACCTTTTTGACCATCTGTAGCAGGCTCTTCCCTGACCACAGCAATTCAAGCCTGGTATTCTGTGTCCTCCAGATCTTTTCATTATCATACCTTCTCTGAAAGAGACATAAAATTAACCCATCGCCTTCAAATTTCCTGCTCCCACTTAGCTTGTATAGCCTCCCAACATGGGACTAAATAAACCATCTCATTCTCACATGACTTTCCTCCCTACTCTCTCCTGCTCGCTCTCAACTAGCTCAGTACCCTAATTGTTAGGCTGGGTACTCTAGAGATGAACCCTAAGATATACTGGTGAGATATAGCCCCTTCAGCATTCGGGGTGGTGTGATTCTGTTGTGCACTACACAGGACCTTAAGCATTCTGTCTCCTGGCTCTAAATGTTGAGTGTTCCCTCCTCAACATTGTGACACTGTGACAAACTAAAAAAAGACTCCATGCATTTCCACATGCCTGCACAGGGATGCTTTACCTGCTGTTGAGACCATGGTGCATCTCACACACAGATTCCAGGACATCCCTGTGTCTCTTCACACGCAGTTCTAGCAAACTAACAAACTAGTTGAGCTAATTGAGCCATGCCAAAGGAAGCAGAGCACAGCTACTAGTTTTGAAAACAATATCTTAATTCTGAAAAATGTGACAAGAAAAAGCAATAACAAAGGCTAAACTTAAAAAAAAAACTTTTTGAAACAACTATCAACAACGCTCTTAACTAGAGCTTGAAAGTTAAGCTCTTTATGTTTTCAAGCTCTAATATTGTGAAGGAAAATCATAAACTTCCATCTGGTTATACAACATATATTTTACATAGTATTATTTTAAAGTAATCATCAAAATGAGTATAAACATTTAACTTTATAAGGGATTATAAAAGGAGATCTTATATACTTGATTTTTAATGTATTCTCCTACACATCATACTTGCTATAGGTATTGGACACTTCCACTGTTGGGTTAGAAAGAATCTGTGCTGTGAGCACATGACAAAGACAGTGGAGCAGTTGCTACCATTGTTTATCACGGGAGATGCTCTGATTTGTATGCGTAATTCCATCAGTTGCTTTAACTCTACTGGGGAGAAGAGAAGCTAGCAGTAAAGCCAGGAGGACTCCATCACCATGGCATGCTGCTATATTAAGTGTTAATGCATATCAACTTTTCATACTTCTCTTTCAAGGTTTATTGCAACTTACATGCCCTTTGGTCCCAAATCATGGATGAAAGATAGCTGGCTTATATCAAGAAACTCTGTCTGAAAAGAGGCAAAAAAATCCATCTTTAGCAAGCAAAACAATTCAAATTTATGCATTAAAAAACATGTATTAGGTATAGCTGTGTGTAAATACTGTTTGGTGTGTTCCACAGACTACAGAGATCAATAATAATGGCATTGCCCTAAAAGAGTGCAGATTAGAAGTATATAAATAATGAAGACACACCCTACTAGATCTTCTAAATCTCAAAAGAGTGATGTGTGCCCTAAGATATAGAGATAAAATGCTCAAGAAGCTTGGAGAGAGAGAGAGTCTATTCCCAATATTCTTTCATGTTTGTTTTTGTTGCGCAGGGTGGATGTTGTGTGGCACAGTGTACACTCAAACAATAAAAGAATGTGAGAAGCGAGTGATACTGGTGCAGGACCTGGAAGATGGACTCGATTTGGGCACACGGAAATGGGAGATGAATGGGGGGCTAGAACAGAAGGTCCAAAAAGGTTATAGGATGTACAGTTGGGTTACAGTGAGTAAAATGAAGGAAAAAATGAAAAATTAAACAGGCTGAAAAGAGAGTGGGGAGGACTTTGAACATCAGGCATAACAAAAAGAATGATTTTTAATGAGTTGAAGAGGAAGAGAATTTTAGGCCCACCTTCACTGTATTGGAAGGTTAAAAACTGTAAATATTATAACAACAACTGTGGCTGTGCTTACTGAGTGCTATGTGTTGGTGTTATGCTAACCATTTTTCATGCATTATCTCAAATCCCTTTGAAGCAGGTGCTATATTTCCCATTGTACAGAAGAGGAAACTGAGGTTTAGAGTAGGCATAAGCAAATATTTTCCACAAAGAGCTAGACAGTAAATATTTTGGGTTTTGTGGGCATACATTTCATTTTGCAGTTACTCTGCTGTTGTAGCACGGAAATAGCCATAGACACATACATAAATGAATAACTGTGGTTGTGTTCCAATAAAACCTTATTTATGGATATAAAACACGAAGATAATCTAATTTTTATGTGTCACAAAATATTATTATTCATTTGATTTTTTCAACCACTTAAAAATATAAAAACTATTCTTAGTTCACAGAACATACAAAAACAGGCAAGGGGCAATGGGCAGGATTTGGTCCACGGGCCCTAGTTTGCAGGCCTCTGTTTTAGAGAAGTCAAGTAAGTTGTCCAAGATGACACAGTTAAGAAGGGATTACCTCAGTATGATTAACTCATCATGAAGTCAGACCAAAGTCAGCACCCTCAAAACTAAGCTGCAAAAGCCAAAAGTCATTCAACATTTATCTAACTCAAATTGCATTCCTTGTGTATTCTAGGTAGGTGAGAGCCAGATGTAAATGTGGAGGCATAGAGGGAAAAACAAATCAACATTATGTCATGGTTAGCATATGCAGATTTGCAGATTTTTTAAAAACGTGACCAAGAATAAGTTCAGTTCCTTAGACCATGTCCATAACAGCCTTGATAGACAACAGAGACTAAAAGGATACTCTCCCAGCATTAGGAAGCAGATGGGAGACCAAATATAGAAAACACTCCCCTCACAATGAAGTTCTGTGGGATGAACCACCCTAGATGCATGTGAAAGTAGTTACAGAGTTATAGAGCAGTGGAGGGCAACCACCTCCTAGCTGACATGACATCATCACAGAGGCAGGGGCATTTGATCTAGGTTTGTAAATGGGATTAACAAAACAAAAGTTTTCCATGACAGTTTTATATGTGATTGGACATATCTAACACTACTCTTGTAAAACTGTCTCTTATACACATCTAGATGTGTATAAGAGACAGCTACTACGGAGGCATAGCTAACTTCTGCAAAGTCCCAGAACAACCGAAGGGAAGAACAGGAAATGAAAACAAAAATCAAGGAAGCCACTAATCTAAATAAGAAAAAAATGTTCTTATTTACATAGCTGTTATCATCAAATAGCTGACAACAGAAATATTCTCTGAAATCATTCAGAAATCGTAACTTTTGGAGTATCATAACAAAACTGCTAAGTGTAAAGAGTCTCAGCTAAGTAGATAAGCACACATTAATAATGTAGAAAATTGAAAGTTACACATTAATATGAAATTTAATTTATCCTAATGGCTTAGTAAAGTTTGACTGGAGAGAGATTTTAAGAAGGAACCAGGCCTATTATATAGAAAAGAACGTATCTGGCAATAAAAGTTTTTCTAATAGAGTTATCAAATTGAAAGTAAGTGCGTCAGGGTCAACTGAGAGGCAAACCTAACTAATAAAAATTAAAATTTAACAAAGATGATGTTGTCTAAACTTCTTAGTACGTCTTCAGTGATAAGAATTTTGTTCTCCATTTGGGCAAGCGATTCTCAGGAATAAGAATTTAAAGATCAAGTTAGCCTAACAGGCTTATTCTATTGATCTTTTGAGTAATGTATAATCAATACCTTTTTGTCTTTGTTTTTTGGCAAAGGAATTTGTAAAATATGAATACAACTGAAATAATGTTGCAATGCAATAATGTTCTTGGCATTAGGTGGAAAGTGGTCTCAAGTAAAAAATTCCAACGTGATCTACCAATTGGATACTAAAAACGTTAGAGAAACAGAGAAGCAAAAATATTTCTATGTCAAGAGACAAACAACAAACCCGAGGGGTAACAAAAAATCCTGAAAATCACTTGGCAATCACGTACACACTGCCCCTTCCTTGTATTGTAAGAGAAGGGTGACTTTCAGAGGCTCCTTTTATTTCCCAGGTAGCAAAAACTCAAGTAAATGGCCAGGTGGGAAATTATCAGATACAAGGAAGGTAAGAGCATCGAGCTGGGCAATGTCCTTGTAGACTCAGGTACTCCAGGAAAGGCAGGGAACAAAGAGGACATCTAATCTATGAAGGAAACTGGGAGGCTGGACAAAGGCCTAAAGTCCTTCTAAATGCTAAGACTCAATCGTAAGAAAGAAAACATTTCCCTTAATTTGAAGAGGCAGCTGTTCAAATTAGTACAGCTTTTCCCTGTTGGAATGAAAACACTGCGTGCATGTTTATTCTTTACCTACTCTTCCCCTCAAGTTAAAGCTCATTCTACAAAACAAGGGAGAGATGAACACAGTATTACTGATCTGTGGCATGTTTTATCCAAGATTTGAAGCTAATCATCTTCTTGGGGATAAGGAATTTGAGTCACATGAGTTAAATGATTCACTTCAAGGTAGAGATATGATCCCATCAGTTTAGGGCCCTTCTCTTGGAAATTGTACAGTTTGTTCCATTTCTAGATTTCAATCTCACGTATGAAAAAGGTACATTTACTGCTCCTTATTCCTCTTATTTTAATTCCCTGGAAAATAAACATTTTCCAGTTACTAATTAAAATGCCTGGCTAGTGAGTTCTCTACCACAGCCAGCACTAATACAATTTCAGAATACAAAAGGAATTCCTGTTTGAGATTTTTTTATATGTTATTACACAACTCAGATATTGGTATTTTTTACATATTTATGCTTAGAGTAAAGGGGAAATACATTTGTCCTCATTTTACAAATGAGCAAAGAAAACTGAACAAATCACCCATAGTCTCTGAGGGGACTGTCTGATGATGACTACACTAAAACACTAGGATGCTCTGTTTTGCAGAAGCGTAAGAAGGAAAAAAAAGAATTAAAATCAGAGCAAGTCTTCATAATCATGGGAGAAAAGTCTGAGCACAAACCCAACCAATGACTATAAAGTGAGAGGAAAGAACTGTCCATGTCTAATTTCAGAGGCCATTTAAGAAAAATAAGGTCAGTGCTTAGAACCCTAAACCGAATTCCTTTGGCAAAAATCCTATTATACAAACACCTTTATAATAAATTTATCTCCACTTTTTTTTTTTTTTTTTAAGGCGGAGTCTTGCCCTGTAGCCCAGGCTGGAGTGCAGTGGCACAATCATGGCTCACTGCAACCTCTGCCTCCCAGGTTCAAGTGATTCTTCTGTCTCAGTCTCCCAAGTAGCTGGGATTACAGGCGCCCATCAACACGCCTGGCTAATTTTTGTATTTTTAGTAGAGACAAGGTTTCACCATGTTGTCCAGGCTGGTCTCGAACTCCTGACCTCAGGTGATCTACCTGCCTCAGCCTCCCAAAATGCTGGGATTGTAGGCATGAGCCACCATGCCCAGCCCTATCTCCACTTTTTAAAGTG
>NW_012106097.1:776862-823918 GCF_000951045.1 Mandrillus leucophaeus | reverse complement strand
GCTAGTGAGTTCTCTACCACAGCCAGCACTAATACAATTTCAGAATACAAAAGGAATTCCTGTTTGAGATTTTTTTATATGTTATTACACAACTCAGATATTGGTATTTTTTACATATTTATGCTTAGAGTAAAGGGGAAATACATTTGTCCTCATTTTACAAATGAGCAAAGAAAACTGAACAAATCACCCATAGTCTCTGAGGGGACTGTCTGATGATGACTACACTAAAACACTAGGATGCTCTGTTTTGCAGAAGCGTAAGAAGGAAAAAAAAGAATTAAAATCAGAGCAAGTCTTCATAATCATGGGAGAAAAGTCTGAGCACAAACCCAACCAATGACTATAAAGTGAGAGGAAAGAACTGTCCATGTCTAATTTCAGAGGCCATTTAAGAAAAATAAGGTCAGTGCTTAGAACCCTAAACCGAATTCCTTTGGCAAAAATCCTATTATACAAACACCTTTATAATAAATTTATCTCCACTTTTTTTTTTTTTTTTTAAGGCGGAGTCTTGCCCTGTAGCCCAGGCTGGAGTGCAGTGGCACAATCATGGCTCACTGCAACCTCTGCCTCCCAGGTTCAAGTGATTCTTCTGTCTCAGTCTCCCAAGTAGCTGGGATTACAGGCGCCCATCAACACGCCTGGCTAATTTTTGTATTTTTAGTAGAGACAAGGTTTCACCATGTTGTCCAGGCTGGTCTCGAACTCCTGACCTCAGGTGATCTACCTGCCTCAGCCTCCCAAAATGCTGGGATTGTAGGCATGAGCCACCATGCCCAGCCCTATCTCCACTTTTTAAAGTGGTCTAACTTTACCAAGACATTTCTAAGCTGACCATAGCATTTTAGTTTAGTTCTCAAACTCCTGGTGGTAAGAATCACTTGAGCTATTTGTTAAACACACTTGTTCCAAATACAGATCTGGATGGCCCTATAGAGATTAAGAACATATCCTGTTCAGTCCCTTGACCTCTGATCCATGATTCTATCTGCTTAAGGACCTGAATTCACTTAAAATAGGTTTGTTTTATACTTATACAAGTGTAAATTTATTATATACATGTTAAAATAACTTTTAATATGCTTTTTACAGACAGTAAAGCATTTTTAACAAACAGTTTTTTAATATTTCTCACAATTATTGAAGAAAACACATAGATTCCAATCTCATTTCACAAATATGAGGCAGAGGCCTACAGATCTAGTCTTTAGGCCAGACTACATTTAAAGAAAAAGAACTTTAGAGAATTAATGTATATCAAATTGTATCCTGTGCTTGAATCATATTGAACAATTCAGCTGTTGGAGAGAATAATCTCAGTAACCATCAAAAATGAGAGGGAGCCTGGGTGCGGTGGCTACGCCTGTAATCCCAGCACTTTGGGAGACCGAGGTAGGCAGATCACAAGGTCAAGGGATCGAGACCATCCTGGCCAACATGGTGAAACCTTGTCTCTACTAAAAATACAAAAATTAGCTGGGCGTAGTGGCGGGCGCCTGTAGTCCCAGCTACTTGGGAGGTTGAGGAAGGGGAATTGCTTGAACCTGGGAGGCGGAGGTTGCAGTGAGCCGAGGTCATGCCACTGCACTCCAGCCTGGGCAACAGAGTGAGACTCCGTCTCAAAAAAAAATAATAATAATAAATAAAAAGGAAAAAAATAGAAAAAATAAGAGGGAGAATCTCCTCAGCCAGTTGCTAATGAGGCTTTCCTTTCCAAAGGAAATGTTTATAGGTCACTCTGGAATTTCTAAATACAACATGGCTTAACTTTGAAAATATTTTTATGACCAGAAAAGTATTAAAATGAACATTTTTTAAACGTAAACATTCTTTAGTCAATAGCAGAATCCCAAATATAGAAAAGTACATAAAAAGAGAAGAATGAACTCACCAAGAACTGTTAAAGCCAAAAGAAATAGTAAAAGTAAAGTCACAGGCAGGCAGAAAAGTAAAAGAAATGGAAAATTATTGCATATGGGTACTAATACACATTTAAATAATTGTCTGTTGTCTGATTTCAGACAACACAACAGGAGGTATCATTTTTATTAACAATAGTAGTAGTATCCTTATTCATTATGTTATTTCAACAATACAAGTTACTGAGTCCCAGAAGAAAAGAAACCCCTGCCTCCCATCATCCTTCTCTTGAGATTCTCTGGTGCAATCTGAATTCCTGTTTTCCTCAGAAAACCCTTCTCCAGGTTTACCAAGACATAGAAGCTCCCTCAAGTCCATTGAATGCCCCAGTGCAAGCTGCTGCAGGAGGCAGGTAGTGACCTAGACTCAGGTCAGCTGTGTGCAATGGGGACCAGCTGGATGTATATTTGGACCAGACTCCAAACTGTGTGTTGCAAGGCAGCAGCGAGGCAGCTCCTGTTATGAGAAACTCACAGAGCGAATTGCTCTTGCATTCTCTCCAAAATACACTAAGGTCTTTCCTCTTTCTGTTTATGTGTTTATGTGATGCCATTCTCTAAACTAGTGACCAAATCACAATTGCACCAACTCTTGAGTTCTGCACACATATAATATAGATGCACACGGCCCCATAACAATACAATTCATACAAAGGCATACATACATCCAATAAACCAGTGCATTCTCAGTTATCCAGACCTCTGGATAATTGAAGACTAAACCTTTAAAAACACCCCACCTTTAACAGCTCAGAGCTAATTGTTAGCTGACACTAGGAAACCTACTCCCTCCCTGCTTGCCAGCTGCATAACCCAAGCTTAATTTCTGTGGCTGCATCTAAGCCCCATCACCTCTTCTCTCTTTATTTGGATTCCTCAAGCGTTTTTTCTTTCCTAGCTTTTCCCATGCTTCTCACTTTGGAATGAAAAGACAGGCCTTTAACAGGCATGACAAGCCAATCAGATGGCAACCGCCCTACCCACCACAAAATCTTTAGGCATTCAACTCCCCTCAACTGTTTTCATCACTTACTACTCAACAGTTACTCTTTGTAGCTAAAAATGTTTTTTGGCATTTTCCTGGAAACCTGAGAAGAGAAGAAGGCTGATTTCTAGATAATCTAGCTTATAGCAGCATTTCAAGTTCATTTAAATCTATTTTTATAGACATACTAAGTTCATTCAACTTTTTTAAACAGCATCACACCATTGTAAACTGGACCTTGCTGTCAAATCAACTTTGTATTCACTTAATTTAATTCAAGGACGAATGTAGATGTGGATACAATCACTTGTGTTAATAAAATGATCCAAAATTTAGCTGACAATTTACTATAGTGAAAATTACTCCAAACTCAAATCACTGACTAGTACTTACTGTGGCATGATAGTTTCGATACATGGGCATTTTTAGTATCTTTGTCAAGTAATCTTCCAGTTGTTTCTGTAATGCAAATAATTTAGGTAAGTGTTAACATGGTCATATTTATTTTTAAAAATTAAACAGTAGTGACAATGATGAGATCATCATTTTCATCTTAACTTGTATAAGTTATTCAATTATTTAATAATATAATCATGGAGCAAGGAATCCTGAATAGCATTAGTCTGTCATTTCCATAATTCTCTTGAACTGTTATTTAAATATCTTCTTACTTTTTAACTTTCCATATGCTTAGGTCTTCTATAAACTGCTGACAAGCCCTGAGCTATATATTCTTTTAATCCTCCATAGCTATTATAGCAGGACTTGCTATAAGTTGTTTTAAAGAATTTGTTGCTATTACCAAAAACTTTCATTTTTTTTTCAATTCTAACACTGAACTTACTGAAAGATACACTACAATTTTTAAACAGCTTTCCAGGAAAAAAAGTGGAGAGAGGTTAAACGACTTTCTAGTAGAATGTACTGATTTTAAATATGCTAAACTGTGTGTGGAGGCAGATGGGGAGTAGAGGGATATAGGCTTGGGGCACTGGAGCAACAGATGTCAATCATATTGACCATGACATAAAATTTAGCATGGTTTTGCTTAATCACTAAGTTTCATTTTCAGTTGAATTCACACATGTGCACACAGTAAACCAAAACTATATAATTGTGTATGTCTAGGTATCTTGGAAAATATTTGGTCCAGATACCTACAGAGATTTTAGCCAAGATGACAACTACAAAGGAGAAATCAAACATTCCCTCTGGAACATAAATGTTTCAGATTGCCAAACAGAACTGACAGAAATTAACAAACACTTGTTCACTTTCTAGTAAAAAAAAAAATTAATCGTCCACACTCTGTAGCACCCATCTTGGAAGCAGGCAGAAGTGCCCCTCCCCTGGAGTTTTCTGTCCCCGTGCTGTGCCGGTCTGTACTCCGTCATACTCTTCTCAGGCCCTAACTGCTCCATCTATAGTTTAGGAATGAGATTTTACATATATTTAAGATGGGCTATTATGAACACAGAAGCTTATGTATGGAAATATATTATTTTAAAAGAGTAGATCTCAAAATCCCCAACAATGAGTTCAATCTTTGACCCACAATAAGCTCAAAAAGGTTCTAGTTGGGAGAACAGCTTCTTCATAATGTTAAGTCCTAACCAAGGACGCTCTTCCCCTTCTGAGAAAATGCATTGTATGGCTTGGGGAAAGAAGGGACTGCCTAACTAGTTCCAGAAAAGCTAAACCAGCCTGGGGGATCGATGAGTGGATGAGAGGAGTTGTAGCCAGGCCTACTTCACCCCTCAGTAGATGCTGTGTTTCTACAGCACTGCAAAATTAGGTTCAAAACAACAGAATAGTGAAGCAACGTACTCTTCTACCAAGGAATTGTTCTTCTCTTATCATGTTTTCAGATGAACGGGGCAAACTGGGCATCTCTCGAGGCTCCTCTCTCACGTTTTGCCTCCTAAATGTGTGTCTAAAACACAAACACACAGAATGCAAACACTTACTAGATTATTCTGTGACTATGACTTTAATGTATCTTTCATGAGATGGCATATTTTTAAGACACTATTTAATTGAAAATATCTACCAACAATAGACTAGTTAGCCAATACTGTGAATTAAATACACTTTTTATTTATTTATTTTAGAGACTGGGTGTGCTCTGTTGCCCAGGATGGAGTGCAGTGGTACAATCATGCTCACTGTAGTTTTAAACTCTTGGGCTCAAGCAATCCCCCTGTTGCAGCTGAGTAGGTAGAACTACTAGCTACCACCACGTGCCACCGCATCCAGCTAAATTTTTCATTTTTTTTGTAGAGAGGAGGTCTTGCTACGTTACCCAGGCTAGTCTCAAACTCATGGCCTCAAGTGATCCTCTTGCCTCAGCCTCCCAAAGTGGTGAGATTACAGGCGTGAGCCACTACACCCAGCCAAAATACACTTTCCATTCAACTTGTATACTGGCATAATTAATTCCAAAATGGTTACCTTCTGGTGGGAATGGGGATTCGGATAAAGGCTTTGTACTTGAGCAGCTCTCTGTGAAATTCTTGAAAGTGCTTGAATTTCCTCTTAACTTGCCATTTAAATTCCCCATGTGTTAATTCAATAGTGTAAAGATTAATACTTGGTACCTACAGTGATACATAAAAATGTTTGATATTTTAGATAACAATAAAAATTTCAACAGCTTTCAGTGAACAATATTTAATTAGTAACAGGGAAGTATACTTAAGTCCAGCCTACTTATTTTGTGTAAGTACTTAAGTAAATTTCTTTCAAAAGCAGCCAATTACAGAAATAATATTCTCTAAATGTTCACTTGATGAATTACATAAGACAAACTTTCAATCACACATGAGACGATTCCTACAAATGCTATTCCTCCAACATATCTGTGTGTGTGCATCCACGCACACACACACCTGAAACAAGGAACTAGGTGGAGGAGACAATGAGAGAAGGCCCTAATTATTCTTCAGGGGTCCAGTCCACAAATATAAGCAGTGAACCAGGCAATTGGCAGGGGTGAGAGGTATTGTATACTAAGAGCACCATCTTGGCTGTTTCTGTTCTTCAGAAATGGCATGACATGCCTTCTCTCCTTCTCCTGTGAAACACATTCCAAGGTCCAGCCTTGTCTATACCACCCACCCACCCTGAGGAGCCACCAGTGTTAAGGAGGCATGGGTGGAGAAAGTGAATGCGGTAATGAGTATACAGTGTACATTTGTATAATATTATACATATGTATTATCATTACTAAATCTTCATAACAAGCCTATAAGGTAAGCACTGTTATACCCCTTATTCAGAAGAGGAAACAGGAACAGAGATGTTAAGTCACTCGTTCAAGATCACAAGGCAAAGATGAATTAAATCATGCAGTTTGGCTCTAGAGTCTGTCATTTACCCCCACATGTTAACTATCTTTCAATCTAAATGCTGGCAGGTGAAAAAAGAAAACAAAGCTCATCTTAGAGACATTTCTGAGTGAGTTCTGCTCAGTGGTGTATCAGGCAGACATGGACCCGAGTTACAGGGAAAGCCTAAACCAGAGGCTGACACCCAAGTGAGTGCAGGCTGGAAGTCAGTACATGTGCAGGTAAGCTGGGACACAGCACGAGGCAAAACCACCCAGAAAGCGATGCAGCGCATGCCACCTCCAAAAGACAAGGAGGAAGGGAAGGCGAAGCTGTGCCCTGACAGCTGGTTATTAATCTGTGCTTCCCCTGAGGCAGGAGGCAATGGTGGCCTTACTCTGCCATGGCTAGAGCTTAGCCTGAAGGGACAAAAGTCACCACCCTGCAGCCATTTTCCTCCCCTGGAGACTTAACAACTGCAAAATCCAGGCAGGAACAGAGAAAAGGAGCTACCCTAAAGGTTTCTTCTAGTCCAATCCATTTCAAAGGATTTGATTGCTGAAGACATTTTACTCCAAAGCCTTTTCAGCGTTCAATGAAAAAGCACATGAATGAGGACTAAAGGATGGTTTTCTAGGAACCATTCAGAGAGGCAGAGTATGCCTGCAGAATTCTCTCAACAGTATTTTGGGGTAATGGCACTGGCCAATCCAGTATCCTGGCTTTTTTTCTTAAGAGCCAGGGAGCACCAACATTTTCATTCTAAATAAACATTAGGAAAGCTAAAATTCTTGTTGACTTATACTTGCCATGCAAGGTGGAACAAATACGCATCAAGAGTCCAAATGAAACAGAAAACTAGGGAGAGAAGAAGAGTAAGAGAGGCACTTTGCAATTTATTACATTGTTAATTTGCCTTACATGCCTTTTTAAAAGAAAGAGCTTTGGCTCGAATGAAGAAAGAGGAATATAAGAATGAAGATTAAGTGGGAAGGAGGCAAAACCTTGACAGGTGACAATGACTTGGAAATAATAGATAAATAAAAACAAACAAACAAACAGCCACAAACATGGTCATAGCTAGGAGGGAGGAAAATGAAAGGCTATGTAGTAGTAATTCACATATATTGACAAAAGAAAAAATGGTGAATCCATAAACGCTCTGACCCTTGTTGTAGATGTGAAGCGTTCCACTTCCAAAACTTGTGCTTTTATTGGACAGCCAGAGAGATACGTCTGTATATTAGGCTCCTTAAATCCTTGAGTGTTATAAACAGCAGAGAAAGGAATATACACTAAAAAATAAGCAAATAAAGTTAATGCAATATATGATTAGCATAACTTGTCTTTTACAGGCATTCTTTCAAGAACCATGTGTTAAAACAAGAAAGCCTCTTACAAAATGATCTGAGCCCAGTGTTACATCTGCAAGGAAAATCAATCATTTGCTGGTTACTTCAAATTTGTGCTCTTCCAAGCAACCCTGACAAACTCTTTTCTTCCCCACTCAGATCATCCGTCTTTACCTTCCTGTATCTTGGCATCGCTGGGAGACACGTCGTATTCTACCTCCTCTCCCTCAAAGTGGAGTTCCCGCGTGTCCAGATTTTCTATGATATTACTCATGTCAGCAGCAATTTTCTGCAGTGCAGAGGTATTTACCCGTGACTCGGTTTTCAGTGACATGTTAACTTAGGACAGAGTAAAAGCAAAGGGGCTAGGAAAGAAGAAAAGGGTTACAAAGACTTAGCATTTTGATAACATAAAATGCTATTCCACAATTTGAATCCAGACTTAGATACAGCATATGGAAATAATTCCGCCTGCTCTGTGTGAGGCTCAGTTATCCAAAACAACCTTTTAGTTGTTGTTTCTGTTTAACATTTAAAGGATTCTTAATTTGTAAATTAAAACGGAGTACTCAATTGTAAAAAAGAAAAAAAAAAAAAAGAAACACCACATTGAATGCCAACATTTCTCTCATCCGACTTTATTAAGTTGGATAAGTAATTCAAGGGAGATTGGTTTGGGAAAGCTTATTCAGAGAAAGAAATAGATTATTTGCTATAATAAATACAGTTGAAGACAGAATATAATGTAAAATAAGCAACTCAATATCTCCAAAAGAAAATTTAGAATATTTCACATATTGAAATATACAGATTTAGAAATATTTTTATGATAGCATAATCTTTCTACATTTTCTCTGTAGGTGATATCACAAGCAAAGTGTATATTACCTTTCGAGATATGAGAATTTGGCCACGACTTTACATGAGGTATAATGACGTATGTGTCTTGAAGGGAAATTGATTAACGTACCTATTCCGAAAGATATCTGAGGTGCTAGAGTTATACTTCCCTCCTTTTTTTATTTCTTTAAAGAAAACTAGTTCTATTTCATTCTGATATTTAATAACACAAGTCGTTGCACATCAGTACCCAGGGCAGAAGAGTTCACATGGATATTATTTTTCATGTAAAATATTGAGATTCAAGCTTCGCACACTGTCATCAGAGTTGGATGAAACGTCTGTTTTGCCTGATATAGAAATAATCTCTCTGTTAAAACCAGGCCCTAAAACGGAAGGACCCTCATACCAGTAACTCTTCAGCACATGTTCATTTATAACTGCAAATCACAATGGGCATCCACCACGTGTGAGATGAGATGAATGAAAATGTGAAGGTGAATAAGGCAGGCCCCTGTGATTAAGGAACACCTGATATGGGTGAGGGAAATGAGGCATATAACCCAAAGTTCACCCCTGGCCTCCTCCAAGGTCTTGGGCTTCTTGAGAATGAAATTTGTCCGGGGAAGACACTTATCTGGGTCTGTCCTGCAAGTGCTACCAAAAAGCTAAGTGGCTATATGGGAATGCCAAGAAAGTCTCAGGAAAACTTATACAGCCCTTATTATAACTCAGTGAGTCTCTAAAACCTATACTGTTATGTCTGGGAGAAAGAGACTGTTTGGAAATTCAAAAACGGGAGTGAAGGAGGGAGGTTCTGGTTTGGCCACATATATAAAATTAATATATCTAAGTTCCCTGGAACTATGTAATCAATCATGTTTCTTTCTGTATGTCGGCTGTAAGAAAGCTTGGAGCCAAATTTGTGGCCTACTATAGCAAAGTATAGGACTATCTCTTCCCTTCAATGTTCCCTCCCACTTCTAATTTATATTATAATAGTTAATAGTTACTAATTGTTTAGAATGCACCTCACTGGTTATAATTGTTTACATACATTGTCTCATTTGTCATTAATAATAAATCTGTGAGGGTTTGTTATTTCTATTTTGAGCATGACAGGAGTTTGTCATTCCCTCTTTATAGATAAGGAAACTGAGGCAAAGAAAGACTAAGTAACTTGATCAATATTTTAAACTATCTGTCCAAGGTCACACAGCTGATAAGTGGTGAAGAAGGGACTGGAATTCAGGTTTCTCTAACCCAAAAGCCAATATTCTCAATCACAATCTTTACCTTGCTATCTATTCTTTGTAGATATGTAAGCCCTTGGAATAGATGGAACAGTTAGTATAAATAAGTACCCTGGGGCAAGTCCATTTAAGAGCAAACCCTAATAGGAAGAATTGGAAATAAATTCCTGCAACTCGGTTACCACAAGACGAAGCCATTTACATTCCCAGGGTCTTTGTTTCCTCTCTATAAATTGAAGAGGTTGAGCCATTTCATCTCTAGAGTTCTTTCAACACAAAAACCCTAACTGTAGATAAAAGATGCCATAAAAGTGTTCAGCCTCCCTTATAATTTAATTACTTTAACCCTTTTCCTAGCCCAAGAAATTAATCAGAGTAGTTTTGCATGTGAGTAAGAGAAGCAGGTAGCAGAATGTTTTCTAACCTACATAATTTAATTAAGATCTATTCAGCCTCCATTGAGGAGCGTTGCCTTTGGTCAAAATCAAAATATGTATGTCCTTTCCTCTTCATTCAACAAACACTTAACAATGTGTCAGATTTTATTCTATTCAAAATACAAGGTAATGAAAAATTTAGAGGAAAAGAGACAAGGAAAAACAGATAAGAAATTACATCATATCATTGCAGCTTGTTAATTTTTAAAGACTTCAGATATTTTTTATTGATTAAACAGACTTATTAACTTTGTCAACTTTCTTAACATAGTGAAGACAAAGGTTACTCCAAATAACCTTCCTTTTGAACTACGTGCTGATCCTAAAAATGCCTGTTAATTTTAAGAAATACAAAGACTTCAGTAATCTATACAGTGTTACAGAGCTAACGCATCAAGCTAAAATAAATATCCAACTTCAGATAGAGAAAAAAGAAGCATATTCACT
Organism: Mandrillus leucophaeus; assembly: GCF_000951045.1. Lineage (NCBI taxonomy): Eukaryota > Metazoa > Chordata > Mammalia > Primates > Cercopithecidae > Mandrillus > Mandrillus leucophaeus. The sequence goes on along the minus strand of NW_012106097.1, from coordinate 813,356 downwards.
TATGAAAAACTTGAAGAGTGAGACATGAAACAAAGAAAACATCTTATCATTTATCAAGTGTTTATTACATGCTAAGCACAATTGTAGCACAGTTATGTTATTTAATACTCACAATGACCCCACATGGTAGATATGATTATTCTGAGAGATTTAGTTAAGCAATCGTCCAAGGTCACTCAACTTGTGTCAGTGTTGAGTTTATAAAGCAGATTTTGTCTGGCTCTAAAATCTTATGGAGTTGGTTACAGAGGCCCATAATTATTACTTTTATTTTATGGGCTTGAATGTCTATAAATTTAAATTAATCTTTTATATGAAGTTTAAGTCCTGTGACAAGAGATGTCCTCTACTTTAGTCACCATACCTTGGAAGGGATCATACTAATCCCACAGTCACTTCAATTATGAAAATGACATATCTCAACAGCTTCCTGAGTTCCTTCTTAGCCTTTTACTTTTCTGGTTTATAATATTTTATAAGACCATGTGGAAATGGACCCAAAGCATTTGCAGATTTGTTCATGCTTTTGTAAAGACTTTACTATTTAATAATAGACAATGAATCATTTGTCCATCTTTACCTTTACTTGTGTCCATGGGCATTGTGTGCTGACTTTTCATCCAACCATTGTATTGCTGGTTTCATTCTTGAATATCAAGCTGTAAAACCATCTATGCTCCTATGTTGTCAAATCTTCATTTATCAGTCAATGTTTTCTTTCATCTAAAATAATCTATAATAGGGGGTGAGCAGCTGCCACAGGCACAGCCTGTATTAGTCAGCAATTGGATAAGGGCTTCAGTGTTTACACTTGAGATAATGTAATTGATTTTGTTACCTCCTTATAAAATTATACTGCAAGATCATTATCTTTTTCAGTACCAAGAAGAGATGGTGCCCATGGAGAGATAAGAGCAGCTGTGTTTTATTTCTGTTTGCATTTGTATCTGGAAAGTAAATAAGGGTTTTTTTTTTCTCGTTTTGAATTATAGAACTGAAAATCTTTGCAGGGAAGATTTAATGGCCTCCAGTTATTCAGTGATGAAATCAGAGAATTTTCTATTCTCAACTTTCAACAAGATTGGGAAGTAGAACATCAAAGAGAAGCTGACACTTTCCTTTTCAGATAACAAATAGATAAACACTGCCTTAGCCAAAATACAATAATATCAACTATAATTATTGATATTAACATAAATATGAACATTAGCCAATATTTGCTATATTTGTACTACATGCCAGGTACCGTACAAAGAGATTAATATCATGATCTCATTTAATCTTCACAATAACTTTAGGAGCTGGGTCCCATTGTTACCAGCATTTTTAATGAGTAGCTTAGAGAAGGTAGGAAACTTGGCAGGGCCACACGGCTGGGAAGTGATGAAGCTGGTGATCAACTTTGATTGATCTGACTTCAAAGCCCAGCTACCTACGAATCCAGAGGTGGGACTGTGGGTGGAAGGAAACATTAGCACTGGGAGGCTTTTACACTTTGCTTCATATACTCTTAAAATAAAACTGTTTTTTTTTTTTTTTTTTAAGTCAAGCTCTTGCTCTCTTGCCCAGGCTGGAATACAGTGGTGTGATCATAGCTCAATCCAGCCTTGAACTCCTGAGCTCAAGTGATCCTCCTGCCTCAGCCTCCAGAATAACTAGGACTACAGGCATGTGCCACTATGCATTGCTAAAAAGTAAAACCATTTTTAAAAGAACAACAACCCACATTCACTCCGTGAACATAGTTACAATTTACTTATTACTTCCTTTCTAACATAATATGCAAAAATTTCCTCATTTTTTTCTAGATGCTATGGTACTTACTGAGAGAAATAAATGCCATGAATTCCTAAGCCAAAAATCATATCATAATGTATGAATGTAAAAAAAAAAAAATCATGATTAGATAGTTTAAACCCAAACTGAGTTGTGGGGATATCTTGTTTTCCCATTTTTTCACGATGATGAAAATTAAAGGATCCATAGTATATAACCTTCAAAAACACATCATACAGCAACTGTATTTCTGGAACTGACTTGATGCTCTCTGAGATATAAAAATTATAAATGTGGATTCAAGTACTAAACTCAATCTCTAGTAATATAATATGACTTGGATAAATGTCTTTTGAGTTTAGCTGACTTTCAATAAAGTAAATGATATTAACATATTTTACACTCCAGACTACATGTTTTGAGAAAATACATTTTAAATATCCTCTGATGTTTAATTGGATCTTTGACTTTTTATAAAAAGGAACATGACTTCCACAAATATTAATGGAAGGTGATTATGTACCTTGGACAGAAAATGAAATGTCAATGGTATAAGGGAAAGATCAAATGACCTAGGATTGTTCTACCCTTACTATGAGTGTAACCTGGGCAACTACCAGTCTGAGGGTTGCAGTGTCCCTCTATGAAATGTTCCACTCATGCTTCCTCCCTTGGGAAGCTGTGAGGAGTAAATGTGATCATGGATACTCATCTATAGGCAAAAATCATCTCGGTTGCTAGTGTCATCTTTAATTCTATTAAAAGGGGACCCCTGAAAAAATAATCTTAACAGAGTTTATCCTGCTTTTCATCTCTTTTTTAGCTGCCAAAACTAACGTACCATCTTGCAACTGTCTTCCTGGCTGGGCTACTCTAAGAATGGGTCTCTCCCATTCAACCAGTTCTGAAATTTCTGGACTATACTACCCTAAGTATAAGAGAAACCAGTAAGCCTTCCTCTGCAAAAACAATCATGGAAGGCATTAGCCAGCCAGACCCAGCTAATGTCCTTCCTTTTCTTTGCATGTCTTCCTGGCCTCATCCAACCTGCTGTCCCTGGCTGGTTATGCAATCCTTCCTTGGCATCCCCATAGTGCTCGCCACTTTTCTCACGATTGTGGCTCCTGCTCCCTTTGAGGTCCAGCACCCTTTGCAACTTTGATGAAATCTATGAACCCACAACCCCAGAAATAAATGAGCATGGGTTCACATGCAGCATTTTGCATATATTTTCATAGGTTCATGGTTGTACCCTCAATACCTTTAGGTGAAGAAGCATGTCCACTGAGCTGCAATCATGTGCTGATGCACTGACACACCTGTCTTCCTACTAGACAGGGACACTCCTGGGGGAAGAGGGTTAGAGTCATGGGCATTCACCACAGACACCCAGCTGAGCACCTGCTCAACACGTTTGTTGATTAAGTGACATAATCAGTGAGCTATCCATAGAGAAAGCTGTCAGCTGCAGGTTATTCAGTGAATGACACAAAGAGATATTATTTCCCTTACATACCGCAGACACACTCAGATGTAGAAGCCTTCTGGTTGAAAAGCCCCTGAGAGGCGTATAACATGTAAGAAACAGATTGGCTGCCAAAGCAATCACAGCTAACACAGCAAACTGCTAGTGAAGCTTCCTGTGTGCCAGGCTTTTGCTGAGGGCTTTTCATGCATCATGTCAAATGATCCTCGCTGCAACTTCATGAGGAGTACTGTCATCATTCCCACTTTGCAGACAGTGAGATAGTGTGACAGAGGTGAAGAGTCAGAAAGTCAGTAAGTCACCTCTCAGCCTGGCTCTGGCTGACCCAAAAGCCATGCGCCTGCTCCTCTTCTGCCTTCCACCTGCCTTCCACCTCCAAGAAAAGGAAATGCCAAGATGCAGAATCACCCAGCCAGCTCTCCTGCCCATAACCTGTGAGTCCAGTTTGCTATTACGTCTATGGTTCTAAGAGTCAGAAGTTTGATTCCCAAACACAGCCCTTCCACTGAGCTCCACATCCAGTCTGATCTCAGGGAGCCCAGAGCCCAGCAATCTTCCACTTACTTATCCTTCTTTCCTGGCTTTATATCAAACCCTCCACTTGGCCTAACACTGATGCTGCTTTTATCCCTGAGATGTCCAGACTGGTGCTAAATACTTTGGACTCACTGTGCTCACAGAATAAGAGTTGAATTCATGTTCTCTTTTTTCCCCTAGCTAAAAACAAACAAACAAACAAACAAACAAACAAAAACACATCTATAATGACATAAAGCAAAATGTTACATCGCTCTTACAATTTCCATAATTTCTGCCATTAGCTAATCTCAACCAGTAAGTATGTTATTAGGATACTTCTAATAATGATCTCTCCCGGCCATTTTTAATAATAACCCAAGAAAACCAAGGCAGCTTTATGCCATGGAGGCACAAAGAAATCCCATAAGACATCATGGTTTCCAGAAGGGAAAACCTTCCAGACAGCTGTTTCACTATCCAATAGTGAATTAGGATATAAGTCACATGTTTTGGGGCATGAAAATCATTTCTTGATTCTCATGACTTTTCGTAAGTCCTTTTACCTCTTTGGATGACCTTTTAAAAACATCCATGGCATTTGTTCTCTGGCATGAGCTTTCTGAGTAATTTCCTTTAATATGTCCTAGAGTTAAATATTTCCCTTTTTGCAGTGGTATCAGCTTCTAGTTCATCTCAGTCATATCTTTGAATTCAAACTGCTTCCAGAGTCAAATACAGATGTTAAAGGAAATTGACATCTATTCAAATGCTGAAGGAAATTGACATCTATTTCAAATGTTGATGGTTAAGAAAATATGATGTGTCATTTCTTGAGTGCCTGCACTGAAAGGCATGTTACGTGTATTACTTCCGATTCTCACAACAATCTCACTGGGGTCATGGGAGCTTACTGAGGCTGCACAGTTGTGAGTGGTGGGACTGGTTCTGGTATGTAGGCCACTAGATGGGCTGGGTCCCATCTGCCTTCCTGGCCTCTGCTCAGTAAAGATCCCCAGTCATGACTGCTCTCACTTCTTCTCCTAAAGCCACCAACCATCTCAACCTCCTTCTGGGCGAGGGCAGGGCTTTGGCACAGCTTCCATGGCATGCAGTACAGCACGCGGCTCCACTGACCTCTGACCAGACCCTCGGAGGCACTGGCTCATCCAGATGCTTTTGGATTCAGTTAGAGTGCTGCACCGGGGACATGTTCTCTTGCTTCCTCAGGAGTTGTGTGTCAGGCGGGTAAGAGGAGTACAGGAAACCAAGTCTCACAGCCTGTGATACTAGGGCAGGTTAAGTTGCTGGCAGATGCATGCCTCTCCCCTCTCCTTCAGGCCTTGGCTGTGCTGAGCACACTGATACAAAACAGTCAATCTGGAAGATGTTCTATGTGATGGAGTGACTGGCTGCTTTTCCTGGGAAGCTATGGCCAGCCAGGAAATGACTGCTTTGCCTTCTTTCCTGCCTCTCTTCTCTTCCCCCCCATTTTTTTCTCCTCTAGAATTATAAACACCCCTATTCAACCCTACTATGCAACCCCAGAGGCTCTATACAGGAAACTTGAGCTAGGACAGCGTTAGAACCAGGATTCCAAAGCCCATGTTTTGTTTGTTTGTTCTTTTTTTTTTTTTTTCTGAACCATCCTGGCTCCTGCAGAAATTCGTTTGTGCTGAATTTAACAGTAATTTTTAAAAAGCAAACTTGTATAATGTTTACTATGTGCCAGGCAGTGATCCAGGTGGTTTGCATGCATTAACTCAATCTGTCCTTACAACAGACCTATGAAGTAGCTGCTATTCTTAGCCCCTTTTCATAGGCAAGGAAACTGAAGGCACAGAGAGATAAGTGACTTGCTCAAGGCCACACAACTATCTGATGTACTTTGCTATTATTTCTGCCTTGGTTAACTTGGGCAAAGTCACTTTAGTTGGTGCTCAGTTTCCTCACCTAAAAACTGAAAATTAAAATATCTGTTTTACATGAATATGAAGTCGTCTGTGTTTAGGACTTTGCAATAGATACATTATAATTTTAAAAACTCCTCTGTCAACATTACTAAATGTCAGAAAAACAACATATTCTAAATGACATCACCCAGAAGATAAAAACCTAGCCCAAATGCCAAGGACATTTAGATGAGGATTCTGAGCCAACATCTAAGAAGATTTATTCCTGTCCCTGTAAGTGACAAGGCACATTACAAAGATTTGTATTTGAAGAGAAAATATGGGAGGATCACTCCTAACTTCAAAGCCTGTTAATATGTTTATTACGTGTAAGTCGGAGACTTTGTACAACCACTGGATTGACTTAAGTCAAAGGGAAAATTCTTCTTTATAAAAGAAAGGTAGTTAATATTGCTAAAAACTGTGGTCAGACTTCTAAAATTAACATCCTTGGATGTTAAATGAATACTCAGTTTCTTTATGGCCAAGAATAGAATATTCCTGCTTTCCTTTCTTTCACTTCTCTTCAAAGCAACAGGCAAACGACCTCTGTTAGTGTGAGTTTTGGCAGTACAGAGAGTGTTTTCGATGATATCCCATGAATTTCACCTATGAGAAGAATGAATCTGGCAAACACACATCGTAATCTCCTCCAAAAACTCTCCAGTGCTGATTAGCTTTTGAATCCTGTCACAACTGCTAGTTGACATAGCACAATTTCAATTTTTTGGCCATCTATATAATTACTAAAAATGTTTGTTGAGGCAGTACTGTACCATGGTACATTTGTGATTTTGAGTGAAGTAACTTGAAATATGACTCTCCTTATGGTGAAACAAGTTATTTATGTCTTTCTGTGCCTCAGCTTCCTAATGTGTAAAATGGAAGTAACATTGTGTGATTTAGAGCTTGGACTATACTAGATGCTAAAATAAAGTTAGCTGTTCTTATGTCCCTAGTTATTCTAAGAGCTATCAGTAAGACCCCTGCCCAAAGTCCATATATTCCCACCTGAATCATGTCCCTCCTAAGCACAGGAACTAGCAGCAAGAGCTGGATCTGGGAACGGTCTGATGTTGTCTGTTATAGAAAACACTGCTACAAACTTCTGGAAACAAAATGAATCAAGCTGATACATACGCTCCATTTCTACTGAAAACACAGAATTGCTAGGTAAATTGTGATTGTTTTAAGAAAAGATTTATTCAAGGTTAACAGCAGTGGCAGCAGCAACAAAAACAATAATGAAGAAAAAACCTACAGTGTCTAAGAATGAAGAAACTGAAGTCTGATGGGCACACTGGAACTGAAGCTGTAGGGTCCAAAGGGTTCTGGATCTCAGATAAGCATCTGAGATTACAGTTCTGTTCCCTCACATAAATTTTAGGAGATAAGATCCCAGAACCATGGGAGGCAGTGGCCTGGAAGTGACACGCTTACAAAAAAAACCCAGAGCTACAAAGAGCTACACTGCCTCTTTAAAAGGGACTAAATAACCACACCCAGCATCCCTGGGAAGAAACTACATGGAACTGTGATAACTACAAAATGAAAAACTGTATATAAAAATTATCCAAGATCACAATGTCTAGTTTCAGTAATAGAGGTATTACTTTTATTAGATTTACCATCCCACAGATAACAACTACACATTCTGTAATATATATAAAACTACTCTATATATACACTATATATATATAGTGTGTGTGTGTGTGTATACATATATATACATAACTTGCTTGAAAAACAACCAAAATCAAGCAGAAACTGGAAGGAAACCTATATTCGGAAGAAAGAAACAGCATTGTTTTTGTCCAAGGGCTGGTCCCAGACCATGTCAACTTGAGTGACTAAAGCTCGGATAGAAAGTCCATAGATTTCTGGCTTGAAGAACCAAAGAACAAACTTCACAGCTATCACAGCAGCTGAAAAGTGAGGCCAGAAATCCTAGAAAGGAGAGAGCCACAGAGGGGGAGACAACCCCAAATTTTGCATAGGCTGACGCTTGAACTATGTAGGCATGGGATACATTCCAAAGCTACGCAGCTAGTACGAAAATGACTTTCACAGATATTTCTGCTGCTGCTCACCACAGGACAGATGGGGTCTGGAGTTTGAGTCCAGGCAAGTTAAATGACTGTAAAACAAAACTAAACTCAACAAAAAATCCAAACTCTGGAAAGAAGTATAAAGGAATCCAGAGTCTCTACAACATGCCAGTCACAATGTCACCTAAAACTATTACACATAGAAGACACAGAAAGATGTGATCCATTGTGAAGAGTAGAGACCAAGCCTGACATGTTGAAATTAGCTGAGAAGGATTATTTAAAACAACTATTATAATAATGCTCAAAGATGTAAAGGAAAATATGGTTTCAGTGAACGAATAACTAGAAAATCTCACCAGAGAAAAGAAAAAATTTGCAGGATGGGCTTAACAGCAGAATAGCAATGACAGAAGAAAGGGTCAGTGAACCTGAATACAGAACAACAGAAATTATCCAATTTGAAGGACAGACAGAGGGGAAAAAAGATTTTTTTAAAAAAATGAACAAAGCTTCAGTATTTTATGTGATAATATTTTAAAAATCTAACAAGCATATAATTTGAATCCCAGAAAGATAGGGTAAGAGAGAAAATGAGGCAGAAAAAAAATGTTTAAAGAAATAATGATTAAAAAATTCACTAAATTTGGTGAAAGAAATAAATGTACAGGTTGACGAAGTTCAGTGCATCCCAAACAGGAATAAATACAAAGAAAATGACACCTAGGTACATTAAAGTCAAGCTGCTGTCACGTAAAGAAAAAACTAAATTTTAAAAGCAGCCAGAGAAAAATAACTTGTGTTCAGGAGAACCATACTAACGACGATGAACTTCTTATCAGAAATAAATGGAGGCCGTAAGATTGAAACAACATCCTAAAGCTCAATAAATGTGGTATTGAATTAGTAAATAAAGGTTGCTTTTCCTCAAAGGAAATCTACTGATTCAAATTCCTAAGAATTTCTCACAGAACCTGACAATATGATCCTCGAATCTGTAACAGAAAAATTATAATAAGTAGATAAGACTTGCCCTATCAGATAGATCAATAATTATTACAAACCTGAAAAAAATAAAATTGTACATTATTGGCACAGAAATAGATGAACTATACCAAATAGGGACCCCCCCAAACAAACCTATTCAAATATGAGTTCTTGGCATCTGACAGAAGTGGAATGAAAAAAATAATGGAGAAAAATAAACTGTTTAATACATGATGCTGAAACTATTGGCAATTCAGAGAAATATAAAATAAAATTAGTTCTCTACTTCAAAGCTCCAATAAGAATAGTTTCCATATTATAGTCCCAAATGTGAATAACAAATGTTTTTAGGATTAAAAACCTAAACATGAACTACAAACATGTAAACATTTGAAATAAAATATAGAAGAATGGGCCGGGCGCGGTGGCTCACGCCTGTAATCCCAGCACTTTGGGAAGCTAAGGCGGACGGATCACGAGATCAGGAGATCGAGACCATCCTGGCTAACACGGTGAAACTCCGTCTCTACTAAAAATACAAAAAAATTAGCCGGGCGTGGTGGCGGGCGCCTGTAGTCCCAGCTACTCCTCGGGAGGCTGAGGCGGGAGAATGGCGTGAACCCGGGAGGCGGAGCTTGCAGTGAGCAGAGATCGCGCCACTGCACTCCAACCTGGGCAACAGAGCAAGACTCTGTCTCAAAGAAAAAAATAATAATAATTTCATATCTATATCATGATATCTAGTAAACTTGAAGATGATGGAACCTACTGGCCAGCAATGCTTCCCATAAGTTCACAGAAATATGTTCACAGAAATACTCCCCTATGGTATGAGAAGACATATATTCAAATGGGCACTAAAGCACTATTCACAATAAAGAAAATTAGACAACTGAAAATATCCATCTACCACAGAATAGGCAAATGAATGTTTCAAATGGAATGCTATACAGCAGAGAAAATAAGTGCATTAGAACTACATGTATCAACATGAATAAATGTCAATACAAAGTTTGATGGGAAAAATCCGGCTTACAGTTTTTGTTTGGGATTTAAAAACATAGAACAATCCTGTATGTTGTCTATGGATAAATATATAGAAGTATGACATAAAAACTAATTGAGGAAATGATACACAATAACTTTAGAAGAATGGTAACATTTAGCAAGACAGGAGGGAGGAGAACGCCGTTAGCAAGGAGTCCAAAAGGGACTCAGTGCATTTTTATTTCTGTGGTCTCTATCATACAAATCTGACATTTTTTCTGGCTAAACCAAAGTTATCTATTTGCAGCTCTTTCCCTCTTGCTGAGCTGTAAGCTCCTTGAGAACTCAGAATAACAATAAATGAAACCTGTGGCCAGCCTTCCCAGTTGCATCTCCATGGCAAACATTAATCTGTGATCACAGCCTACTTTCTCTGAGCCTGCATACACCTCCGAGTTCTTCTCACCCCATACTTCAGAGGCTTTAACATCTTGCCCTCTCTGAAAGAAATCAAATCTGATCTCTCTCATATCTTTAGTATTTGTTGAGAAGAAATGAATTAAATGAGGGAAGTGAATTATATAACTGATGGGCAGTATTTTACTATGTGTGTGTATGTGTCTTAGAAAGAATAGAAATTAATGCAATTCAATTCAATTCAAAACCTGTATGGTGCACATATTTGGTGGCACCAAACAGGTTTTGAATTGAATTGAATTACATTGAGTAAGAACTAAGCATACAATTTTTAGACTGAAGAAACCAATGAATAAAAAACCTGATCTGTAATGCCTGGCACACATGATGATCTAGGCATTCATTTGGTCCAACCTCTTCAATGCACTGAGAAGAGAGAGGCTCAGAATCATACAGATAAAGGATTGATGAGACTAGAACTTACACCTCTGTTGCACCCTGCTTGCCCATACAAGTCTGTTTCAGGGATGGATTCTTCCTTTATAATGCAGCTTTGAACCATGTCTGAAATGTGTAAGAAAGACAACCAGACAGGCAGGATAAACTGCTTTTGTCTGAGCTGCAGTCAGACTGCTCAACAGGTGTGGACAGGCTGCCAGCCTCACTGGTAAAGAACTAGTTTGGTCTTTGTTTAACCACTGCTCCTATGCATAGGATATCTCTAAGGAATAGAATATCTCTAAGGAATAGAGATATTCTCGGGACACCTGACTCCTGCGACATTCCCAAGGGTCAGAAGCAAATGGGTTGCATCAATACTAACAAGAAATGGCAAGTTAAAAGGCAGGCTGCCAAACTTTGATGAACTGGAAAGAGAGTCAGTGTGCACCAGCCAGATTGATAAGCTACCTTGCTTTCCAGTGCAGCTGTTTTGCGGGGCTTCTTAAGCAGCTTCTCAGGATGACAATAGTTCACTCAATGGATATTTATTGAACACCTACTATGTGCTGAGCACCATGCTAGGCACTGGGAATATAAAATAACCTCATGAATTTCACTTTACCATGACAAGGGAGGCTTTAAGGGCAGAATCTCTCAATGTCCCTCACCTTATTTGTGATTTTGACTCCTTGCCAGCCCACCAAAACATTGGAAGAAGGCCCCTCCTCTGCGTGTCCTATCTCCCACCTTTGCTTGTTTCCAACGCTCCTCTCATTATTTCATCAGTCAACTCCCTCATCAACTTCTCCTGATCCTGTGGCTTTCCCCTATTACCACTTAAAACATTCTCAAGTATCTCAATTACACATATGTTCCCTTCTACTGCTTCTCTCTTGCTGTGACTCATAGTCAAGGTTTTTGTGTTAGGTTTCCCTGCTCAGCTGGACTGAAAAAAACATGCTCCATGCTCTCCAACCTCAGCCTTCCAATAGGTTGCTCCCTCTGCAGCTTTGCCTTCCTCCAACCCTATCTTTGCCTGACTGATTCCTATCATCCATTGGGACTCATATCAGGTGTCACCCCTTCCAGAAAGCTTCCCCTGACAGCCCAGGCTGGTTTAGGTGCCTTTTTTCTCAGTATTTCTATAGCATCCAAGTGAGTCCATTGAGTACATTCCTTTCCACTTGGTCTCTGACTCCTCTGGAAGACTGAGTTTTCTGAAGGGAGATGCTGTCTCTAAATCCTGAGTCACTGGTGTCTATTGGGTTCCCAGTCACTGTTTCTGAATGAATCGAATGAGAATGAATGAATACGAACAAGACTTAGAACTGCTCACAATTTGGGCAGCACAAAGAACATGTGTGTAATGCTTTCTGGATTACAAAGCATTCTGTACACATACATCTTCATTTTCCTAACAATCCTACAGGGGAAACTATTATTTTTAACCTTCTTTTCATTGAAGAAGCAATAACTCAAAGTGATTAAGGTCATACTGTAAAACTGTTGGTCTGAGACTCAGTCCTGAACTCTCAACTTCACGTTCTCTGCTTTTTCCATTTCCTGTAAATTACTGCCTTCATATTCAGATGTATATAATTCTCCATAAACTCTCCTCATCAAAATCTCGTATCTCGAAACCAATCTTCTCACCTTGTGTCTAACCAAACTACGTATTAGAATTGAAGATAAGTCAATTCTGGCTAATTTTAACAAAAGAAGTACAGCTAGAAAAGGAAATAATACAACCAGAACAATAGAGATAACACTTCCATTGTCCTCCAGTGTGATGGATGAACATAAATACTAGTGATATTACATCTTTCTTCCAGGTGGCAAAACTTCTCAAATGTAGGGTTTATGACAAAATGACCAGAGATTTGCCTTGTGACTCACTCCTTATTAAAACCAGGAAATCTCCATCCTATCTGGTGAGACAGCTGTGCAGGCAACTTTTATCCAAGGTCACCCTTGAGACTCAGCTACTACTCTATCTCCGATAAGGTGTTAACTCGCCACCAGCTCCTTCTAGACCTCACACCCCTGTTCATCCAACTGAGAGCATGCAGTCCATCTCTGACTATTTGCTTGCCCAAAAATCTCTGCTCGTATGTCCTTCTTTTGCAGTCTTCTGGAAAAATTCAACCCTGGGCCACACCAACTATCTGCCTTCTTGGCACTTATCCCAAGGCTTCTAAACACGGCTGGATAAAAAGCACTCAACTACGCAGACTGGCATTCATGGGGCTTTCCAGCTATGTCTCTCACCCTCTTTTCAAAGTCAACTTCCTAAGAAAGTTGTCTACTTGCTCCTTCTAGTTTATCACTCCTCCTTCTTTAACTTGCTGTCACTGGCCTCCATTTGTACACTCCACCAAACAGCTGTCTCCAAAGTTCATAACCACTTGCATATTCCATAATCTGAAGGACATTTCCCCAATCTTATCTCACTTAATCTTTCTGTTGCACAACCCTTGACTGCATCCTTCCTGAGGGTCTCTTTCCTCGGCTTCCATGTTCTCACACTCCTCCAGTTTTCCTCCTCCCTCTCTGCCAACTGAGATGGAGTCTTCTTTGATGCTGTTCTTCTTGTGCTCAAAATTTACATGCTAATATTCTTCAGGGTCCTGGGATTATTCTTTCTTACTCTACACATTTCCCAGGGTGATCTCATCCACTGTAATGGATGGTTAAAATACATGCTGATGTCTCCTTTACTCAGGGATACCACTGTTGAGTACATTCCTTTCCTCTTGGCTTCTGCCTCCCCTAAAAAACTGGGAGCTCCCTAAAGAGAGAGGCCAACTCTGTATTGCCCATCACTAGCATCTACTGGACTCTCAGTAACTGTTTCCAGCTGCAATCCTTGTCCTGATCTTCAGACCTGTCTATGTAACCGCCTAGGAACTTCCCCACTGGGTGATTCCATAGAGCATCTCAATATGCTCAAAACAGAATTCACCATCTTCTAACCACAAAACACTCCCTCTTTCTATGTTTTCTTCCTGAAAAAAATTGGAAACATCATCTACCCAGCTGCACAAACCAGAATTCTGGAACTCATCCTTAGCAATTCTCTTTCCTAACTCTCTATATCCAATCAATTAATAAATCCAGCCAAATTCTAAATATCTCTCCCATCTGACCATATTTTAACTCCATAACCATGACATGTTTGAAGAAGTGAAAAAGGTGCAGTGCACCTGGACATACAGTACAAGGTAAGTGATGTCAAGGCATTTACAACTTTATCTCTTTACACCCCCTTCCCCCAGAGTGGTCTTGATGCTGTTGTCCTAGAGTTAAAAAGTCTTCCATAAAAATAAGTTTGGGCTGCCCCAAATATGATTTCACAGGATAAGTAACTCACTTTTACTTGGTTATTTTTAATTACCCGGCTAAACTACGGTATTTTATCACAAATTTATATTCTGCTAAACAGAAAACCAGCTCTCTTTATAAAGCTGCTACAGGGAACAATGATTTCCAGATGAGTTTCAGCTGTAAAGTAGTGCCTTAATGGGACCACCAGAATTCTGTCTGTCACATTTAAGAAACAATGCAATATTTAAGGTAAACAAGCTAAACTGGATGTGTGTCTACAGTGAGGTTTAGGTGGAAGAAAGGATGGAAGGGGTAGTGAAGAACATGCCAGGTTTAAGAATGCGTAGGCATAGTTGACAGATTATTGATTCACCATTAAAATGGCATTAATATAAAGTGAATAAAAACGTGCGATGTAATCAGGATGTGTCCTAAGTTAGTAGATGTTAAAAAGTCATTGTTACCATACTTACATCTGCCCAGAACTATAAATAGTGGCAAAATTCATTAAAGAAATGTGAATACAGAGGAGTTTAAGCATACATAGTAGAAAGAGAAGGGAATAACGTGCTAGCAAAAATCTGCAAAGACAACTCCGTCGATATACTAAAAACCTTGAATTGTTCACTTTCAATGGGTGAATTTCATGGTTTATAAATTATATCCCAATAAAGATTTTTTAAAAATCAGCAATGGCATAGGAATAATAATAACCAGAGTTGTAAAAATCAATCAATGTTCAAAGAAAGGGCAGGGAATTTTCCTTGATCCCATCGTAGAAAAACCAGAGGCAAAAATCATTTTTACATTTCTTATAACAAAAATAGACAAATTGCTTATACCCAAAAAGAAAAGGGGAAAAGACACTGTCAAAACACTAAAAGAAAGCAATCTAACAACGTCTATATTGAATATTACTTTAATTCCATTGTTTCTTTCTGAAGACTTTCCTCAGTGAGATAATTATGTTTTCACAAACACAGAAATCATACTGGGATCTATTATCGTATTTAAAAAACTACCAAAGTATGTGTCACAAAGAAAACTATTGTAAGTTCAGAAAAAGTATGAAAGACTCAATAACTAGAAAAAACAATTAGATAAAGAAAAGAGAAATTCTGGGTCAGTGATCATTTCCTTTTAAGGCAGGGTTCCAAAAAAATGTACAAAAGATGGACACAAAGCAGGAATACCCAGCTCCTCAAAGGCACACACACATACTCATGCTGGGCAATTGTTGGAAAAGACACAGGGTGCAAATTTTTTAGTCTCTATTAGAAAAAGAAGTTAGCTCAAGTAAAAACAGAGTCCTTTTGAAATCACTTTCAGGATTTCACTTTCAGAAGATAGATGCCAAAAGTGGAAGGCAAGTATATGCTCAGAATTTGATTCACCAGAATAAACATTGATTATACCTGCCTTTGATATCATTCAGTTCTAGTTGCCCAAGAAAAACTTTCAGCTGATAAAGAAACGAAACGAAACAAAACAAAACAAAAACCTGCCCTTTAATTTCTATCCTCAGAGATACCTTGCTCAAACATAGGAACTAAATGTAAATCACTTGGTCTTAAAAGTCAGAACATGTTCAGTTCACTATGATTCAGCACATGGATTTTACTGAATTAAAGCTGGTCTGAAACCACCTTTGTTTCCGTATAGCTACTCAATGTAAGAAATAGGCAATGAGCATGTGGACTAAAAGGGCACTGGCCCTGGAGTCAAAAGTTTTAGATCTTACCTCAACTCCGAGGACTCTCAAATAAACCAATTAAATCTCCTCTGAAATTAAAGAGCTGGCTTTTAATCTTTCCATCCCTACCTTAACATGCCAGGCATGTGGTAGGTGTTCAATAAATGCTTCCTGGATTCTTACTACTAATAGCTAACAGTTAGCAAGCACTTATTCAGTATGTACATTATATTACTTAATCATCACAGTAACCCTAAAATGTAAATTTTCATATTATTTGCGTGTCTTAACTTCAGAAACTGAGGTTTAGAGAGATTGGTCACGTGCTCACGTGACTCAGCTGGTGGGTGGCAGGAAGATGACTGCAGGGCCCAAGTTCTTAATCAATGTGCACTGCTGCCTATCTGAACTTAACTGGACACTGGCCAAAGTCATCAGAGTGATCAACGAACAAATGTTGCTCCTCCATTTAATCTCTGTTTTATTGCTCACCTTTCCCCACCATCTGTCTCTCTGGGATTGTTGACAATTAAAACCTAGAGATCCTTGCTACTGAGAGTGTGGTCCATAGACTAGCCTCCTAGGCATCACCCAGGAGCTTGTTGGAAATGCAGAACCTTGGCCACACTCCGGACACAGAATCTGTATTTTAACAAGACATCCAAGTGAGCCATATGCACATCAGCTTCCGAGACACTGGTTTAGACTAGCTCCAAAGTAAAACACTTCCTTCATGATAGGAGGAAAGAATGTCCAAGAAGGAAAACATGACAGAAGCGTTGTGCCTAGAGAGAACAAAACCAGCTGGCTATGACTGTCTCAGGACCTTCCTTCTCCTGGATAGTGGCATATGGATATTTTTAAAGGACCTATGAAGATCCCCAGAGAACTGATGACAGAAGCAATAACTGAGTCTATGGGGAGGGCATCTATCATTCTACTCCTCTCTGAAATTTCCAAACCTGTCTTTAGAAGCATATATCATGTAGCAAATAAAAATACATTAAGTCTTTGGCAAATACTGAATCACTCATCAGGCAGAGTAGAGCTGCCCTGTGGACTGATAAAATTCAACATGTGTATGATATTACTACCTTCCTTCACAATCCAGCAGTTCCTTCCTGTCGAGGTCACTTTTTCCTTTTAAATATTAATACAATTATTTAAGCACATATACAACACTAAAGCTAACAAACAAGCTTAAACTGGATTTAAATGAGTTTTTTTCAGTAAGGTTTATGGTTTTCTTTTTAAGTGGCCTGCCTTATTCAGGCAGAAGGTGGCCTGCATTTTTGGTTGAGAGGTGCAGGACAGTAGCTGTCCTCTCACAAGAGAGTTCATTTTGCTGAACAACTTCCCCTATAAAAGTCATGCAAATAATGAAAGGAAGATATATTTTGATGATGTCCAGATACTGAAGATACTAATTTTTAGTATTAATTACTGAAGATACTGATTTTTTTTTCTTTCATTCAAGAAAGATAATTTTACACTTATTCTTTGAAAGAGAAATTCTATAGAATTTTCTTCTTCTAATTTAATTCCAGAATACATTCTCTCGACCCTGTGCCCTCATACTAGTAACTTGATGCTTAGCGGGTAAGTAGGTAGCAGTAGAAGAACAGAAAGGGAAATGTGGGGAGCGGAAAAGGGAGAAAAAGAAGAAAAGGGAACCTTCTAGTTTCCTGATACTAGAAAAGCTAGAGAATTCCATTCCTGAAAATTAAAGATATTTTACATGTTTGTGTATGTACGTGGCTTTGTGTTTATACTCATACCATTTTGTTTCATGTAGCATAATCAAATCTGTTGCTAATTGTTTAGTTAATATTTACTTATTCAAAGATGTTTTTTAAATCTTGCCCAGTATTCAATCTACATTTTGCTTAGCAATTAGCTTGTCTGGCAACTTGCTGTTTTACTTCTTTTCTTAACAAAAACCCAATACTGATGTTCTAACAGAACAGTCTTACTGTCCCCTTTGGTTACTGTCATTTCTCTTGCTTCCCCAAAGGCAAAGCTCTGCTATTTTGCTTGCAAACGCAAGACTGGTATTTCATTGTTGTTACAAAAGGGTCAAGATAGGGTTATTGAACCCTAATAACTCCACCTATAAAAGTCATGCAAATAATGAAAGGAGGTTTTAGTAGAAGCCAAGATGTATATTTGACTTTTTTCTTTATTCCCATTTTAAAAATAAATTACATTTATTATTTTAATTACATTTTTTACAAATCTATACTTCCTAGAACTAAAAGAATGACACAGTATACAGGTAGAAATTCTTTCTTTTATTAAGTTTTTTCCTTTTTGTGATTTAAAATCTAGTAGATGGGTTCTTTTCCTTAATGCCTTCAATTATACATTCTTCACACTTTCTGCTGTCACTTTCCCTGCCTTCATCTAGTGATAACTAGAATAATTAGAATGGATTTCTTGCTAATTAATCATCTAGGTATTATCTTCTAGAAAGTTTGCAAGACATCTCTCCTTCAACCACTGTGGTTCTATAAAAAGAATTGCTTTTAATTCTCAACGCTCTTATTCTGTTACTGTCATGAGACATCCTCTAGTTTCAGAGAATTTCTACAAACTGCCTGAAATAACCCAGGATTTTACAATGACAGAAGAGGAAGGAAGTGAGCATGCTCAAAGTCAGAGGATGGGAGGGAAGCAGAGCAAAGTCTGGGGCAGTGCAGCCCCAAGGTGTCTGACTCAAGGCAGAGTCCAGAGGCCACTACGACCTGAAGACACATGTTAATTACCAAGGGAGCACCTGGCAGGGTAACTCACCAGCCTGAGTCAGCCTAGGATGGGGGTTTAAGGGGGAGCTGAGGAACTCCAGGGGAGAATCACATGCATGAGTTTTCCACAAGAGACCCAAGTTCCCAGCCCAAATGAAACCAGTAATGGATTGTATTAAAAGCTAGTAACAATTGTGCTGAAGCACTCACTTGCTGGTGGCATTGCTAATGGAGACACCATTCTCGGGAAAATGTAGTAGGATAGTTGAAGAGCAACAAAAGCATTTATACTTTTTGATCTGGTAATCACACTGCAAAAAAATGGGGAAAGGGACACACAAAGTTGTTCCTTGCTAAACAAAAGAGACAAAATTTAATAAGATAAATGTATACATCCTCATTGAAGCTTAAACACACACATACATGTATAGGCTGGCAGTTGCCTGGACTAGCAGCTATCCTTGTGAGAAAGCCCTGGGAATTTTGGATCAGCCAACTTCACGGCAGGGCTACTTGGGAGGGAGCAGAGCAAGTGGTAGGAACACACTCTATAGTCAGGCAAAGCAGGGTCTGGATCCCTCCTTCTACAGACCATGGCAAGTTACTAACTTTCTAATACATCAAGCCATCCAACAGTTAAAAGACCTTTGAAAATGCAGTGCTTCCTAAAAAAGGAGATGCTCCGTCAGTCCCTGAGTTCCCCGGAGCCAGCACTCCCCAGAAGAGCCTCCTTCTTGGTCTCAGAAAACGCACCCTGGCATCTACCTCAACTTCAGAATTCCACACCTGACTCCTCCTCCTTCAGACCTAGGCCAGACCTCCACCAGAGCAAAACCAGTAAAAAGCAAGGGGAAGAAGATGGTTTTACTGGGGTGTCTGGTGCTGTTACTATGCATAAGGATGGCAGACTCAAGTTGGATGGAGAAACCTGGCAAATTCAAACTCAGGCATCAAGAAGCAGTGTTTCCTAGGATTTACAGAGTGGGAAAGTATTAAGTCTGGTGCTCAGAGCAGGCACGTGGTAAGTCCTGAGACTCCCAGAAAAAATGACCAGCATCTGGGCTCATTCTGTGTAGAATGTTCCAGTTGGGCCCATAATTAATCCATTTAAGATGCGGACCAGTTTTTATGAATCACAACAAACCCTTGGTGAGACCCACTTTCTTTCCTTTAGATGCAGGCCAGCCTCTTTGTTTCCCCAGTTAACACACTTTTTCTTAAATTAACCCTCTATCCACACATTCAGAAAAAATCTCTATATATACTCCATGAAAACTGCAAAGGTCTCAGATTAATACAGAAACGTAACTTTGGACTGTATCTTCTTATCAGCATTCATTTGAACACTGGTATTAAGTTTACTGTGAACTTTGTCATTCAACCATATGTAAAATGTTACAATCATTTTATTTACATTTCTCTGAGCAAAGGTGGTGGGTATCAACCTTGTCCAACAGACAAGCACCTTACTCACATCAGGATATTAGTGGACACTTTTACCAAGTGAAATTGAACGGTGCAGTAACCAAGTGAAAGGGCTTCACAGTCTTATTCCCCAGATGGTGCTACTTTTGGTCTAGGAGAAGCCATAGGCTTTTTGGTTATCTTCTTCTGTCCTAAGTTAATCAAGGTTTGTCTATGCATTTTATATCCAAAAACTTTAGAGAGGTTCTTATAGTGCAACCTCTCTAAAACCAGATATAGTTAGGTATCCACATGAAGTAAGATGAAGTTCCTCTTCCACTGTATTGAGAAGCTACTAAGTGTCAGGGGCCGGGATGGGGTTTAGGAACACAAAGATAAACAGAGCTCTCCCTCAGGGGCTCACAGGCCGGGGAAGGACACAGCAAATTCTCAGGAATGTGAACAGAAGTATAGCAGGAGGAGGAGCTGCTCAACATCTGGGCGTATCCCAGAGGAGGAGCTGCTCAACATCTGGGCGTTGGGGAAGGTTGCCACTGGTAAAGCACCCTGGACAGGAACCTTGAAGACCACTTATGAGCTCATGTGAGTGGAAAGCCCATTCCAGGAAAGAGGAAGGGGTATGGTGGGTTGGACTGTGTAATCTAAGGAACAATATATGTATCTCTGGATGTCTGAGCAAGAAAGTGAGGTAAGTGAGGGTCATGACCATTATTTTCAGATATCTGAAGAACTAGCTGATCAGGCATTTGATTCTCCATGTAGAAGATATTACAAGACTTGGGAGGGTGAGGGGGCAGCTACAAGAGTGTAAATTTCAGTTTAACATGTGTGAGAACATTCTGTAAAACAGAACTATTAACAAGAAAACTGGTTGCCTTAAGTAAGCAATTTTACAACCTGATTACATAGTTTTGGAGTCATTTTGGATTCTAACTTAGCTCATAGTAAGTGCTCATGATATGTACAAATAGTAGCTATTCATATTGTGAGATGGTGAACTCATTCTCACACTCTGAGTTCCAGCACCATACCACACCAAATTGCCATCTATGGCAAAGTCTCATACACCAGTGTGAGTGTGATGCCTTCACACTCATAATTGTGTTAGTACTCCTGGGCTCAAGTGATCCTCTTGCCTAGGCTCCCACAGTGCTGTGATTATAGGCATGAGCCACTGTGCCCGGTCTACAGTTTATTTTCAATGACACATAATAATCACTAATATTCATTTAACACTTATAATGTATCAGGCATTATGATAAGCTTTTTATATGCATTATTTCATTTAATTCTTACAGGAACCATCTAAGGTAAGTACAATTATTATCCCCATTTTATAGGTAAGGAAGTTGAGTCTTAGAGAAGTCAAGTAATTTGCACAAGGTCACAACTAATAAGCAATGGTCTAACCCAGTAATTTTGCAACATGGCCTACAACAGACTTACACTAATGAGTATGTACTTTTCTTTTCTTTACTTTTCTTTTCTTTTTTTTATTGAGACTGAGTCTCACTCCGTCGCCCAGGCTGGAGCGCAGTGGCATGATCTCGGCTCACTGCAAGCTTCACCTCCCGGGTTCACGCCATTCTCCTGCCTTAGCCTCCCCAGAAGCTGGGACTACAGGTGCCCGCCACCACACCCGGATAATTTTTTGTGTTTTTAACAGAGACTGGGTTTCACTGTGTTAGCCAGGATGGTCTCAATCTCCTGACCTCATGATCCGCCCACCTCGGCCTCCCAAAGTGCTGGGATTACAGGTGTGAGCCACCGCGCCCGGCCACTTTTCTTTAACTTTGAAAAGTTAAAGAGTTAGACACTCCAGAGGCCAAAAACAAGTCATTTAATCTAATAAAATAGTTGACAGCACTGACAGAGTTCATTTGGTCTTAATCTCACACTCAGGACACTGTTGGGAAGATGGGGCCTGCAGAGTAACCAGGTCATATTTGTCTACATCTTCTTTGAAAATCAAATCAAAATTTTAAGGATTCTCACATATTGTATGATTCCATTCATATGAGATGTTCAAAATGGGCAAATCAAGAAAGAAAGAAGAAAGAGAGAAAGAGAGAGAGAAAGAGAGAAAGAGAGAAAGAGAGAAAGAGAGAAAGAAAGAAAGAAAGAAAGAAAGAAAGAAAGAGAGAGAGAGGAAGGAAGAAAGAAAAACTGCCTAAAGCTAGGGGAGGAAAAGAGGGAGGTAGAGAGGATGGATACAAAGTTTCCTTTTGGAGTGATGAAAATGTTCAAAAAATGAACTATAGTTATGGTCACACAACTCTGTAGATACTAGAAAAACCAATGAATTGTATACTTTAAAGGGCCTAACTTTATGATCTGTAAATTATACAATATCAATAAAGCTGTTAAAAAACGATTTCCAGAGCTCAGTATCAAGTGTTCTCTAGTCACTCCATGTGGCTGCTGTCTTCCAGAACAAACATAGAAACCAGATGTGTGTAAAGTAAGCTTGTACCCAAGAACAAAATGTTCCAACAACAATGATGAAAGTAATGAGCATGCTAGTGAAGTTGGTAGGTCTTCCTAGGAAGCAGTTACCAGCCTACCGCCTCTTTTTCAAACATCATTAGTTAAGTTCTGAATGGTGTTAGTTTTTAGTTTTTACCAACCTAGGAGAAATGGAAATAAAATTTCATTCATCATTACTAAAGTGCGTGAAAACGAGCAGAATATTATAAAGAACAGCAGAGGGGGAATCAAAGGACCCCAAAAGCCTCCATTTGAGTCTATTACGACCTTGTAGCCTTGAGGACTCAATAATTTTGGGTTTCAGTGACTTGATCTGTAAATTGAGGATGGGGAAGAATGAAGTCAGCTACTCTAAGGTTTTCTTCTGTCTTCAGCATTCCAGTCAAATCATCCCTTCTAAGGATTGTCTTGGTATGCTGACTTGTCTCTTTCATGACATTATCAACTGCATTTAGACCAAAGAAGTGTTATTCAGACATCTGGATATATTGAAAATCCCTCAAAGAATCTTTCCTGGACTGATGTTTCAAGTATTTATGTGAACTTCCTCCATATCCTTTATTAAATAAAGTATCTACCTCATAATTTAATTAGCTATAAAAACCTAATTAAAATTTTAAGTCTGACACAGAAAAGTCAAAAAGGTATGTTTCCTAACATGATGTATAAGGGCAGCAATATAATTGGTCTCCAAAGTAAAATGATCCTGTCCTTTACAAAAATTCATTTCATCTCAACTCTAACCTGTCACTTCTAATCTATTTTAATTTTTATTATAAAAGTAATAAATTATTATTTAAGAAAACTTTAAATATATAAAACTTTGAGGAAATTAAAATCAATCTTAGAGCCATTACCTTAAATAGATTAAGAGTGATGTTAGTCTACTATTTCTATTATTAAATGTTGGTATAGTCTCATTTTTTTTCTCCATGAATAGTTTTTCCCTTTTCTAAATGAATATAAAGTAATCATGTTTAAAAATACCAATATGTAGAAAAGTATAAGAAGAAAATATAAATCATCAGAAATCCCACCTTCAAAATAACCCCTAAATCTCTATTAACTTAAGGAGATCGTCCTTTCTATTGTCTCTGGAAGCATAACACACATAGAGAGGTATATTTTAAACACATTCAGATGTATGATGGAGAGATAGTTTAATATCCATTATTTTAACTTAAAGATCTATCATCACCATTTCCTCCTATTACAATTTTCCATAAATAAAATTGTGGTGGTCCATCATGCAATTTTCTTCTGCTACTCTATGTTTTTATTATTTGCAACTTTTCATGGTAATAAATAAAGTTTCGATTAACATTTTTATACTTAAAGCTTCTATACTCCTACCTAGAAAATTTAAATCTATGGACTTTTTCCTTTTGTGATTTCCTCTATTGATTTTGGGAAGAGAAAGTACTTACCCGTTCAAAGATCAGAATTCTTATTGTTTGGTTTCTTTTCTTTCTTTTAAGTTAGCTCCTTAATCTGGCTGGGCTATCTTGTTCTATGTTGTTAAAGGTTCCAACTTTTTTTTTCACATGTTTAAATTTTAGTCAAATTGTGTAGAAGTTATTTGCCCAATATTTTTCAAATGCACATTTATGTCTCTTAAAAAAAATACATGTCTCATAATCTCGGTTATCCACTAAGCTTAAGAAAACCTTCAAGACTGACAAAATAACCAGAGCTTTGATTACTAGCAGGAAGTCATACTGGGCAGAAATAAAGAGGACACTCATACAGGCCAAATTAAAGCTAAACAATCAGAAAATCCAAGTTCCTAGCTTTAGTGGTTTTATTATTTTAGCCTTAAAAAGTCTCTAAAATCCCAAGAGTAGCTTAAATAGTTAAAAGACAGTATTCAATGCAGTGGGCTATTCTCCATGTGGCCTGGCCAGTACTGGTCTCATTTACAGGCCATGGGCAACCTCTATATCCTGCCATTGGTCACCAGGTTCTTGCCACTGGTCATGAGCAGTGTAGGTGAGAAAGCAGAACACAAGCTTACCAACCCAAGTGGAGAAAGGATACAAATGGCTTGCCCTGCTGGTTGACAGTAGGTCAACGGAGCATCTTCAGAATGAAGAGCAGCACAGATGTCAGTATCTACATGGTTGCTTCTCAATAACAAATACTGGATTATATCGGATATAATACAATCCAAAATGTATTCGGTTGTATTTTTTTCTTATATTTTTCTAATATTGGATTATATTTTCAGTTTTTCCCCCTCCACAGCACCTTCTGATGCACAACACTGTCACTGCTGCTTACTAGTTGCTCTGACGTGGGTCAATCTAACTTTCTTGGATAGTTTCCTCAACTGTAAAATGGAGATAATAAAGAAAATCAACCACTTAAGGTTGTTGTGAGCATTAAGGAAAAGGCTTAGAACAGGCCGGGCATGTTAACATGGCTCATGCCTATAATCCCAGCGTTTTGTTTACATGGCTTATGCCTGTAATCCCAGCATTTTGTTTACATGGCTCATGCCTGTAATCTCAGCATTTTGTTGACATGGCTCATGCCTGTAATCCCAGCATTTTGTTTACATGGTTTATGCCTGTAATCCCAGCATTTTGGGAAGCCAAGGTGGGAGGCTGATTTAAGACCAAGAGTTTGAGGTTGCAGTGAGCAGTGATCGTGACAATGCCCTCCAGCCTGGGTAACAGAGTGAGACTCTGCCTCAAAAAAAAAAAAAAAAAAAAAGGAGGTGGGGCAGGGCTTAGAATAGTGACTGCACTTAGGAAATGTCTTTTGTGTTCATTATTATTATTACCACTATTCTACCACTTCTGCTATGACTATTACTACTACTAGGGTAGTACGACGACCCCGGAAATCCCAGGTCAAACTTAAATTGGGTTCTTTGGAATGAAACAGGCAACTGGGGACCTCCGTGGTCAGATCAGCTCCAGGAGTATACTCTGTCCTCAGCTTTTGCAATTCCTCTGGGAAGTTCAGTATTTACTGACATTACTAAAGTAGTGAATTTCTGGGGTGGGTGGTATCATAATCTTCCACATTTCCTGATACACAACCATAAGACCTATGTGCACACAAGCACCTGGTTCTTGAGGGGGCAAGAACCAGGAGGATGGTTCTTGGAAAAGGCAGATGTGGCACAGTTCATTTTAGTCCTTACTTGAAGCTGACAAGGCTATAAACTGCAAATCAAAAGCCTGCACCTCCCAAACCATATGCTGCAAAGATCAAGACTATGTGTGATCACGCAAGAACAAGGAGTGATCTGGGCTGTGAACGGAACTGGTCCATCTGGTGAAAATCTATCAAGGTTCGACAGTCAGAAAATTCATCTCTAATACCACTGCTACACCTAGTTCCTCAGTTATTTCCTCAGAGTCCTGATCTTCTACTGCCATGCAACTTGCTCAACGTTTGGGGCGTAGCCAATTCAAGTTAAAAAAGTTTGCCTAAGAATTTATCTCCAGCTTTGAAACTCAGATTCATTTTATAAGAAAATTGGCATTGCATCCTTCTGGGTCATAGTTAGGTTCATAAACCATCTGAGATGTGTGAGACATCTAAATCACTTTGAATATCCACAAAAAAGCATGTTGGATAACAATTAATTAGCACAAAACTCAGCTTAAAATTAGATGGTATGTTATGAGGCAAATACCCATCTCTTATTAGCCAAAATATAACAAATATATAACAAAATTAAGCCAGTCCAGCAGAATGAGAACACAAATGCAATGTGTGTTCCAAACCTAGAATCAGGAATAATCTAAGGTTTGCTTAGATACTTTATCCCAAATGTACAGATTTTGAACTCTCTACTGTAGTCCTTTGTTTTTTTTCTCCCACGTTTGGAGGAAACATTTTAATGTGTATATTCTCTGGGAAAACCCTAAAATCTGGTTTTTAGGGAGTTTCCCTCTTATCTAATCCTTTGCCACATTATTTTTGTTTCTAATCAGGGGTCTTTGCTTTGTTGCCATCTGAGATGAAAAGCTATGAAGCACTTGGGAACACAGAAACTGAGATCTACGAGTTACAAATGAGTTTCATGTAAGTTTGAAAGATCTTTATCTGTACCCGTCAAGCACAAACAAGTAATCAATGAGTAATATGTCTTAATATTTCTCTCTAAAATCATCAGGCAGCTACAATCAGGTAGACAAGTCGTTCCTTAAAATTTAATATCATTTAATAATTAATAATTGCACAACAGCACATATGTGTAGTCATAGCATATGTATGGCATATATATAAAACTTAGCAAAGTCATAGCAATCTTTGCACTTTGGGGAAGCTAAAATGATGTAATAAACTTACTGTTAAAGAAAATATCTACAGAGGCAGGGACAATAACACAGCTGTACAATTGTGTCTTAGGGGGTATAAAATACAGTCAATTTTGTAATCCCGAAATGGCATGCAGCCATAACATTATAACTTCAACTTAGCACTGATGGGAAAGGGATCCTTAAAGTGTGGCATATCACCTCAAAGATCTTTTTTAATTACCTATTTCTGTCTCCCTTCCCCCTCAATTTTCTTTAAGCAGAGAAGAACATGAAAGAACAGACCCTTTCTAATACACTGTATTTCCCAGTGGGGAAAAAAGGAGAATAAAATGGCAATAACAGAAGCATATTAGCATATTTTAAAACACTAGTACATTACCCTGAACTAAAGCATCCTTAAAATAACATGAGCGCGAGAGACTCTATTTCATAAAGTGTTGCAAACTTTAAAACACCAAATTGAACTATTCCTATAGAACAATTTCATGCCAGATTGCTTTGGTGGCAAATTAACAAAGGCAGAATTGCTCTTTAGATCTTTAAATTAATGAGATTAAGGAAGACAATGTTTTCCTCTGTGCTTGATTATATTGACTTAATTTCTTAATTACTATTAACTATACTTTTATGTTTTACAAGTCACACTCCATTTTTACAGCTGTTCTTTAATCCTAGGGTAATCTTGTATTCTGAAGAATCACTTGAGAATAAAAACAGCAAAACTGAAGACAAAATTCAGTGGGGCTTAATCCACCTGTACATTCTGCCTGAATCAAATCTTATGCCAGTATTTTATGAGGCGTTCCAGAAAAGTGCCAGACTTTTCAAAGAGAAAAATTAAAATGATATTCTGGTTCACTGTAACTCCAAGGAGTAGGCCCGAGGAAAAACCGTGCATCAGACAGGCATGCACCAGTGTGGTGAGGGAGGACAACCCCAACTGGGGCACAACTCCCCGCTACTTAATGTTTCAAAAAATAAAATCAACTGCATATAAAATCATATTTATACCTAGAAAGTCTAGTGCGAGGACACAAAGTAATGATAAGAAAGGAACTGGGCTGGGCAAGGTAGCTCATGCCTGTAATCCCAGCACTTTGGGAGGACAAGGCAGGCGAATCGCTTGAGCCCTAGAGTTGGAGACCAGCCTGGGCAACATGGCAAAACCTGGTCTCTATAAAAAGTACAAAAAAAAAATTAGCTGGGTGTGGTGGCATGCACCTGTAATCCCAGCTATTCAGGAGGTTGAGGTGGGAGGATCGCTTGAGCCCAAGATGTTGAGACTATAGTGAGCCATGATGATTCAACTGTACTCCAGCCTTGGTGACAGAGCAACGTCCTGTCTCAAAAAAAAAAAAAAAAAAGTGGTGGGGGCTGATATTTACTAACTAGACTTCTGGATTGCAAATCCAACACAGATATGAATATGTCATTTCCTCTTGGCTTCCCATTGTATTTAATATGGGTAAACAATGCATATATTATAAGGAGAAACATAACCCCCTAAACCTCTGCAGGATAAACGAACTCACATTATTTTCTAAAAGAACGCAGCAACCCAGTTTGTCCTATCATCACACCACGAGCTCAGAAAGAAAATCTGACACATGCAGCAGAAAGTGCAAAAAGTTATTTACTAACCTGGTGCCCCTGTGAAAATAGTTGCTCCATATCACTTTAAGGAAAGAATCCTTGCTATGAAACCAATCTCCAAAGCAGCTGAAAGCCAAGAGGTGGCAAAATTGACTACCCTGAGAATCCAAATAAACAGGGAAAGCCTTCCTGTTCCCAAGCCCAGTTTTGGCTGACTCCCTCAAGGCGACTTCAGTCATAGCCAAGCCCACAAAGCACTTTAACCTATAAGCTTTAGTAATGAACTTGAAACCACTCCCCGTATGTTAAATAGACACCAGACTGCTGTGAGAAATAAAACCCACATACAGAATGAGCTACAGCTTCGGGCTGCACTTTCGTACTTGCTGCCCAAGAAAACCATAACACAAACTTAAACAAAGGGAACTCTTACTCCCTTCTCTCCCCTCAGACACTGCATTAAAGTGACTCATTTACTTTAAACAAGGGAATACAGTCTGTCCTCCATTAGGGCCATGAAATGATTTTTATATTGTACAAGTTGGGTGGCAGTTATGGAACAGATAGCACTGTAATTTCACATTGCATAAGAGGGACATATGAAGTTATCATTTCTGAGAATCCAATGTAGATACTATTACTATTTTCAGATATCATTGAATAAGTTTAAAAACTTCATCAAATCCAATGATTAACATAAGTTCAACAGGAAAATTTGTCAAAGAACCTTCTAACTTCTGATTCTGACTTAGTGTCTATAAATCTTAAAAACATTCTTATAATTCAGTTTCACCACCTACATTTAGAATAGATGTATAAGCTAAGACATGTCTTTTAACACGGATCTTTAAGCTGCCTTTTAAAATGGAACTTAATACCACTCACTAAGATTTCAAAGTAAGAAATTTATGTTTCATTCTAGAAAAATGTAGTCAATCAATTCCTTAAAGCAGTTAGATCTTAAAACAGAGTCAGTAATGTTCTAGCATATTGCTTAAGAAAGAAGAAGAATCTATGCTCAGCTTTTTACACAATGTGCTCACAGTATACATATTTCCCCTAGAACTCAACTCCAAGAACAGTTTTAATTCTAATGGCTTGTTGCCATGATTTGTATTTTGTTTAAATAAGACTTATTTTAACATAATGATCAAAGTTTCTGAGTTTTATTGTTTCTCCTAAACCATAAGATTGGACCACATATGCCAAGCAAAATGTGATTCACCTGTTGCCAAACTGATTTACATGAATTACTGGTAAAATTCAAGTGACTCAAAACCTGTGAAATACAAGCCATTAGCTCAGCAAATCCAGGCATGAAAATCCTGGAGACTATTTTAGATCTAACACACACCTTTCCCACCTCCTCTACCCACTCCCGGGTCACGGCTCAACAGGATCTCATGGGGTCACTTCAGAGTGACGCGGCAAGACAATCCCCTCCACCTCTGGAAGAAAAGAAAACGAGCCTCAAGACATGTGGCCGATGACTTTAAAAGGAGCTAGTGCCCCACCTGCTGGCAAAACCAAGAGAAGGCTGGACGAGCTGAACAAACCTCAGGGGAAGCGTTACTACTTTGATGTTGGAAGAAAAACAGGGAAGGATCAGCTATGCGAGCACATTAATGTCACATACAATATGTTGTTAAATGTTAAATTTTTCCACACAATTGTGATATATTTCTAGAGGATATAAAATGCTCATGCAAAAAATGCAATTAGATTCAAAACCATCTCTTTTACATAGATCTGGTTTGCAAACATATATGATAATTTGCATGCCCAAGGAAATCCTCTGATAAATAATATTGATCTCTCCTCTGCACAAAGAGCTTCACAAAATACTCCTGGGAGACCAACACAATCTTTGAAATGGAAGAAATATGAATAAATCCCCAACTCAGCTAGATAAACTACTGGTGGGGCTGTGTCTCCATCAGTCTGTATGTCTGTATTCCCAGAATTTCTCTTATCTTTCAGTAAAAATTTATTTCCTTTTGCCACATATAAATTCATCTAAAATGAATGTCTAATATTAACATTAATGAAGACGAAGAAAAGTTAAGTCATAGGCACCAAATTACACTACATTCTTTAATAAAGCAATAATAAGACTATAGCAGGATATGACTTTTAAATGAGCCCAAGCTGTATTACTAAAACTAAAATGAGGCCAGGTGCAGGGGCTCATGCCTGTAAGCCCAGCACTTTGGGAGGCCAAGGCAGGCCAATCATGAGTCAGGAACCCCAGACCAGCCTGACGAACATGGTGAAACCCTGTCTAAACCCCGTCTCTACTAAAAATACAAAAATTAGCTGGGTGTGGTGGCGCACATCTATAATCCCAGCTACTCAGGAGGCTAAGGCAGGAGAATCACTTGAACCCGGGAGGCCAAGGTTGCAGTGAGCCGAGATCGTGCCATTGCACTCCAGCCTGGGCGACAGAGCGAGACTCTGTCTCAAAAAAACAAAACAAAACAAAACAAAACAAACGAACAAAAAACTAAAATGAATAAGGATAGCTATTATTTAAGCTCTTACGATGAGCCAAGCTTGGTTCTAAAGTGCTTTATAAGTACCAACTCATTTAAACCTTACCACTCTATTATTATACCAGTTTTACAGATGAGAAAACTGAGGCGTCCAAAGGCTAGTAAGTACACTGCCAAGATCACACAGTTAGAGACAGAGCTGGGATTAGAATCCAGGTCGGTGCTCCTAACCATGTACTTTAATAACTCTTTCTTCCTGAGTGCGTACCATTTAAACCCTGCCAAGGCCCTGGTCAAATGCAAGGGCGGGGAGACAGTGGATAAAAACAACACTGTGAATGGTCCTCAAAAAGTCTTTTCAGAGAAGTGGCCACAGAACTGAGACCTGGAGGCAACATGGAAGGGAAAGGGTCCCCAGGGAGAGGGCACTCACTCAGTCTGCCAAAGCAAAGGGGTAAATGCCGTGGGGGATATCGGAGGGACTGCCTGCAGGGGCCTTAGTAAGGCTGAGGGACCAGCAGAAGAAAACGCTATGAGGAAGGTAAAGTCCTCTTATGTCGCATCAGGGAGCAAAGAGGCATCACCAAGGGATGCTAAACCAGAAAGTGTCCAGATATGCATGTTGAAAAGGAAGAATGAGGCTTTGTTCAGTGAGTAGAAATTTAGACATCCCAGGTAAAGGCAAGCAGCGGCCAGTGCTGTAAAACATACAAGTTTGTACTTTCATAAACTGTATCAAGGAGTCTTGCACAGCAACCCCTGCAGCAACATGCTCACTGGCTCCCTTGTCAAGCCAGCTCAGGGCTGGAGCCACGTGGTGGTTGCTAATGCCATTCACAGAGCTAGGGACAAGGAGGAAGGGCAGGCTGCTGGGAGCAGGGTGGGGAGATGCTCAAGCCAAGGAGTTTGCTGAAGGAGGCTGGGTTTGAGGTCCTCTGAGCCATTCAGGGAGGATATTCAGCATGTCCCAGGAGATGCAGGCCAGGCGCTTCAGTTCTCTGCCTAGACAGCAGAGGTGTACATTTAGGAGTCACTGACAGTGAAGGAGCAGCTGCAGCTGGGGGACAGTGGAACACAGAGTTTGTCCCTGGAAAATGCACAGCATAACAAGAAAGGGTGAAATTTAAGGCAAGGCTAAGGGTGTCAGACAGAATTCAGGCTGTTGATAAAAAATTTTATTTTTATTTTTACTAACTTCTAACTAAAATTATCATTTCCTTCTGTAACTTGTCATCAAAGATATTTTCTTTGACATCAAAGATATTTTCGTAGACAGCAAAGATATTTTCATATCACATTAGTTATTGCAATATCTCAAAGTATCATTTCCACTCATCACTATTTCAAAATTACAGTAGTTATTAGACCTGTCACTAGATACTGGTAAGTAATGCATTTTAATAAAGGACAGGTATCACAATATGACAAATTTACTTCTTTGCATATTGATAACTTTATGTCAATATAATTGGTTTCCTTTGTAATCCTATGCATTTTAATTTTATATGTTTAATTTTACAGAATAAACAGTCTGTAGAGTGATTCATTAGCTTAATTAGAATATCAAAGAGGTACCATGGCACAAGTAAAAGTAAAGAACATCTGATTTAAAAGGGGAAAGAGCCCAGAACGGTGGCTCACGTCTGTAATCCCAACACTTTGGGAGGCCGAGAGGGGCAGATCACCTGAGGTCAGGGCTTCAAGACCAGCCTGGACAACATGGTGAAACCCTATCTCTACTAAAAATACAAAAATTAGCCGGGCGTGGTGGTGCACGCCTATAATCCCAGCTACTCAGGAGGCTGAGGCGAGACAATTGCTTGAACTCAGCAGGCAGAGGTTGCAGTGAGCAGAGATTGTGCCACTGCACTCTAGCCTGGACGAGAGAGACACTCTGTCTCAAAATAAGTAAATAAATAAATTAATTAATTAATTAACTAAAATAAAAGGGGAAAGAAGCCACAGGAAAACGCTTAAAAGTAGCACTGGGAAAAGGGGGACCCTGGTATGAGATGGAGCCAGCTTTCAAAGCTAGGATGCAAACCCAGGACTTCTGACTTTGTGTTCTTTCCACCACCACCTGACTCCACATCCTAAAATAATCAAAACAGTAACCGCTTCATTTGTGTAAACAAAGTTCTTTCACATGTATTAGCTTGTTCGTTCATCACATTGATTCAGAGTAGGAAAAGGCAGGAACCCATACCTGCCTTGAACCTCAGCAGAAGCTGCCATCTAAGAGGACACTCCTTCCTGGGCCTCAGCACTGCGCCAGTGCTGCAGCGGACGGCGGTACCTGTCACCCCACTCTATGGAGCTGTAGTCATGGACACAGAAGAGTAAGATGAAGAGCCCCCCCTCATACCACACTAGCTAGAACCTGATCGCAAGAGGAGGGCACAGTGGGTGCCCACCCAGTGATGAGCTGCACTTCTCTCCAGGCTTCTATTTGCAGGTAAGGCTGAGAATTGAATTTGTTTCCTTGTTCAAAGCTCTTTTAGTTAGTTCTGATTGATGATCCAGAGTGAATTACAAGATTTGCAATATTTCAGCTCTTTAATTTGCCATTGGCTGTAACCAAGACAGAAGACTTTACTGAAGCAATTGGTTTGAAATTAGATGGATGAGCTGAAACAATGGGCTCTCTGTTCTTTCCTCTCTGTGCCCACCAACTGGCATTCATTATCGAATCTGTGACGCGTGTTGCCAGGGCTGCGGTAACGACAACAGCACCCATTGTCTTCACATCCTTTCTCTATTCTGTAACATCCGTCATGGCTCCTGTCTATATTTCATTTTATTTTGCTTCTTCTACTTTTACAGCGTGACTCTTAATTACTACAAATTGCTCTGAAATCTATTCTAACCCTGCAACGTGTAACATCATTTTGTAACTTGGTAATAACAAAAAACTGAAGGCACGTGTGATGGCACCCTTTTAAATAACTGTAATTTTACATAAAACTGTATAATTGCAAACAAATTTTATCTCAAGGTTAACTAGATAACCTCTCTTTTTAAATAACCTGATCAGTTCACAGACGACTTTGGCCCCTTCTCATATAATACATGACTTTCATTTACACAGTAACGAGAATGTAGGTTTATATGACTAATCTGACACAATACAGTAACTTCTGCTTAAAAAAAAAGGCTGAACAAAGCTGAACATTTCTTAATATGCAGTTAAAATATACATTACTATGTTCATTGATGGATCTTTAATTTCCAAGTTTCCCTATTATTTTCTTTCTTTTTAAAATAAGGAGCCATAGTGAAAATTGTCACTTGCCTTCTAATCAGTCACCTAAAAACTAGAGTGAAAAGTTTTGTGTGTAAAAAGAGTTCAGAATTGGATTCTACACCCCAGGAACAGAAGAACTGGCCTCCCTGCTGCTGCCTGTCTCTGAACACGGCACACCCATCCGCTGTACGAAACGCAGAGGTTTCACTGAGAGCTGCCTGCAGTGTAAGGGAGGAGGAGACTAAACCTGGCAGGAACAAGCCCTTGGTAATTTACCTTCTTTCCTAATTGCCCAGAGGCATTTCCTTCCTTGCTTACCCAATCTAAGGAAGGGTTTCCTGTTGCCCTAGCAGTTCCTTTAACCTGAAGCCACTTGCTCTAGTTCCTACCTGTTTTTTGTGTTGCTCTCAATCTGCTTTCTCGCAAGACCTCGCTTTCCAACCAAACTGGTTTATTCCATTTTTCAAATTACCTAGTTCTTCCTTCCTTTCGAGTTTGTGCCACTGTCGCAACTGCGGCAATGCCCTTCCCCCTCCTGGACAGTAAAGGAGTCAGATTCTCTCCAGAATTTCAAGGGGCAGCCCAAACCCATGTTCCCTACAAAGCATTTTCAGGTCACCCTGCTTTAAAAAAAAATTGCTCAACAACTCCAGCAATCATCATTAGCAGCAGCAAATCCATTAGGCAACAAATTATGCCTTGCGACTTTCTATTTTATCTGGATGGGTTATTTAAATAGCGATGGCATTTAACTTTTCATGTACTTATAACTACTTCCTCCAACTTAGTAATCAGTAACTACATATTACAAGTTATACCTCTGAAATCGGCCATTGTAAAAAGCATATAGTAAAAATTCTACCTTACATTGCATTCATACATGTATTTGTTGCTTATAAGATATTTAAATTACTTGTGTTACTTAATGATAATTACAAAACAACAGCCAACACTATTGCCATAATATCTTACTAGACTCAATATCTTATTTGACATTGACATCTGCCATAGGAGTTGATACAATTATTTTCCCCATTTTTCAGGTGATGAAAATGGGGCCAGAAAGCTTAAATTTCCCAAGGTCAGGCATTCAATGTGTATTTAGTGAGCACCTACTATGCGACAGGCATTGCTATCAGCATTAGTGATGAAAGCAGAAAACTTCTATCTTCGGGGAGTTTATATTCTATTAGGGAAGACAGACTATCAAAAATTAAAACAAATATATATAAAGCCAGAAAATACTAAGTATTATTAAGAAAACTAAACCAGAGTAAGGGACTGGAGAGAGATGGGGTAAGTGGCGAGGTGGCACACTCCTTGGATAAGGTGGTCAGAAGAGGCCTCTCTGGGGAGATGACACTTGAGCAGAGACCTGAATGAAGTGAGGTGACCATCTGGGCAAAGGTTCTAGGCAGAAGAAACGGAAACTGCAAAGGCCCAGAGGCCAATACAAACTTAGTGTGTTCAAGAACAACAAAAAGGCCAATGTAGTCAGTGCTGTGAAAGAAAGGGCAACAGTAGAGGATGTAGTGAGAGAAGAAACTGGGGAGTCTGGTTATGTACGGCTTTGTAAACCATTGCATAGTTTCATTTGTGTTTTTCCTTAAATATAATGAAAAGGCCCTGAAAGGTTTAATCAAGAAAGTGAAATACTGTGCCATTTGAAAAGATTACGCAAGTTGGGTAGGTAAAGAAAAGACTAAGAGGGGCTGGGCACGGTGGCTCACGCCTGTAATCCCAGAACTTTGGGAGCCTGAGGTGGGTGGATCACTTGAGGTCAGGAGTTCAAGACCAGCCTGGCCAACATGGTGAAACCCCTCTCTCTACTTAAAATACAAAAATTAGCTGGGCGTGGTGGCGAGCACCTGTAATCCCAGCTACTCAGGAGGCTGAGGCACGAGAATCACTTGAACCCAGGAGGTGGAATTTGCAGTGAGCCGAGATCGTGCCATTGTACTCCAGCCTGGGGGACAGAGCAAGACTCTGTCTTAATGAAAAAAAAAAAAAACTAAAAAAGAATAGACTGAGAGAAGGTAGACTACTTAGGAGAATACTGCAGTAGCCCAGGTGGGAGATGAAGAGAAAGAGTCAGATCTAGGATCTACTGTGAAGATAGGGCCAAGAAGATTTTCTAATGTGGGTTGTGACGCAGAGTGCTAAAGAAAGAAAGAGAGGTGCCAAGGAAGACTCTAAGACTCACAGGAGTAACAGGGAGGAAAGTCTAATTATTCAGCTGGGGAACATTGTGGGTGATGGGGTCTGGGGAGAAGCAGTAAGGTTTTAGGGGCAAATCAAGAGTGCCATTTTGGGTAGGTTAAGTTTGAGAGACCTTATAGATACCCAAATGAAGAGAAGTAGGAAGTTGGATACCTAAGTTTGAGGCTTGGATACATAAGTCTGAGATTCAGGACTGCAGTTTGGAGTCGTAAGTCTGAGATTCAGAACTGGGGTTTGAAGACATAAGTCTGAGATTCAGAACTGGGATTTGGAGACATAAGTCTGAAATTCAGGACTGGGGTTTGGAGACATAAATCTGAGATTCAGGACTGGGGTTTGGATACATAAGTCTGAGATTCAGGCCTGGGGTTTGTATACATAA
>NW_012106097.1:772291-776221 GCF_000951045.1 Mandrillus leucophaeus | reverse complement strand
TTCAAGGCTTGGACGTCAGGTGGCTTTAAACGTGGTAGTTAGCATTAAGTAACATATTTTCACCATAGACTGACTGAGGGTGAATAAAGGAGGGACTTCTGAAGACTGACACCCAGGACTCTCCAACATTTAAATACCAGGAAGAAGAGATGTGTCCAGTAAAGGGGGTCAAAAAAAAAGAAAGAAAGAAAGAAAGAAAGAAAAACTGCCAGTGGAGTAGTAGGAAACCCAGGAGAGTGTGGTGAGAAAGACAGAAGCCAGGTGAAAAGAGTGTGTCAATGATAGAGAGATCAATTATGTCAAAGGAGCTGAGAGACAGAGAAAGAGGAAGATTGAGAACTAACCACTGGATACAGAAACATGGAGGTCACTGATGTCCCCAAGATGGGCTCAGGAGAAATTTATGCAAAAGCCTAAAACGTCGGCTCAAATGAGAATGTGACTACAAGACATTGCTGAGGGAAATTAAAGACCTAAATAAGTGGATATACCATGTTCACAGATTAAAAGACTAAAAATTGTTAAATTTTCTGTTATCCACAAACTGATCTATAGATCCAACACAATAGCAATTATAATCTCATCAAGCTCTTTTGTACAAATTGATAAACTCATTCTAACATGTGTATAGAAATTCAAAGGATTTAGAATATCCAGAGCAATCATAAAAAAAATAAAACCAAAGTTGGAGGACTTAACACTACATGATTTCAAGACATCGTAGTAAGTCTATAGCAACCAGGACAGTGTGGTACTAGTACAGGATCAACAAATAGATCAATGAGACAGAATAGAGAGCTTAGAAATAGACTCACACTTACATGGTCATTCGATTTTCATGAAGGTGAGAGAAAAATCCAACAGAGAAAAAAAATGACTTATTAACAAATGATGCTAAAATAACTAAATATCTATACAGCAAAAATAAATAAATCTCAACCCCGACCTCACACCACATGCAAAAATTGAGATGGATCATAGACATAAAAGTAAAAACTAAAATTATAAAGCTTTTAGATATGGCTCAGAAAGCAATCAACACAAAAAGAAAAAGAAAAAGAAAAAGAAAAACAGACTTAGCCAAAGTTTAAAATGTCTGTTCATCTAAAGGTGTCATTTAAAAAATAAATAGGAAAGACACAGCCTGGGAGAAATGTGTGCAAATCACATATCTGGCAAAGAACTAATATTTTAAAATACCTCATGAATGCCTACAATTCGATGAAAGTGAGCAAAAGATTTGACTGGACATCCACAAAGGAAGACAGACTTGTGATCAATAAGCATATGAAAAAGTGCTCAATGTTAATATTCAGCAGGGAAATTTAAGAAAAACGCAATGAGGTACTGCTACATCCCCACCAGAACAAGTAAACATTAAAAAGACCGTCAAACTCAAATGCTGGCAAGAATGCAGAGAGAGCACAACTCTCATTCGCCATGGGTAAGAGTGTAAAACTACAACCAGCTTAGAAAAAAGTCCAGCCATTGTTTATAAAACTAAATATACACCTATCCTATGACCCAGTCATTTCATTCTGCAGTATTTATCCAAAAGAAAAGAAAATACAGCCACAAAAAAAGACCGCATTCACGATAGTCAAAATCTGGAAGCAACTCAGGCATCCACCCGTAGAAAAATGAATAAACAACCTGTTGTATCATCAAACAATGGAATGATATGCAGTAGCTCAGAAAGGAATGGATTCACTCTAAAAGGAAAGAATTACTGATACACATGATATGAATACATCTCAGAAACATTACGCTGAGTGAAAGAAGCCTTACATAAAAGAGTACATATGCTGTATGATTCAAGTTTGATAATCTTCTAGAAAGGCAAAAATAACATATGGTGGGAAAAAAATCAAAACAGTGGTTGCCTCTGGCAAAGCATAAGAGGGTGGTCTGGGGACTAACTGGGAAGGAACATGAGGGAACTTTCTGTGGCGATGGTCGTGTTATTTACTTTGAAAAGGGCTTGGATTGCAGAGGTGGTACATGCATTTTTCAGAACTCTGAATGGTACACTAAAGATCTGAGCATTTCAGTGTATGTAAATTTTACTTAAAAAGAGAACTATAAACAAATAGGGAAGCAAATTAATCATATGTACACTGAAATGTTTAGGAGTGAGTGTACTGATGCCTGCAATTTACTTTAAAATGTATCCAAAACATAAATTGAAGTGATGAAAGGATAAAGGGATAGATGGGTGACAAGACGTATGTTCAAGCAATAAAGCAAACTGTTGATTGTGGAATCTAGGTGGTGGCTTATGGGTGTTCACCTTAACATTCCTTCAACTTTCCTGCATGTTTGAAATGTTTATAAGATGTTATTAGAAGACAGTGTGGGGTAAGGAATTGGAGACAGCGAGAACAGACAACTTACCAGAGTTTTGTTTTAAAGAGGAACAAAGATATGAGGCAAATCTGGAGGGAGATAAAGAATCAAGAGGGGGTATTTGTAAAGAAGGAAGACATTATGGAATGTTTGAATAAGAATGATCCTGTAAAAAGAGAAACTTTAATGAAGCTAGTGGGCAGATTCTGTGGCAGCAGAGTTCTGAACAGGCAAGAGCAACAGATTGGGTACACTGGGGTGCAATGGATGTCAACCAGGAGGATGCATGTTTGTCCATGGTAAAGAGCAGGGGATGGGGGACAGATGATGGATGGATGCAAGAGGATATGGGAGCTGGGAAACTGCTTCTAGTTGCCCAGTGATATAAGCAGCAAGATCCATGGCCTAGAGAGAGAGTCTGGGAAGGGATGTTAGGGGTTTGAGGAAAGAAACAAAGGTGTGAAATAGTTACCCAGGAGAGTGAGTTTACTAGGGAATATAGTAGGGTTGCCAGAGAGGGCTGAGTATCAGTGGAGGCAGGGGTGGAAGGTAGGATGATTAATTTAATGTCATCAGAGTTTGTGTGTGTGTGTTCCAGGAATGCTCTGTTGTTTGGAAGAAAGTGTAGAGTTATGCCTGAATAACCCTGATTTTAACCAGGGTTGTGTTTTGCAGGACAGTGGGATAGAAAGAGGAGAGAGGCAAGTAGAGTAACCACAACAGTGGACCACGCAGATAAGGTGAGTAAAGTGGAAAGTTAGACTACACAGGGCATTGATGGAAAGTAAAAAGGTGGCAAAGTCAAAGGAGTGGACATAAAATTGTTGATCTGAGGATATTAGAAGACAGTATAAAAGTTGGCAGATGGTAGATTTAAATATAAATGTTTGACTCCTGGGTTTTTTTTTATTATTATTTTATTGATTGAGATAGGGTTTGTTTGTTTGCTTGTTTATTTGTTTGTTTATTGAGAAAGGGTCTTGCTCTGTCACTGAGGCTGGAGTGCAGTGGTGCAATCATGGTTCGTTACAACCTCTGTATCTCGGGCTCTAGTGATTCTCCTACCTCATCCTCCCGAGTAGCTGGGACTACAGGCATGCACCATCACACTCGGCTAATTTTTGTATTAATGTTTTTGTAGAGATGGAGTCTCCCTATGTTGCCCAGGCTGGTTTCAAATTCCTGGCTCAAGCAATCTGCCTGCCTCAGGCTACCAAAGTGCTGGGATTACAGGTATAAGTCACTGCACCCAGCCCACCCTCTTAACTGTAACCCTCTCCAGCATTTTTAGGACTCTTGTCCTATACTCTCTGTGTTTGGATAATATGTGTACCCATTTGGTCTTTTCAAGATCCAGGAGTATTATTTGACTTCATATTCTTAAAAATAATTTCTACGGAAGTGGTTTTCTTTCATAGAATGGGAAATATAAGACACATAAAGAGCTGGTGTAATTTTTGAAACACTTCAACAAATTGGTTATCAGAGAAAAATGTATCCTCCTATCTCAGCTCATCTCTTTGTGTCTTATAGTTCTCACTCCTAAAAAGCACATGTTGCTACTTGGAACAAAACAAATACCAC
>NW_012106097.1:770089-771841 GCF_000951045.1 Mandrillus leucophaeus | reverse complement strand
CTGACCTCGTGATCCGCCCGTCTCGGCCTCCCAAAGTGCTGGGATTACAGGCTCGAGCCAATTGTGTATTTAAGAAACCATCTGAATAACATTTAAGTACTCAGGAAAAAAAAGTCCAGATTCCCTAGCCTGGCCTTCCACTATTAAAGTCCAGCCTCTTATCATTCCCCTGCACACATGCCATGCCCCAGGCAAATGAATTAGCCGCATTCTTCCCAAAGAATGTCTCATCTCTGAGCTTTTCCTCTTGCTGTTCCCTCCCCTGGATCGCCACCACCGCAACCTGCCCAATCTTTCCGTAGACATCCTATGTTTCTTCAAGCTCCAGCTCAAATACAGGCTGCAAGCCAGACAGTGACTACTCTCCTCTAGAATCACCAAAGTTTTTTTACCTGCTACACATAAGGCATCTGTCACTTTGTGTCTGGTATCATAGCTACCCATAGATAGCAAATATCTATAGAAACTCCTCCCTTAGAGAGAATAATCTAATATTTGAATCTGGATCTCCGTATTTACCATTGTAGTGGATACCTCACAGAGTGCCCAGCATATTATAGCCAATTAACAGCTAATAACATACAAATAGGTTTTAGAGCGAATCCTAAGGAAAAGTTAAATACAATGTTAGGTGCACTTATATTAAGCTCAGCATTCTGTCTCTGAAGTACAGACACAGTACTATAGGAATACTACAGTAACTCCTGTAAAGATCCAGATTTTATTGTTGTGGGATACTGCCAAAGTATCCCTCGACACGTTTACTCCAATTTAAATGCTAGTCATAAGGTTGGAAGAGAGCCTAGATCTCAGCGATTTATGTTTATATCTTACCTCTATTCTGTTCTCTATTCCAACAGAATACGTTATGAGTTACAAATGTGAGCCACATATATAATTTTCAATTTTCTAGTAGCCACATAAAAAGTGCAATAAAATGGATGAAAATAATTTAATTACAGTTTATTTAACCTAATTTATCCAAAATACTGTGTAATGTTAAAATGTGATCCACACAAAAATTATTGAGATATTTTACGTTTCTTGTTTACTAGGAAATCCAGTGTCTTTTTTTTTGTTGTTTTTGTTTGTTTGTTTTTGAGACAGCGTCTCGCTCTGACGCCCAGGCTGGAGTGCACTGGTGTGATCTCAGCTCACTGCAACCTCCGACTCCCTGGTTCAACTGATTCTCCTGCCTCAGCCTCTCGAGTAGCTGGGATTACAGGCACATGCCACAATGCCAAGCTAATTTTTGTATTTTTAGTAGAGATAGGGTTTCGCCATGTTGTTCAGGCTGGTCTTGAACTCCTGACTTCGTGACCTGCCCGCCTTGGCCTCCCAAAGTGCTAGGATTACATGTGTGAGCCACTGCACCCAGTCTCCAGTGTCTATTTTATACTTAGAGCACATTTCAACTTGCACTGGCCACATTTCAATTCTCAAATAACCACATGTGGCTAGGGGACAACATACTGGACATTACAGGTCTGGAACGTCCCTATGGGCAGAGGCTGCTTCTTTCAGTCCTGTACTCTCTACAGTGATTTGCCCATTCAATGAGATTAAATGCAACAAGCATGTGAAAACCAAAGTGTTAAAGCACTAAACAGTGCTTACCACACAGAAGGGTTCAATAATGGCCAACTTCCTTTCCTTCACATGCAGTAGGCCCTCAATAAATGTTTCTTGGGTTGACTTTCCAAACTGGAAACAGTACTATGGAATTAAGGCCATCAGGCTCCCTTTATCCTG
>NW_012106097.1:763596-766234 GCF_000951045.1 Mandrillus leucophaeus | reverse complement strand
TTTAGCCAGTCCCACAACTGAGTAAGCCAATTCCTTATAATAAATCCCTTAATACGTGTAACCTACTAAGTCTGTATCTCTGGTAAACCCTGACTGATTCATGATGTTGCAGTTATTACTGTTGAGAGGACACAGAGGAAGACCTCTTGGCATGGAATCATCCAGGAAGACACTAAAGAATCTCACGCTTGTACTAGCTGTCTCCCAATCTCTTGCAATAATGGCCAGGAGAAGAGAAGACTGTGAGTTAGTTTTTCAAAAAAGGAGACTTATGATAATTTAGAGACACACAGCGGGGTGTGGCTATGTTACTAAGCTCTGGCCAATGAGACGTAATTGGGAGTACTGGAATTATGAGAGGGAGTCGATGCAAGGGGAGTTAGCATGCCCCTCTTCCTCCATTCTCTGTCTGTAATGTAAATGTGATATGGATGAGCCCCAGCAGCCACCTCAGACAAGGGCCACATCCTGGAAGTGGCAGATTGGAGAGCTCTAGAGACTGATGACTTCTAGAGCCATCATGCCAGCTCTCAACGGACTTCTTCTGGACTGCTTATACATGAGAAGAAAGCCACTACCTGGGGGCTGTGACACTTGTAGTGAAACACAATTCCTAACTGATATAAGCGTTGTTTTCTTTAGTCTTCCTATTCCCTTAGCAGTAGACTTCTACATCTAAGTTGCTACATTATCAGGAATAGCTGTATTTAATTTCACTGCTATGTACATGGGACACAGTAAGTGTTTAAGAGGATTAGAGGAGACAGCCACAGTAAAGGCTTTTTTGTATTTCTCCATGTTTCTATGTTTTGGCAAAAGAATACGAGAACTTTTCATAAGTCTGCAACAAATGCCTTCACAAAGCCACAAACTTTAATTCCCATGGAACAGAATTTCATGTGGCAAGCCTGTGGTTACATCCAAATCCACTTATTCAACAGATTTGTGTTGTTAAAAAACTCACATTAGCCTATCTCTTTAGATAGGCTCTGTCTTTTCATGTTGGAACCATCTAATTTTCCCCAAACCAACAACACTTGCACATGTCTGGGGTATAGTTTTTTGCTGAATGCAAACCACATGGTCATTTCAAAGCCTGCAATTCAGTTCAGGAGCACTGGGCTTTCTGGATGCTCGTGAACATAACCATCAAGAGTGACACACACTTCTGGCAGTCGCCTTGCCAGCTCCAGCTCTACTGTGTCTCTGTATCGCAGTGAAAAACTGCCTGACACACTAGGCAGCTGACATGTGTCGGGAAAAAAAATATCAGGCCCGTGACCAAGGGGAAAATGAAGTGATTAATATGGAAAACACAACAAGAAACATCAAACAGGAAAAAGCTGACACTTTCCATGCCTTTAGCTTCAAGTAAATTTGTTTTCTCCTCACACTGACTATAAAAGGCTACATCGAAGTATTGACATGATATAAAGTGTCAGATGTCTTCCTCACCTGGGGCCATTCATGATACTGAAGAGTCTTTCACTCCTTTTTTTTTTTTTTAAGAGGGAGGAAGGGAGGTGAAGTTAACATAATCATAACCCGCAAAAGATAAACTCGGGAAACTATAAGCATAAACACAATGGGCTGAAGTGTTCCCAGTGTGAGTCACCACTGTTGTGCCCTAGCTCCTTTGTTCATGCCATTTCCTTCCTTTCAGAGTTCCCAAACATTCCACTCTGGCTGGCCTGGCTCCCTTTCCCAACACCATCCCTTAAACACTCGTGTTCTCTGGGCTTCTGAACCCAACCTAGTCTACCTGTAAACTGTGTCTTCTCATTCTATGTCCTCACGGGGAGGCGAGTCTCATAGACATTCATTCATACCCACAGCTTTACTACTCCCAATGCCACCGTTCCTTTCTTCTCTTTCTCCTGAAGGCCCAGTGCCCTCTGAACTGTCCTACCAGTACCTATTTCTTCAAATCCCAAACTGAACATAGTCATGCTTTTCTACCTTGCATCTCAATTCCATCCTCTTTCCCTAACAGCCCAGCCACCTGTGCACGCTGTACCTCCGTTATTGGCCCCATCATGCATCCAGGGGCCAGTTCCATCCTCTTATCTATTCCACCTTATTTCATCTACTAAGAGTAGTGGGGGCTGGGTGGCCCCCAAATGAGATTCATACGTTCTGGGAACGCAGATGGATCAGGGGCCCCTGGCCATCAATAAGGCATTCAGCACCGCACCAGCTGAGCTGCAAGGCAAGAAGGGGGCCTCAGACACAAAGGTCTCTCTGAGCAAACCAGGGGATAAACCAAGAGAAGGAAGAGGGTTTGTTTCCCTGCCCAGCCCCA
Source organism: Mandrillus leucophaeus (assembly GCF_000951045.1). NCBI lineage: Eukaryota > Metazoa > Chordata > Mammalia > Primates > Cercopithecidae > Mandrillus > Mandrillus leucophaeus. Next base: position 763,932 of record NW_012106097.1, on the reverse strand, counting down.
GACTGGCTGAGGCTGATGCAGCAAGCAGCTGCAGGAAGAAGTGGGGAGGAATGTCTTTGCCCCCTGCCTCTGTGAGTCACAGAAAAACACAGTAAAATTAGGCTCCTGGTGACAAAGGGAGTCAAGGATGTTTCTGCAGGGCACATACCAGGTTCCAGCATTTTTCTAGAGCCTCCCTCTCCCCTAGATTTGCAAACTTGAAAAAACAAGGCCTGGCATGTGACTCTTTTTGGCATAAATCCTCTTCAGGAGGACACCAGCTATGGCTGAGGTAGAGCCTCACCCACAGAGCCCCTTTGGCCCATGGTCATCAACAAGGAAGCAAAAGCGGAAGAC
>NW_012106097.1:757315-763546 GCF_000951045.1 Mandrillus leucophaeus | reverse complement strand
TCCCTATGGGCAGAGGCTGCTTCTTTCAGTCCTGTACTCTCTACAGTGATTTGCCCATTCAATGAGATTAAATGCAACAAGCATGTGAAAACCAAAGTGTTAAAGCACTAAACAGTGCTTACCACACAGAAGGGTTCAATAATGGCCAACTTCCTTTCCTTCACATGCAGTAGGCCCTCAATAAATGTTTCTTGGGTTGACTTTCCAAACTGGAAACAGTACTATGGAATTAAGGCCATCAGGCTCCCTTTATCCTGTTGAGTACCCTCCAAGCAATCTTGTCACCTTAATGTAGGTTCGTGGCAGATTTTCCTGGCAGAAGAATAATTACCCACCAATAAACCTTTCCAACTATTTGGAAATAGCAATTTGTCAGAATAAATAAACTATTATCCTGCTCTTCATCAATCCCCAGTGAATCTGATTTTAAGCAAACCTGTAGGATTCATTTATCCCTGGCTGAACTAATAAAAGTGAATTTCTGAGTCCAGGAAGATAAAGAAAAGATCCAGTCAGATTGTCTTTCTAAACCAAGGAGCAGCCACCCCCAAGTCCATCTGGAAATGGCTGGTAAGACTGATTCTGCATTATAGAATCCTGTCAGCCCAGAGCCAGGGAGAAATGCAGCAACCGAGCTAAGCGGATACTTGAATATCCAAAGTATTAGAATTATTCTAATCTCAAAGAATTAGACAGAATAAAGAATTAGGAACACTGAAATATTTTTATCATAATTGAATACTGTTTGAGGACTCAAACAGTATTTCAGAATTTCTTTTGCTCAAAGCAACATTATTGTTCAGGATGGTACCATAAAATTTGTAATTTAAGCTTCCATGTCAGTTGAGTTTCTGTGTTGTTTAATTACTTACTCAAAATACAAACAGCAAGTCTTTAAATTTTTTATATGTAATAAATATAACAAAATATCTCATCTGACAAAACTGCAACTAGAATAGGTAACATGGGGATTTTCTTATGAATTCTTATCTCTTATGCAAACAGTCTAGCCAATCAAATAGATATTTCAATACACGTAGTGCCTCCGTAGTGATGCCTCATGCTAACTAACTCCCTTCATAGATAAGTTATCACTGCTTTAAACCTTCAGTCTCTGTCCATCCATTTCCTGTCAGATTCCTTCTAGATTCACTCAATTCATCCAGCCAGCCAGCCATTCATTAAACAAATATTACTGAGTTCATGTCTACAGCAGAGTGCTAGGCACCCAGCACACAACAGAGAGTCAACCAAACATGTTCCCTGCCCTGGAAAGCTTACAGTTGAATTCTCTTGCCAATCACTGCCCATTCTGCTTGTCCGCCTCTGGGCCCCTGTGTCTCTCAGGCTACGTGCCTGTGCTGAAGTACCAACTAACAGGTACCTGACCAGGGTTTTACTGAGTCTGTATGGTACATTAGGTGTCTGTAGGGCATGGTCATCTCTGTTCAACACAGGCTTACTTTCTGGATTTGTTATGTTGGAATAGATTATCTACCCTGAGTATTTTCCCTTATTTTTGTGATCAAATTACTTTCCCTTGGCAATACCTTCTTTCTTTTTTAATTAAGTAACTACCTGGGTGCCCCCAAGTGGATGATGGTTCTCTCCCATTGCAAGAACTGGTTGTACAAAATGCAGCACCCAAGAACTTCATGACCATGTTATCAACCTAGGCGAAAATGTTATGGATTTGTGCACCAGGAAAGGAATCTAAAATATATTTGCATATTTTATAACTCATTTGAATGTCATCATTCCCAGAAAATAAAATTCAGGCCACTTTTCCCTTGTTAATGTTCATGGTATGGTGTGGTGTGTGAGTGTGTGTGTTGGGGCATGGTACAAACGAGGAAGGTTGATACAAGTTAAAGAACAGCCACCTTTTATGGAGCAGCAAGCATATTATCCCTGAATTCTCATTTAGGGAAAGAAAATATTTTTCCCTGATAATTTAACAAAATTTAGATATTACTGGAACCAACTTGGTTTTTTTAAAAAAAGGAAGAAAAATATTTTGTAAAAAAAAAAATTGTATGATTGTCAGCCTCAAGAAAAAAATTCAGCCGGGCGCAGCAGTGGCTCATGCTTATAATCCCAGCACTTTGGGAGGCCGAGGCTGGTGGATCACCTGAGGTCAGGAGTTTGAGACCAGCCTGGTCAACATGGTGAAACCCCATCTCTACTAAAAATACAAAAATTAACTGGGCATGGTGGCGGGCACCTGTAATCCCAGCTACTCCAGAGAATCACTTGAGCCCAGGAGGTGGAGGTTGCCATGAGCTGAGATTGTGCCATTGCACTCCAGCCTTGTGACAAGAGCAAAAATCCGTCTCAAAAAAAAAAATAATAATAACAATAACTTTTGTGTTTGTGAGTGCATCTGCATTTTTTTTTTTTTTGTAAAGACTGAAAGGAGGATTTCTGGGTTGAAACTGAGGAGATGAATGACAGGGTGAGAAACAGGTTTATCAGTTTACCAACTGCTGAAAAAACCAAGCCAGGTTCACAAAGTAACAACAACACAGAGGTGATAGAAATACATTTTTCCTTAATGCATAGAATTCCTGGATTACTTGTGTACCTGCATTCATTCAGTTAGTGCTTCAATAAACCAAGCAGTTTGCCTCTGGTTTTCTAACATCCCGTCTCTCTGTTAGCTTCCCAAATAAAAACCCAAGCCAAGAGACAATATAACAACAAATAAAACAAAATAACAAACTTTTATTACACATTTGTTGAATTGTTCTAAAAACTTTTCATGTTTCCTGAACACTCATCCAGGAAAGTACTATCAAGATGATGACGAAACTCAGTTTATTCCTGGACAAAAGAGCTTTGACACATCTGCTTGTGGTTATCTACGTTATAAAAACACATCACTGTCATCAATGGCCTAAGACAAAGAAAGGCACTTATTAACTTCTGTCTATATATAGTACTTCTTCTGCCAACTCTGGTAATTTGTTTGAGCTTAGATTCTCTGCTGTCATGAGAGGAGTTGGTTTGCATCTGTTAATGAGACTGTTTATTTGAATTATATTCCTTTACTCCAATATGTATTCCATAACTACCCTGTGCTGTGCACTCTGCTAGGCACTGAGAATTCGAGGATGAATAAAACAGACATTGTCCTCAAAAAGCTGGCAAACTCATGGAGGAGGCAGTCTACATGGCCCAGCCAAAAGTCTACTGTGTACAAACAAAGCTGCGCAAACACAGAAGGGAACAGAAGTAATTCAGCATGCTGAGAAAATGGTGGTCAGGGCAGACTCCACCAATGCACAGGATGTTTCTATTTACAGGTAGACAAGGGAGGAAGGGCATCCTATTCAAAGAGCCCCAAAGGAGAAAAGCACATGGCATGTTCTGGCACCGAAAAGCCCCTGCAGAGGGTGTGGGAGGGAGATGGATGTATGTATTTGGAAGGCTGGAAATAAAGTTGAAAAAATGCATGGCAGCCACATAGAGAAGGGTCTTCAACGACACACTAAGAAGTTTCAGATCCACTCTTGGGTGATGGGAAGTTCATGGAAGGACTTAAGCTGTAGAATAATGTAATCTAATTTGTGCTTCAGAAAGATGGCTCTGTAAAACTGGGGACACGAAGTCAACAGTAGTCCTCAGAAAAGAGCCCCTTTGGGCAGTGGCCACAGTGGGAATATCTGTATACAGAAGACAAAAAAAAAAAAAGGTACAAATGAGAAAAAAATTATTTGTGCTATCAAAAACTTGGACATCTCTCCATTCATTTTAAAAGCAAATTTTAAGTGTTACTAACTTTGATGAGTTTGCAATGGCTGATGACCCTCAAATTCTTCCCTTATTCTTCACTATCTATGACAGAGGAGAACAAAGCAAAAAACAAAACAAAACAAAACGCATTAATACCAGTTCCTGATGTTAACCAATAATGATAGCATCGCTCACTTGCTGCCAGATATCAGAATGAAGAAACACTAACTGTTGTTTTTACCTATGTCTCTCTCTTCATGACTACTATATAATAGCATGTGATATGGCTGGGCTGAACCACATTGCTCAGAATTCCACTTCCTGTAGGCTTCCACTTAGGGTCAAAGGATATTCTCTCCTAAGAGGTGGAGAAAAGAAAGGAGGCAGCAACCATTTTGTAGCACGTGTGTACTCACGTGCCTTTACCTAGTTATTCAATCAAATACTAATCTGCTGCTGTGAAGGGATTTTGCAGATGTAAGGTAACTAATCAGTTGATTTTAGTTAGTCGAAAGGGAGATTATCCTGAGTAGGACTGATGTAATCACCTGAAAGTCCTTTAAAAGAGGGCTTAGGCACTCCCTGGATTCAGAGACTCCAAGCTTCAACTCCACTCACATGGTCTACCTGCCTGACTGCTTGCCCTGTGGATTTCAAGCTTGTTTAGCCAGTCCCACAACTGAGTAAGCCAATTCCTTATAATAAATCCCTTAATACGTGTAACCTACTAAGTCTGTATCTCTGGTAAACCCTGACTGATTCATGATGTTGCAGTTATTACTGTTGAGAGGACACAGAGGAAGACCTCTTGGCATGGAATCATCCAGGAAGACACTAAAGAATCTCACTCTTGTACTAGCTGTCTCCCAATCTCTTGCAATAATGGCCAGGAGAAGAGAAGACTGTGAGTTAGTTTTTCAAAAAAGGAGACTTATGATAATTTAGAGACACACAGCAGGGTGTGGCTATGTTACTAAGCTCTGGCCAATGAGACGTAATTGGGAGTACTGGAATTATGAGAGGGAGTCGATGCAAAGGGAGTTAGCATGCCCCTCTTCCTCCATTCTCTGTCTGTAATGTAAATGTGATATGGAGAGCCCCAGCAGCCACCTCAGACAAGGGCCACATCCTGGAAGTGGCAGATTGGAGAGCTCTAGAGACTGATGACTTCTAGAGCCATCATGCCAGCTCTCAACGGACTTCTTCTGGACTGCTTATACATGAGAAGAAAGCCACTACCTGGGGGCTGTGACACTTGTAGTGAAACACAATTCCTAACTGATATAAGCGTTGTTTTCTTTAGTCTTCCTATTCCCTTAGCAGTAGACTTCTACATCTAAGTTGCTACATTATCAGGAATAGCTGTATTTAATTTCACTGCTATGTACATGGGACACAGTAAGTGTTTAAGAGGATTAGAGGAGACAGCCACAGTAAAGGCTTTTTTGTATTTCTCCATGTTTCTATGTTTTGGCAAAAGAATACGAGAACTTTTCATAAGTCTGCAACAAATGCCTTCACAAAGCCACAAACTTTAATTCCCATGGAACAGAATTTCATGTGGCAAGCCTGTGGTTACATCCAAATCCACTTATTCAACAGATTTGTGTTGTTAAAAAACTCACATTAGCCTATCTCTTTAGATAGGCTCTGTCTTTTCATGTTGGAACCATCTAATTTTCCCCAAACCAACAACACTTGCACATGTCTGGGGTATAGTTTTTTGCTGAATGCAAACCACATGGTCATTTCAAAGCCTGCAATTCAGTTCAGGAGCACTGGGCTTTCTGGATGCTCGTGAACATAACCATCAAGAGTGACACACACTTCTGGCAGTCGCCTTGCCAGCTCCAGCTCTACTGTGTCTCTGTATCGCAGTGAAAAACTGCCTGACACACTAGGCAGCTGACATGTGTCGGGAAAAAAAATATCAGGCCCGTGACCAAGGGGAAAATGAAGTGATTAATATGGAAAACACAACAAGAAACATCAAACAGGAAAAAGCTGACACTTTCCATGCCTTTAGCTTCAAGTAAATTTGTTTTCTCCTCACACTGACTATAAAAGGCTACATCGAAGTATTGACATGATATAAAAGTGTCAGATGTCTTCCTCACCTGGGGCCATTCATGATACTGAAGAGTCTTTCACTCCTTTTTTTTTTTTTTAAGAGGGAGGAAGGGAGGTGAAGTTAACATAATCATAACCCGCAAAAGATAAACTCGGGAAACTATAAGCATAAACACAATGGGCTGAAGTGTTCCCAGTGTGAGTCACCACTGTTGTGCCCTAGCTCCTTTGTTCATGCCATTTCCTTCCTTTCAGAGTTCCCAAACATTCCACTCTGGCTGGCCTGGCTCCCTTTCCCAACACCATCCCTTAAACACTCGTGTTCTCTGGGCTTCTGAACCCAACCTAGTCTACCTGTAAACTGTGTCTTCTCATTCTATGTCCTCACGGGGAGGCGAGTCTCATAGACATTCATTCATACCCACA